>NC_079494.1:1707522-2052022 GCF_030052815.1 Hevea brasiliensis | reverse complement strand
ACCGAAACAATTATATTTTAAAGTTATCAAAAATAATAAAAAACAAAACTTTAAAAGGTCAAAAGACACTTTAATTTATGCCGAAAATCTAATAGAGTTTTTCATATACTTAGGACTTACCCAGCCTACAAAGTAGCTCAAATTACACTTCTAAAATCACAAGTCAACTCAACAATATCACTTGGCCCCTCCTGGGCCCTCCAATCCAGATAAATCTTACACAGTCTGACAATTCAATTAGAAGGCTTAAAACTAATATTTTGCAAAAGTCATTCAAACTAACTCTAAAAATTCTAAAATTTTATCCCACGGTCCTTAACAATGCTATAAGACTATTTCAAAAGGAATCATAATTTTCTAACTATCCACAAATATTTTATGAATTTTTATTCTAAATCTCGCACTAGATAAATAAGGAAATTTAGAGTTCAGGTTTACCTACGTCGATTCTAATGCTTGGAATGCATCCAGGGCATCTAAAAAGAGTGGCAAGGACTGTAATTTTGACCCATTTCTGAAGTGACTCTAATAGCTCATCTGTCCGGCCCAAAAATATAGATCCGGTCGTGTAACACCCCTATATGCATTAGTTCTATACATTCCACTGTTTCGGTGGCTAGTGTCAGTTCGGATAGTTAAGGGGCTTAGAACCATATTTAAGTCACCCAGAAAAGTTACAAACAAAAATTAATAATAATTACATAAAGGTGAAATAGAAATCAAGAAAACAAGGCATAATATGTTAAATGAGCCGAGGCCACAGCGATGGGTGACCAAACCGGTAAGTGACTGCGAGCTCAGTCACTGCTCTAATTTTGTGTGGGACCTTATGGCACCCCAGGCCTAAGGATTATTGTGAAGCTAATGGTATTATAAAAACCACAGAAAAGAATAGAGAACTAGCTCAAATAATTGAACCAGAGTTCCAGAAGCAATTTAATGCTATTGGAAAAACGAATCAGACTGATAAGGGGCAAAATGGTCAATCCATCTTTACAGGTGACTTTTGGCCTAAATGTCCATTAAAATGTAGAAAATTAAAATTGTGGAAAATTGATTGCAAATGAAGAGGTGTGTGTGGAAGAAAAGAAAAGAAAAACTAATAAAGGGAATTGCGACATCATCATAGTGATGCAAGCATGACATAATAAAAATTTAAAATTTAATTAATTTTGAGATAAATATATAATGAGATAATTATAAATTAAAAAGACAAAATTTGAGTCTTCTTCCACCTTGTAGCAGTCCCAACTCTCTCTCTCTATCTTCTCTAAAAAATTCTTCTATTAACACACTTTGTAAGCTCTCTAAACCCTAAATTATTTCATAAATCCCTTATAAAAATTATAGAAACCCTTAAATTGAACTTTAAAAATAAGATTGGGAGGAGGAAATTTGAAGAAAATTGAAAAGAATTGGAGTTTGCAAAGGTTCACCAAAGAGGTTAGTAATGATTCTTCTAATTTTCTCTCTATATTCATGCATAGGCACTTAAATTAAGTTAGAATTTGTTAAAAATGAAACAAAAATGAAAAGTTAGGGAACTCTATGAATTTTGGCTGCCGTGGGGTATTGAGGGAAATGATGTGCTTTAATTCAATTAGTCATGTATACAAGCCCAATTGAGTGAGTAGATGTTAGTGGTATACTTTAATTTCATGAATTGTGACAATTGGAAATTAGGGTTCTTGGCACTTAGGGTTTTTATTGGAAAATTTGGGGATTTTGGTGAATTGATGCCCAATTGACATAATTGATACTTAAATTGGTCAAATGGTGTGTTTATGAGTGTGATTGAATACATGGAATGGAATTGAGGTGTGAATGTGGTAATGTCCAAATTTGGGCAGCTTGACCCTTGCCTACTCAAATGGCTATAACTGAAATTCTATTGGTCCAATTGGTGTAAGGCCAATTGAAGATAAAAATTAAGACCCAAAGCAACAATTTTCATGTAGAAACCTTGCCCTAAAACCGACCACAAGTTGGTGTAAAATTTGGTTAAATCTGGATTAGGTACCCTGCCACTGGACAAAAATAACCATATGAACAGTACATTTTCAAATGATCATAACTTGGTATAGAAAGGTTCAAATGACCTGATTTTTATACTATTGGAAATCTTAGATATGGTAGAACAACTTTCATGAAGAATATAAACCCAAATTCTGATCATAACCTAGTTAAATTGCCAATCAAACTTAGGTCACTAAATCTGTCAGACCTAAATTTGCCCAGAATTTCTGGGTTTTGACCAATCTGGCCAACATTAGTAAAAATGGCATAACTTGAGCTACAAAACTCCAAAGGGAGTGATTCAAAAAGATAATTAAATTTAAGACATTAAGGAACAACTTTGATGAAGAAAGTTTAGACAAATTTTTACTGTAGATTGGTCCAATATAACAGTAAACTTAAGATACAAAATCTGAATTTTTGGAATTTCTTCCAATGAGTTTTGAATTGAGATTGACAACAAATGCCAACAAATTTAGGACCCAAAATGTGGTATGCAGGGGTAATTAGAACTAGCATACCTATTAAGTATGAGAAACTTAACATTTTACCAAATTAGTTAATTAAATAGTAATCACCATAACTAAGAACACAAAGAAATTAATTTATGGGATTATATAAGTAAATTTTAAATGCAAAATGCAATTGTTAGAATTATTGTTAGAAATAACTTGGATAAATATTGAAATACTTTAAATTGTGTGTTTCAGTAAAAATAGAGACTTGAAAGGATAAAGAAAAAGTGAGTCAAGGCAGAGAGGCGACTCATTAGAGGTTTGTACATAACTGATTTTATACAATTGATTTTAATTTTGTAAATTATTTTGAATGAATTGTAATTATAAATGTTTTGGTGGCAATTATGATTTTCTCCTTGAATTTTATAAATTATGTGTTGCCAACCCTATAAGGGTAAATTCTTTGAATGACTCGTGTTAAGTGAATTGAAATGTAATTATTTGAAAAAGAAATTTTATGAATTAGTTTTTAAACCACAGTTAACATGACGGTCCCGTTCGGAACTCCCCAGTAGTAACGACTATTAGGAGTTTGGCGATTAAAATTGCTTATGTCTTCCATTAATAACGGTTAGTGGGATAAGACTATATGAGTACTCATTAGCTAGCTAGCCCTTCCCTCATTAATAACGGTTAGTGAGTTGATTTGATTTGTCGTGGTGTACAACACGACATTGATCGTGAAATTTTTTGTCATGGTCTAGACTATGTGTTCTTGGCAATACTTTTTCTTTGAGATTTGTGAATTATGTTTGAAATAATGACTCTTAGTGATTTGATAATTTGGATATGCTTCATTCTTATGAAAACCTTGATATGTTATGAATTGATTTATTTTATTTGACAATGATTTTTAATTGATATTAGTTGTGCACCACTGAGTAAAATTACTCAGCGATGACTTTTCTTATTGTCACAGATAGAGAGAAGGAAAAAGTAGCAGAGTGAGCTGCTATAGCTGCAGGAAAAGACTATTTTTGGATCTTGTATGGGTATAACACCTTATACCCTTGTAAATTATTTTTGATGTAAATTTTTTGTTTATATGTATCTATTGAACTAGTCGAGCAGTTGTACAATCAAAGTTGTCATGATATTAATATTTTGTTTTCTTTTCTGGAATTACAAATTTTATATTTCAGTTGAACTAAATGAAATATTATTGAGATTGTTTGAAACTGTGTTGGTTAAGATTGGTTTGGGTTGATTTAAATGGAGTTGTGGATCTTATGTATATTGGAAGTGCTTTTAACAGGTTTTGGAAGAACTATTTTTTCTATTTTTAGTCGATATTCTGTCGAATTTTCTGTAAAATCTTCGAAAATTCCAAACTAATCAAAACTTTAATTTATGAGCTAAATTTCAATTAAAGGTTTTTTTTTATTTACTTGATTATCATTACCCCCACACTTTAAAATGAAACAGAAATTGGTTTAAAATCCCTTGTAGTATATTTAATGGGTTATCGGTAGGCGAAGTTGGGTAATTCATTAGGTATACTACATGATCATGTTATGCCTTATGATGGGGTAAGGTGTGACAGGTCCTCGGTGAAATTTTCCCAAAACGAAGGTACCTACGCGAAGCCCACAACACTATGAGTTAGAATATAATTTTTATGAAATTAAATAGGCTCATTTAATACTAAAAAAAATACTGCAAAGTTCGTGGAACTCACCGAATTTTCGATGTTGGAAAATTTTGAAATTTATATCGCTGTGAAACTCTCGCAGAGTGGAGCACGTCGGTATTCTCAGAATCTCCATGGGATTTCCAGTTTGGGAGAAATCTAGCTCACAAATTGAAATGGGCTAAAATTTTCTGAGCTCGATTTGGGCAAACCACTTGTGAGAGGTGGGGGCGTGAGGCGAAATATCATCCATTGGAATTATATAAAATGCACCAGGATATGCCCAGGAAAGATGGTGGAGTCACAATGGTCTCACTTAAATACCACCTCCTTAGACAGCATTTCCTAGACATGCACTTCATACAATCCTAATAGAATCAAACCACTGGTAAGTACCGTCTTCCCATAACACTATCACGGTACTAAGGATTTATGCCACGAAGGCATAGATAGACAGGAGTCGCCACCCGGGTAATAACCGGGACATATTCAGTGTTTCTTCCGAGGGTTATGGATGGCAACTTACTCCTTGCAGAGTTTCCACAACCGTCATTACCATAGCCTAATGTCTAGGTTCGGGATAGTGGGTACGTAAGGGGAAGGTGTTAGGCACCCCTTACGCCTGGTCTAACCTCGTTGATTCGAGTGCCAGTCCTCTACTAATGTTTCTAGAAGTCTTGTTTATTATTCCTTTATTAAACTTTATCCTAAAAAATGCAATTCTAATCCTACACACGCAAGTAATTCACAAAAGGGTTGTTTACACACAATTTTCATGCACAAGTAATTCCTATCTATGGGGTTGCTAATTATTTAAATGATATTTATCAGATGACTAAAATTAATTTATTATTGAGAATTTAATTTACAAATAAATTCAATTTTAAATAACCCTATGTTTCTATTTAATCTAATTAATTAATTTTCACCAAGTTACCCTAAGGATAATTGAACGAAGTTGATTATGTGCATGTGTAATTTATTCTAATATCTTATAAGGCCCAAACAATCACAACCTAATAAAGATTTCTAACATGCAAATTTATTTTACAATTACCAAATATTAAATTAAATTTATTTACATGCCAACGTTAGTTTAATTTACAAACAAGATTAATTTTAATTTACAAAGTATTTATTTAAATTAATTACATGCAAAAGTCAGTTAAATTAAAAACAAAGTTAATTTTAATTTACCAAATAAAAGTTCTATTATTACTACAATTTCGTGCCAATGATTATTCGATAAGTTTAGAGTTACTTACCTGTTGATAAATGCAGTTGCCATTGGGGCAAGCTACCCTTAAAAAAGGGTCTTCTCTTCTAGTATGGCAATGATATCCCTGGCTTACTCTCATTTAGCTCCATATAAGCTCCGCGCAAATACCCTCTTTGGTACTTACCTTAGGGCTACTTACCAATTTTGTTTGTAATAAAAAAATAAAGAAAATAAAGAAAAATAATAAAAGTACGAGAGACAGAAACTAAACATGTGCAGAGTTGTGTATCCCCTCAAATTAAACATGATTACATGATCTATATGAACATATAAAATAAATTGAAGACAAAGAGCATAAAATTAAAAAATTGTGTGGCATAGATCTTGAAAAGAAAACAATAAAAACTGACCTTCCAGAAATCTTGTATGAAAATCTTCTTGAAGAAAAGAAAAAAAATAAAGAAGAACTCAAAGAATTTTAAATATCTCTAAATTTCTTATAGCTCTGAATTTTCTCTTCCTCTTTCCTCCTCATCATCCCTTTCTTCCCTTCTCTAGAAGGGTATTTATAGGGTTTTGGGAGAGAGGTGTGATAGGGTTTGGAGTCTTGGGATGATAAAGTTTAGATGACTTAAACAACTATAATTGCAGAATTCGAATAAGACTGGGATATGGGTGAGGTCTTTCAACTAATAGGAAGACAGGAAAAAATGGAAGGCACCAATAGGGAATGAGGAAGAGGTGTGGTAGGATTTGGAGTCTTAGGGTGATAAAGTTTAGATGACTTAAACAACTACGATTGTAGAATTCGAATAAGACTGGGATATAGGTGAGGTGTTTCAACCAATAGGAAGACAGGAAAAAATGGAAGGCACCAATAGGGAATGAGGAAGAGGTGTGGTAGGATTTGGAGTCTTAGGGTGATAAAGTTTAGATGACTTAAACAACTACGATTGCAGAATTCGAATAAGACTGGGATATAGGTGAGGTGTTTCAACCAATAGGAAAACAGGAAAAAATGGAAGGCACCAATAGGGAGTGAGGAAGAGAGTGGGGCCAAGGAGGAGAGAGATATTTTGTTATTTTAATTTTTAGAAAATAATTAAATGGGTCCCATTTAAAATTCCTAACTAGACTTTCTTAGGCCCATGGAGCCCAATTAAACTTAGTTAGATTCATTTAAGAACTACCCATATTAAATTTAAATAAAATAAAATTTTATTTAAATTTAATTAAATTAATTTCCCCAAAACTTTATTGTTATTTTTATTTTTTTTAAGATCATGCCACAGAATTAACAATTCAGCTCCATGCCTCCAATTACATCTTACAGTCATATAATTTTTCATCATCAGGTTTCCCACGGCCTCAATGCACATGCTCATCACAAAATAAGGGTCTACACCACTTGACGAAAATTCATATTCTTGGTGTCTTTGGAAAGCTCTCGAAGCGTAGAAGGTGATTAAGCCTGGACCCAATTTGATTGGTGGCCGGATCGGCCGAATTTTAGCCAAGAAGTCGAGGAGTAGCACGTGCGTGTGAAGAGACTTTTGGCACATTTTTCGACATCTTAGGGAAGCGGCTGGCAATGGGGAAGGTGACTGGACAGTTGCCGACGAGAGGGGAAGGGGTTGGATGGTTGGCCGGCAAGGGGGAAGGGAGAGGAGAGACAAAAATGAGAGAGTAAGAGGAGGTGTCTGTCACGCGAAAGGGAGAGGAGACGAAGGAGGAGAAGAAGAAGGAGAAGACCAGTCCGATTCGATCGGTCTGACCCAGTCTAGTTCAATTCAGTTGGTTCGATTTAATGTACTCGAAATTTAATTTTTACTCTGCCCTGAGACCCAAAATGAGATCCAAAAATTCTAAAAAAAATTACATAAAAATCAGAAAAATTTATGAAGTCTAAATATATTTTTAAATTTGTCACGTGATCTTTAAATTAATTTTTTAAAAGAGCACTGCTAAATAGATCAATTTGAGCTAGCTCAAATGGTACTAATGTATATAGTTTTACTATTATATTCTTAAAAGAAAGAGAGGAAACAGCTTAAAAATAACTTCAAACTTAGAGTTGGTGAGGTAGCTCATTTCATAACTCATGCAAAGGAAAACATGCATGCAACAAGCTATTATTGCTTACAGCCATGCACACCATTAAAGAACTGATGATTCGAGAAGTGTCTATTGCATTGATACATGCACATATGAGCTACTACATGCAGCAGTGATAAGCTAGCACAATGAATTAACTTACAGAGAAGAATTAGATATAAATGTAAAAATAAATATTACTGGACATGGTATACAATTTAAACAAATAAAATTTATATTTTTGAAAAAAATAATATATATACACATTAGAGCTTGTATAATATTTATATTTCATGCAATAAAATGTTAAATGAGGGTAAATAATCCAACTGGCATAGAAGTACGCATCCCAGCGTGGTTCAGGATTCGAGCCCTCCTTATGTCTAATGTCTTTTTTTTCTATTTATAAGTGCACCTAACATAATACATTCTTTATATATGTATATATATATTTTCGTTGATTTAAAAAGTGGATGAGGGCTAATAGTCCGATTGGCACATGCTCCCAAGCATAAAATAGAGGTTTTAGGGTTCGATCCCTCCATTTGTCCCTTTTTTTTTTCTTTTGTGATTCTTTATAATTATTTTCATTCAAAAATATAATATTAAATTGTGATGATTGTAAGTATTTTTAAATCATAATTAACATTTTTCCTTAAAATTATAATATAACAAATTTTTAGATTTAAAATTACTTAAAATTATAATATAACAAATTTTTAGATTTAAAATTATAAGATATACATAAATTATTTATTTATATACACCTAGTTTTACAGTATTAACACTACTTCACTACTATTAGAATAATCATTTATACAACGATCAATCGTTAAATCAACATCACTACTACAATCACCATGTGTATAATATTACCATGATTATCATCATTAAATCATTGTTTTTAATTTAAATATAGAGGGAGCTAGTTAAAGATATTTAGAGAATGATAGAAATAAAAAGAGCTATAGACAAAGATATTAAGATTATCATATATATAAAGATAAATAGAGGAAGAGAGAGATAAAGATGTGAAGAGAGATATATAAAAATATATAAATCAATATGTGTTGATATTGAAATAACTCTTGTGTTTTTGTGTGTGTGTGTGTGTATACAAAAATTTATCGGATGAGAGCTAATAGTCCAATTGGCACATGCTCCCAAGCATAAGGTAGAGGATTTATGCATTTCTATATATCTCTCTCCACATCTTTATCTCTCTCTCCCTCTATTTATCTTTATATATATATATGATAATCTTAATATCTCTATCTATAATTCATTTTATTTCTATCATTCTCTAAACATCTTTGACTACCTCCCTCTATATTTAAATTAAAAACAATAATTTAATGATAATAATGGTGGTAATATTGTACACGTGGTGATTATAACGGTGATGCTGATTTAACTATTAATCGTTGTATAGGTGATTATTCTAATAGTAGTGAAGTGGTGTTAATACTATAAAACTAGATGTATATAAGTAAATGATTTATATATATCTTATAATTTTAAATCTAAACATTTGTTATATTATAATTTTAAGGAAAAGTATTAATTAGGGTGTAAAAATACTTTCAATTATTACAGTTTAATATTATATTTTTTAATAAAAAGAATTATAAAGAATCATAAAGAAAAAAAAGGGCAAATGAAATATTCGAACCCTGAACCCTCTACCTTATGCTTGGAAGCATGTGCAATCGGGCTATTAGCCCTCATCCACTTTTCAAATCAACATATATATATATATATATATATATATATATATATATATATATATATATATATATATATATATATATATATATATATATAAAGAACGTATTGTGTTAGGTGTGCTTATAAATGGAAAAAAATAACATCTAACATAGAGAGGGCTCGAACCTTGAACCACGCTGAGATGCGTGCTTCTATGCTAGTCAGGCTACTTGCCCTCATCCAACATTTTATTGCATAAAATATATATATTATACAAGCTCTAATGTGTGTGTTTGTATATATATATATAATATTTTTTTTTGAAAATATAAATTTTATTTGTTAAAATTGTATATCATGTCAAGTAATATTTATTTTTACATTTATATCTATCTATATCCATATAATTTATAAGTAGATGATTTAAATAACAATAATAGTGGTGATTGTAAACCATCGTGATTTGAGTGTTTATGGAGTGTGTGTATATATATATAGTGAAATTTATATCATATTTTAATATTTTATATACTGAAAAAATATAAATATAACTAGTTTGACCGTCACCCTACCTACACTAATCCACCACTGCCATCATTATCACTCTCATACCACTATCAAATTTCAAACCAATTTTAAAATTGATACTTATTTTAATATTAATATCTATTGTTATAATATTTAATTTGATTTTTGAAATGCTATTTACTTCATTTCAATTAATATATATCAAATTTATATCATATTTCAAGTTAAAAAAAATAAATATAACTTATAGTATAACTTATCATTAAAAATCAATATATCTTATCTTATAACAAATATATTATATGTAATAATTTATAGTATACAATATCTCTAAATTTGTATGTTTCCCATAGTATTAATTTTTAAAGTTCCAACAGCTGTTAATATCTTAATTTGACATTGAAAAATTTTGTTTGGTGAGTAGATATTAAATGAAGAGATTTTATAGTCAAGTGGCTTATAAATGAGGTAAATGGTATACAAGTCACCATAAATGACTCATATATTAAAAGGATAAAATGGTAATGAATTTCAATTTAATTATCAATATGTCATTTTGAGCTAGCTCAATTTGAGCTGTGTAGCATTTTTGTTTTTAAAAATAGATGAAATTTATTGTCTTAAGAAAATTAAACCCAATTTTAAAAATCCATAAATTTTAAATTTAACTTTCATAATATTTAATAAAGTAAAATATTATAATTTACATATAAAATAATTATTTAAAAATTTGAGTTATTACATAATTTATCAAATACCTAATATAAATCAACTGTAATTAATTATCAACTATTGTTATTAGGTAATAGTAACAGTCATCAACTATCAATTATCAGTTATATCTAATAGTTAAATCAAATAGGCTCTAAATCTAAAAACAAAATATTATCCCATTCATTTTAATTGGCTCAAATTCTTAATTTCTTTAAACAAGTTTATTCAATTTTTGTTAATAACAGAATATAAATTAAATATAAGTAAAAAAAATGAAAAAAAATTCTCCCTCTATTGTTTCCCTCTCTCTTTCAATCGTTTCTTTTTTTGGTTTTCCTCAATTATCGTTTGTCACTCTCTTTCCATCGATTCCTTTCTTAGGAGAATTGAATTCTCTTTTGCAAAGGACATTACCAATCGGTTTGAGCAATTGAGTTTCAAGTTGCATGGGATTTGAAATTGGAGTCTTGAAAGAGTTAATTCACTTTGCAACTCATCCAATAACAAAAGAAGTAAAGCAGAGATTCTTGAAAAATTATAGTACATGTCGGAAATATTAAAAAATATAATTATATATATTTTTTATATTATTTTAAAATAAAAAAATTTATATTAAATATAAAGATTTAAATAATTATATATTTTTTAAATTATTTATTGAAGTTGATTTAAATGGATTAATTTTTCTTTTTTAAGAGAACAATGCGAAGCACATGGCAGCTTTGTTTGGACGCTTAGGTGTTCGCTGTTGAAAACGAGAGGAACGTGGCAAGTTGCGTACTTGCCCATTAATGGAGACTGGGAAGCATGTCCACTACCGCACCACGCCTGGACAATCCCTTTCGCAACTCGCAAAGCTCATCTATCTATATATATATATATATATATATATATATATATATATATAACCTACAGTAGAAATTACCACGATTCAAGAATCACTGATTACGATTTCTGGATATCGATTTAGATTCAATAAAATTATGAACATGAACCAAATTGTTAGGAAACGGTTTGAAAGACAGTTCATAAACCGTCGATTCCGATTTGAGCTCCAGTTTAAAACAGTTTGAAGGGCGATTCGAAAAAAAACGGTTCAAAACAATTTGGAGTACGGTTTGAAAGGAGTTTAGAGATAGTTTAAGAGTAGTTTAGATAAAAAAAATAGAGAAAAATTTTATTGATTCAAAATTTAAGTTATATTTGTAAAAATATTTTAATTTTTCTTAGAAATTTTTCAATCAAAATAAAATAATAAAGAAAATAATTTATTTTAAAAAAAAAATTAATAAATAAAGACTTGACCCTGATTAAAAATTAGAGATGAAATTAATTTTTTTTAAAGAAATTAGCAAAAAATGTATGAACTTAATTTTACCTATATATCCCTTTAGAATTTAGAGAAATAAAAATTTGTAGTTCTATTACTTACCTTTTTTAAAAATTATATAATAATTAATAATTAAAAATTATAAAAGAGAAAAAAAATTAAAATAGAGGGTATTGAAAATTTTATTGAGGATTTAAAGTAATAATAAAGTAATTGAGATAGTATTAAAAATTTCGGTAAGTATATAAAATAATAAAATAGAAAAATTGAGAGAGTATTGAAAATTAAAATAAGTATAGAAAATAATTATTTAGAGAATTTGAAAAAAATTGAAAAAATATTAAGAATTGAAGAAAATACAGAGAATAATTATGTAGAGAATTAATGATATATATAAATGAATTATGAGTGACATAACATATTTATTAAATTTTTTTATATTTAAATCACCGATTAAATTCTATTTGAAATCGTCGGTTCAATCCGATTTGAAACTACCGGTTTACGATTCTTAAAAAATATAAACTTAAACCAAATCACAGAAGGATAGTTTTGGTCTGGTTTGAAGCCGATTCCGGTTTTGAAAGGTTTTGATCCAGTTTTGACCGAATCAGTTTCAGTTCGATTCCGATTCAAAATTGGACCGTGACCACCCCTAGTCCACAGGCGAATACTGCTGTTAGAGGGTATTTTTGAATTAATTTTCATATATTAAAATTAAGTATTTTTATATATTTTTTAAAATGCTTTTATTTTAATCAACAAAACAATAATTTTTTTTAATTTTTATAAACTGAATGTGGTTGAGACAAATATTGGAATTTAATAATTAATTGTAATTACGTTAATAGTAAATCACAGACAGTAAACATAAAAAGATATATTACTACAAATTAGATTTCACATAAAAATGAAATTTATTAAATTAAATATCAATATCAATTTAATTCAAATTTGTGTATTTATTAATTTAATTTTATATTTTAAATAATTTTGCATGAATTTTGATATTAATATTTAATTAAAAATTATTAAATTAATTTTTATATAAAGTCAGGCATGAGCCGTCTGAAAAATTAATTAATAGAAAGGTGGAAAAATATTGTGAAATGTCAATAAGAAATTTTCAATAGTCAAACGTCCGACGTGGTTATTCAATATAAGACAAAAAAAAAAAATATTATGACTAGACATTAAGACAACAGACATTGTTTTTCACGGGAGGAACACATTAAACACAGCGTATCCTTGTAGGAAGGAAAAGACAGATTTATGTCGCTATTACAGATTAATTATCATTAAGTTCACTCGTAATTATTATTCTCTCTGTTTATAAAAAAAGTGTCATTTAAAATTTTAATATTAAAATTAAAAAAAAAATTAATAGTATAAATTTATAATATTTAATTAAAACACCCTTTAGAAAAAAATAATACACATTTATTAATCCATTAATTCTTTGTAAAAGTCATTTATTGGAGTAAGAATAGAGTTAGAATAAAAATTAAAGTGTTATCTTAATTTTCTATAATGTTATTTATTTGTGAATAATTTTTTTTTCCTAAAATGATACTTATTTGTGAATGGAGAGAGTACTTAACTTTAATTTTTTTTTTTAAAAAATTATTTAATTTCAATTTAAATATTATTAAAATCACTGTAATGAATAATTATAAATTTTTATATTAATATAAATTAATTTTTTACTTATAATAACTCAATTTTAAGTGTTTTTTTCGTTATTGTCACTCAATTTCAATTTTTTTTCCCTTAAAATTTAACAACATTAACTTATATTTTAGTAAACCTAAAATTTCTTATTATCTATGTTGGAAGTTTACAAGTTATCATAAATTTAAAAAGGAAAATTATATCTCTCAACTTTACATTTTTTAATAAATTTCAAATATTTATAATAATAACAAAATAATATATATATATATATATATATATATATATATATATATATATATATATATATATATATATATATATATATATATACAACTCAACTAAGCCTTTATCCCAAAAATTTGGAGTCGGCTATATGGATTCGCTTTCTCCACTCTAAACGATTTTGGGTTAAATTCTCAAAAATTTGTAATACTTATAGGTCATGTTGTACTACTCTCCTCTAAGTCAATTTAGGTCTACCCCTTTTTCTTTTTCTATCCTCTAACCTAATGTGCTCTACTTGTCTAACTAGAGCCTCCGTATGTCTACGCTTCACATGACCAAACCACCTCAATCTTCCTTTTCTCAACTTATCCTCAATTGATACCACTCCTATCTTTTCTCTAATAATCTCATTACGGACTTTATCTAGTCTAGTATGGCCACTCATCCACCTTAACATTCTCATCTCTGCAACTCTTATCTTAGACGCATACGACTCCTTCAATGCCTAACACTCACTACCATATAACATAGCCGGTCGTATGGCTGTACGGTAAAATTTTCCTTTTAACTTATTAAAAATCTTGCGATCACATAAAACTCCCGTGGCACGTCTCCACTTCAACTATACGGCTTTAATCTTATGACTAACATCCTCCTCACATCCCCCATCTACTTGAAGGACTGAGCCAAGATATTTAAAGTGATTACTTTGGGACAGTACCACTCCATCCAAACTAACTCCTTCCCTATCGCTAGTTTAGCCTTCACTAAACTTGCAATGCATGTATTCTGTCTTCGTTCTACTTAACTTAAAGCCCTTTGACTCTAGAGTACTTCTTCAAAGCTCTAGCTTTCTATTGACTCCTTCTCGCGTCTCATCTATCAGAATAATATCATCCGCAAACATCATGCACCAAGGAATACTCTCTTGTATATGTTTCGTCAATTCATCTAAAACTAATGTAAAAAGGTAAAGGCTTATAGCTGATCCTTGGTGTAATCCAATTGAGATCGGAAAATCTCTTGTGTCCCCTCCCACTGAGCGCACAATAGTACTTGCTCCTTCATACATATCTTTCAACACTTGTATGTACCTAATAGATACCCTCTTTTGTTCTAACACACTCCATAGGACATCTCTTGGAACACTATCATAAGCCTTCTCCAAATCAATAAAAATCATGTGTAGATCTTTCTTCACATCTCTATATTTCTCCATCAAGCTTCTAATGAGAAAGATAGCTTCCATAGTTGAACGACCGAGCATGAAGCCAAATTGATTGAGAGAGATAGAAGTATCACGACGTAATCGATGCTCCACAACTCTCTCCCACAACTTCATAGTATGGCTCATAAGTTTAATTCCCCTATAGTTCGAGCAACTCTGTATGTCTTCCTTATTTTTAAAAATAGGTACTAAAATACTCCTCCTCCATTCATCAGGCATTTTTTTTGAGTTTAGAATCTTATTAAATAATTTAGTTAACCATGCCACTCCCATATCTCCCAAATACTTCCACACTTCAATTGGTATTCCATCGGGTCCACAGGCTTTACCCACTTTCATTCTCTTAAGTGCTTCCTTTACTTCTAAAGATCTAATCCTTCTAGTATAATTCACATTCTTTTCTATCGTTCTATAGTCTATATTCACGCTATTACCATTTTGACTATTATTAAAGAGATCATTAAAATAATTTCTCTGTCTTTCTTTAATGTCCTCATCTTTCACCAACACTTTTCCTTCTTTATCCTTAATGCACCTAACTTGATTGAGATCTTTACATTTCCTTTCTCTCCTCCTTGCTAATCTATAAATATCTTTCTCCCCTTCTTTAGTTCCAAGTTTCTCATATAACTTTTTAAAGGTCTGTGCTCTTGCTTGACTAACTGCCTTTTTTTGCCTCTTTCTTTGCTATCTTGTACTGTTCATATGCCTCATTATTATCACATTTAGGTAATTTCTTATACCATTCTCCTTTTCTCTTCACTGCCTTTTGTACTTCCTCATTCCACCACCATCTCTCTTTTAAGGGTGGTCCATGTCCTTTAGACTCTCCAAGTACTTTTCTAGCTACTTCTCTAATTTTTGATGCCATCTGTATCCACATATCATTGGCCTCCATATTCAGCTTCCATGCTTCAGACTCGAGAAGGTCATTTTTGAACTTCACTTGCTTTACTCCTTTGAACTCCTACCACTTTGTTCGAGCTACACTATTTTTTCTGACCTTACTTGAATTGTTCCTAAACTTGACATCCAAGACCACTAACCGATGTTGACTTGTTAAAGTCTCTCCTGGAATGACCTTGCAATCCTTGCATAGAGCTCTATTTGTCTTCCTGGTTAAGAGGAAGTCGATTTGGCTTCTATGTTGCCCACTTTTGAAAGTCACTAAATGTGACTCTCTTTTTATAAAGTAGGTATTTGCTAGTATTAGGTCGTATGCCATAGCAAAATCCATGATGTTTTTTCCCTCCTCATTTCGACTGCCAAAGCCAAAACCTCCATGAACATTCTCATAGCCTTGCCTATCACTTCCTACATGTCCATTCAAATATCCACCAATGAAAATATTCTCTTCATTTGGTATGTTTTGCATTAAATCATCCATATCTTCCCAAAACCTTTGTTTACTCTCACTATCTAGTCCTATTTGTGGGGCATAAGCACTAACTACATTTATTGTTTTTCCTTCTAGTACTAGCTTTACTAGTATAATTCTATCTCCTACTCTTTTCACAGCTATTACAGCGTCTTTCGATGTCCTGTCTATGATTATGCCCACTCCGTTCTTATTTATCTCCTTTCCGGTAAATCACAGTTTGTACCCTGAATTACCCACTTCTTTGCTTTTCTCTCCTACCCATTTAGTCTCCTGAATGCAAGCAGTATTCACCCTTCTCCTTTCCAAGGTATCCACAAGCTCCATTAATTTTCCTGTAAGTGATCCAACATTCCAAGTACCAACCCTGATCCTCCTCCTATCCTGTTCCTTCCTAATTAGTCTCTTTTCATGATATCTTCTATTGTTTTCTATGTCTATCTTGTGTTCTATTCCACTATCTGTTATACTGTCTATCCTATGGACTAACTTCTTTACCCACACCCGTCCATGATGTGGGAACCCTTGCTCACTTAACACCACACCCGGGCGCCGGCATGGCGCGTCGCTTTCGGTTAACGCCCTTCACCCTTGCATATTTCTCACTACACCCGGGCTCCGATGTAGCGCGTCGTTAGTAGAGGACACCTCAACGTTTATATCATTTGAATCCATATCATAAGATGTGACAAAATTTTACGCTGGTTGTCACCTACCTACCGCAACCCTCCTCCTTTATCCGGGCTTGGGACCGGCTAAGCGCAAACTACTTAGGCGGAGTTATATATATATATATAATAATTGGTGGTAGTTTGTAAAAAATATAATTATTTCAATTTATTTCTTAAAATTATAAATAAATAATATTACACTAAATATACTCAAATTTGATAATAAAATTTTTAAATTTAAAACTTTAAATTAATCTTAAAATCTACTAAAAAATATTTAAAAAATCAACTTAATAAATTATATAATTCTTAATGAAATTTCTAGTGTACTATATGATGTGATTAGTGTGAATATATTGTTGTTCGTATAAATATTTGAAAATAGAGAAATATTCAAAAATAGAGATTTTAGATTTACTCAAATTAAAATTGAATGAGTTTTGAGTTAAGTAATGATACTGAAAAAATACTTAAAATTGAGTAATAGAGTAAAAAATTAATCCATGTTAACTTGAAAAACTACAATAACTAATTATAATGACTTTAATAATGCTCAAATTGAAGTCGAATGAATTTTAAGAAACAAATTAAATTAAAATTGAATGACTTTTATGAAATAATTTATAAAATTTAGCAATTTTGAATGATAATTACCCAGCTATCATATGAACCTTCACCCATTTTTTCATAATTTTATCTATATTTGGTGTATACACATAATCAATCATTTTAGTTAAGATTATAATAGGCCTCACACACACACACATATATATATATATTCATCAAGTGTTCATACATCTTAAGAAATTTCCTTCATTATGTTCTGTTTTGTCCACTTTAAGTTCTTCACAAATTTTCAGAAAAAAAAAAAAAGAAAAATCTTCACAAATATACAACTCTTTACGCAATTGCTTGCTTCAAATCTTAATTAGTCAAACGTTATTATCTATAATCAAGACTTTTTCGTTTCATAAATATTGTTTAATTTCGTGCAGTCTTATCCACCATTAAGTAAAGGGAAAAGTAGAATTCGTGAGTGCATAGTCTAGAGTTATATATAATTTAATATATTTTAATTTTAATATTTTAAAAAATATAATATATGAAACTTAATTTTAGGCTTTAACTGGGCTTGAGGTTTCAAGTTTTCATTGCGTAGACCAGGCCCTCCCTCACTGTTGCCGTTCAATTCTCTCCAGCTTCTATGTAAATATAAATGCCTTTATGCTGAAGCTTAGTCCTCTCAAATTTTTTAAAATATTTTTCTAAGGAATTTTGCTAAAAAGAATGGGAAAATGTTTGCTATTACAAACTTAATTGAACGAGGAGACTGAATGGATCGAGGTAAGAGTCCGTGATCAGCGAGATAAATTTACTCAATCTAAGGCTAATCATTGTAAAAAGATTAAAATTAGCTAATCAAGTAACTAGCTTTTTACCTTTACAAGTTCTTTAAATTTCTTGTAATCTTTCGACACGAGACTCTTGATAGTTGCGTCGTAATATTTTTAAAATTATTAATTATTTTTATAATTACTAGTTTTTTAAGAAAAAAAAAAAGAATTATCATTGTGTTATATATTTATCACTAGTCGAATATTGTCATAAGTATTTATTGTTGAAAATTATAGAATTCATTTTGAGAATTAATAAAAATTTTGAGAATTATTAATTTCTTATCCCTTAAGTGTTCTATTGTGTTCTACACCACTTGCTAGTGCTGTTCTGAGGGATAAAGAAGAGGATGGAATGGAATGCGCAAATAAATTAACAATTCCTCCACCTTCACTTTTGATGTCATACAGACACCTATCTGATCAGTGATCACTTTGCTTTTTGACCTCCAACCAGCATTAATTAAGCTAGTAAGTTTGAGAGAAACCTTCTGCAATTTAAAGTTGGCATGCATGCATGCAGCTCGGTTAAAGTATGTCGACTGTCTCTATCATTCGATGTTTTTTTAATTCAAAACCAAGCGATATTGCGTAGGGAAGTTGAAGGAGCAGAAGCAAAGTTGGATTATTATGATCGGTCGTATAACTGAAAATATAGAAGAAGCGGAAGTTTCAGAAAAGCAAGCAGTCCTTCGTAGCTAGCTAGCTGCTAGTCTTGAAATGTAGATATGTAATGTTATTGTGACTCAAATCTTTTAAAAAGAAAGCAAAGTTAATTGGAAAAGCAATACATTACAGCAACAATTATCCATATAGTATACTTTACACGACAGATAATTACATGTCAAAGAGCATTCAACCATTCGCAGATGTTGAAACTGTAGAGCGACTACCACTTGTAAAAACAAGTAGGTGGCTAGCTAGGAATAGTCAATTTGTTTTTGGACATGTGACACCCCCCCATGTTTCTGCTTTCAAGAATTCAGGCACCTTTTTACCCACGTTATCTAGATTGACACTGTTGTGTCAACATGATATAAGTTGATCGATAACCCATTTTGGTGTATCATTTTACAAGTCTATGTGCTATGTCAGCACAAGAAAAGTTTGAAATCAACTTCAATTTTGTCCGTACCGGCCATCAAATAGAGTAAAGTTACTGCATTTGTGATTTGAAGGCCACAAGTTCGAATAACATAAACAATCTCTCTACAAAGCAGGGGTAAGATGGTATATGATCAATCCCTTGATAAAAGCCTACAAGTGTGAAATATTTCGTATATTGGTCACCTTTCTTATCATGTAAAACAAAATCAAATTGATCTTTTGGGCTCAAAACCTTGACAATTAAGTGTTAATAGAGCAATGGCTTGAAGATACCAGTGCGTGCATGCAAGTTGCTTTGCTGATTCTTCAAGGGCGACTGCCAAGTGAAGTGAGGTGGTGAAAATTAATGGCTTCCGCCTCATGTTTACTCGGCTGAAGAGACTTTTGATGCCAGTATTTGTCTGACTGTAATTGATTAATAATCTCAAGGTGATTTTGTCTAAAAGACACAGCCGTAATTAAGATGATAACCATTCCTTGATTCCTGCAATTAATTAATTAATTAACGTCTGCAGAATGAAAGAAGAAATGATCAGCAATAATATTCTTTTAATTTGAAGCTATGTATGCAACGTAGACATTCCACTTTTGCATGTCATCTTTCATTGTTTATGTTAATACACGTCCAGCTTTAATTTGCATGGTCAACCACTACGGTTGGTGTGCCAAGGTTTCAACAAACTCCATCAGCAGACAGTGTATCGATCTCCTCTCGCGATCTTATCCTCTACCAACTAATTAACGTTTGAGCAACTTCAATTAATTATGATAATAGCTTTTCTTTTATAATTTGTTCGCATACAAACAAAATCTTTTCAACACACCTTGTATATAAACCACAAGAGATGAGCATAAGGAAAAAAGTTGTTAATAAAGTATACATAAATAATTGATATTTTGAACCTAATTACATAAATAATAATTAATTAAATAGAGATGAAGTTTCAATGAACTTTCTTTCATGCTTTAACAGTGCAAGTTAAAGGTTTCTGGACTCTTCTTTCTTCTTCTTCTTCTCCTTCTTCTTCTTCTTCTGACTTGGGGAAGTAATCTGACTTAAAACATGATCTAGAAAGACTGGTATCATGAATCTTAATGCTTGCGTGTTGTATGGCAAATGGCTTTTGTTTGATTTCTTTTTTTTTTATTAATACTTTATACTATATAATTAAAGCTAGCATGATCATCTAACCTTGTCCGAAGCTTTTTGAGCTATGCAAATCTCCAATTGAAAAGCCATCAACTTTCCCACATGCAATATGGACGCAAACACCTCTCTTTTTATCATAACCTTGACGTGGATGGGATCTTGACGTGGATGGGATCTCTCTGAATATTCCACACATCTATTTCTAAAACTATTTGCAGGTTTTTGCTTATTAACTTAATTTTCATATGTTAAAATAATTTAAATATTAATAACGTCGAGAATATTTTAAAAAAAATATTGTCAGAAGTGGGATTTGAACCCACGCCCTCTCACGAGGACCAGAACTTGAGTCTGGCGCCTTAGACCACTCGGCCATCCTGACTTTACGCTCTAAGCACTGGAACAATATTAACATAGCTAGAGAAGGGACGGGTCCCACAGTCAAGTGGCATCCACGGCGCCTTGTACAGAGTGACGTGGGTGACGTGGATGAGCATTAACATGTTAGCATCGGGTATCTCTTTTGCTAATTTCAAAAGCAAAGTCGGTTTCTATATCCTATAACTTTTGCTTTTAAAGGTTCCTTACTGGCCCCCATGTTCCGGTCGCCGGGCTTCCACTCAACCCATTTTCATTGCAATATTTACATGTATTTTCTGTTTGCTCAGGTGAGCTGAGGCTGAAAATTAATTGTGTGATCATAAGAGGTTGAGCGAGGTCCACGGATCTTTGCTGGTAAGCGGCACCATCGCTGGCTGGTGGCAGTTGACGGCGTGACCCACGGTACAGTGTCTGATGATTATTATAGCGTGTTGGGCAAACACGTGGCAAACGAGGATGCACAGCCATTTATGAGGGCACCGCCCCACGATCCAAGTCCCATCTGTCCATGCACCTGTCAAATTCTCTTGCACTCGATTAGAACCTCTATGCAAACAGATCAAAGCCAAATTTCTCCAATATTAGCTATTTTAATTTAATAATTACAAATTATTTTATTAAATAATTAAATATTAATAATAAATTATTTATATAATAATTTAAAATAAAAATATATAATTAATAGTACATTACCCTATTCTAAATTAATGTGAGGTCTTAACTTAGTTGTTGGTAATAATTCTGTCAATATAATAACTATTTTAATAATTTTTTTAATGGATATAAATTATATAATCATAATAATTCATTTAATGCATGCTATTAATATGGAGAATTACAATTTTAATTATAAATACAACTTATTAACATGGAAAATATACATTTATTATTAAAATTATTGTTCTAGATAATGGCTTTTTTTTTTATAAAAAAAGTCATTTTCTCGCAATGTGAAGTGGGCATAGGAATCCTTGAAATAAAATAAGTTTAAAAACATAAATAATCAGATTATTAGGAATCTAATTCCACATATATTATTGAATGAAACACGTTAGCTAGAAAGAATAATAAGTTGGTTGCAAATCAAATTTAAAGTTGCTTTTGAGATCATATCCTATTAAAGATATATGAATTTCATCGTTTATTGCTTAATTTTCTAAATTAAATGTAATGAATCCTAATGCGTATTTTGGTCTGTAATTGAATTATATATATATATATATATATTCTTGGTAATGCTTGTATTTTGCTTAATTTTGTGGCTAGGGATGGTAACATATCAGATTTTTATAGGTATCCGATCCGATCGAACCTTAATATGACAAGTTTGAATATTATATGATCGGGTTTAGGACAGGTTCGGTTTTAAAAAATAATACTCGTAACGGGTTAGGATCGGATTCGGGTTTTACATATTGGGTATCCGTTACCCGAATCCATTTATATAAATACTTAATTAAATATAAAATATATATTTTTTATAATAATATTTATAAATTTTTATATATTTTATTTTATATAAAATGGAATGTAAATATTTTATGAAATTATTACATTTTTAAAATATAAATTATTAATTAAAATAATTTTTTGTGTAAAATATTAATTAAAATATATAAAATTAAACGGATTCAGTTTTTTTTTTTCAGATAATAATAATCGAATTTGAGACAGATTTAGATAATTGAGAATAAATTTTATCGGATTTAAGACAGATTTAGGTTTTAATAATGTTAATTGGGTTCAGATTCAAGTAGGGTAATTTTCACGAGTATCCTACACATTATTATAAATCTCACGTTTCAATCTCTTGGTTTTATTTTGTGAAATATTTCCATACAGGAAAGAGCTTCAAGTGATCCATCTTTGTAGACTTGGCCAAAGAGTCGATTAAGTATTGATTTGCTATTGAGATTTCAAGATTAAAATTATTTTTTTTAGAAATATTATTATTTTAGATGTTATTAAAAAAAGTAATTTAAAAAATTTATTTTATTATTTAAATATTTTAATAATTAAAATTTATTAATTTTAATTTTTAAATATCATATTTTAATGCTTTTCTAATTAATATATTTAAAAAAATGTTTTTTTTCGACTACAATTTTAATAATAATACCTAATAAACTTTAATATTACTTTGAGAATCAATGATTCAGATTTAAAGTTTATAATCAAACATGACTTGATTTCTGTTTTGATCAAATTTTGTCAATTTTTTTTTTATTTAATCTTGACTTACAACTAAATTGGCATGTTTTCTTCCCGTTCAAAGCCGGTTTTCATCAATTTGATTTTGATCGTTTTCAATCTAATTCTAAAGCAATCCAATTTTGATTTTGAACTGGCCTTTGACCTACTCTACATCTAAGGAACTTCTAAGGGTAGCAACTATGTTAGTTTTGGGTTGAAACAAGTTGTTTCGGTTCAAGGTTTAGGGCTCAAATCAAACTGTTAGGTCCCCTCAATTTAGGTTTTGGTTAGGATCCAAATGATTCTAATAAAAAAAAAAATCATTTTGTCTAAAAATTAGACTGAACCAAATAAATAGGTTTCAACGGTCCAATTCAAGGTCGATTTTGGTTAATTTAATTTTGCTAGGTTTTGATTCCAAATTGAAACAGTCCAATTCTAGTCTTAAACGGGGCTGAGTCTATCCACACCTGGTTGTACTAGATATAAAAATTACCCAAGTTGTTTATGATTCGTAATCAAAGCTATCAACTATTTGACCAGCATGCTTAATTACATCCTTTTATAATGGTGCATTTGTAAGAGCCGGCAGTGGAGAGTTTGCTGATAAAAGCTTGTCTTGATATGGATTTATCTATATCAAAGATCTACTTATTTAATGTTAAAGCTATTAGTTGGTAAAGAGCTGATCAGATTGGTAGTAATTAGGCATGGGCTTGAGGTAGGGGCCGCCAGGGCCGGTTTAGGTCTTGAATCGAATTGAAATTGGTTCAAATTAAATTTAAAATCGATTCAAATCAATGATATTAGACCTGAATCAAGGTTTGAATTGGCTATAGGGCCCCTCTCAAGAAATTGGAATGGAAATCGGATTGAAACCGATATTTGAAACCCCAGTCCGATCCAATTCAAGCTAATATTAGATCATCTACAAATTTAAAAATAGGGTTCAAGTAATCACTGGATCAGTCAAATTACCTGATTATCTCAGCCTAAATTAACCTATAAAAAGGCAGATAGAAAAAATAAAAAGGGAAATGTCCATGTTGTAGCCCACAGAACTCTTAAATGTAGACAAAGTGAGGTCACTTCGAGAACCAAACGAAACGATAGATATTAAATCTATCTCAATCAAAAGATTAAAAAGAAGGGTGGCAATTGGATAAAATTAATTAAATGAACTCAAAGTAAATTCCCTCTTTTCTTCATTTTCAATTAATAAAATATTAATAAGTCGTCAAATATTTTATAAATATAAAAAAAATTTTAAATTCTAGACTTCACAATTTTAAAAAATTTTGATTAATCTCATAATTTTTTAAAAAGATAGTTTTGTTTTCTTTAATCTTTTCTTATTTATTAATTTTACTTCCTCTTATCGTTTGTCTTGTCATAAACTTTTCTATCACCAAAATCTCAGGCTGCCCTTTCTTGAATTCTCTCTCGTTAGAGGAACACCTCAATTCTTTATTCATCCTTGCGTATACCATTTTCTTTCACCTCTGAGCCTCTGCAAATGGATTCAATCTTCTTCAGTTCTGCCATATACATTACCCTCACATTGTTTATTACAATCTCCAGTTCCTTTATTGGAGGAGTCTCAGGAGCTACCTTTACGCTAATCAACAGATGTGGTTACACAGTGTGGCCTGGTATTCTTGCCAATGCTGGAAGCCCTGCATTAGACAGCACTGGTTTTGAGCTTCCATCTGGTGGGTCTCGTTCCTTTCAATCACCACCAAATTGGTCGGGTCGATTCTGGGGCAGAACCGGTTGCACATTCGATCCAACCACTGGTCAGGGTAGTTGCATAACTGGTGATTGCAGCACCAACCAAATTGAATGTAACGGTAAAAATGCAAACCCACCAGCTACTCTAGCAGAATTCACAATCGGCGGATGGAACTCCCAGGACTTTTACGACGTTAGCTTAGTTGACGGCTACAACTTACAAATGATTGTGGAACCCAATGGCGGTTCGGGTACTTGTTTGTCAACCGGATGTGTAACCGATTTGAATCAGCAGTGCCCTGCAGAGCTCCGAGTGGGGTCTGGTGAGGCTTGTAAGAGTGCTTGTGAGGCTTTCGGAAACCCCGAGTACTGTTGTAGCGGGGCATATGGTACACCAGACACGTGCAAGCCATCTGTATATTCGCAGATGTTTAAAGCTGCTTGTCCGAGATCTTATAGTTATGCCTATGATGATGCGACGAGCACATTTACATGTACAGGAGCAGACTATGTGATCACATTCTGCCCTTCATTAACAAGGTAAGGATAATAAATAGTTATTAAATGCATTATCAGAGTTTCTAGGACAAGACTCTGAAGTCTTGAGTTCTTCCTAATCCATTTGTATTTCTGCAGTCAGAAATCTGCTACAGACCCGTCTCAAACTACAAGCACAAGCACAACAAATGGGTCCCAAGATGGATCAGGAGATGGGCTCAACAGTTCATGGTTGTCAAACATTTTCACTGGAGATTCATCCACAACTCTTTCTTCTTCAGCTTGGACCTTGACATACATTGTTTCTGCAATTTCCTCTCTATTTCTCTTTTTCCTTTATTTATAGATTTCTCTTTCTGCATGTGCAACTTAAGAGGTGACTTTTACATTTTTCAGTTGACCAGCTGATGATGAAATTCCCCAGATTGTAAAGCCAATTTTCCAGGCCACACACATGTATATACAAAATTTTTAACTGTTGTTTCAGGAATTTGGAGTCTGAAGGATTTGTTGGAAATGATTTTAATTATTGATTTAGACGAAATTCCAAGTAAAAAAATTGTGTTTTCTTTAATTTTTTTTAATATAATTTAACTCAGGCGACAAAATTTAGATCGAAAGCTTGCAATTTTAGAAACAACTCCAACGTGTTAAAGTTAATTGTAAAAAACACTGTCAACAAGTGCAAGATTTGTAGGTGGGTGAGTGGTGATTAAAGGAACCACCCCACTTTGCTGGAATTGCAAGATTTGTAGATTCATGATTTGATGTTGGCTCCAAGGAGCAAATGTAATGATGGTTCTCCGCGAGAAATAGCCATGCGCCCATCATTTATTTTCATTGTTTGTGTAGCAAGAATGGCCTGAATCTGCCTTCCTTTAATAATAAGATTAATATTGACGTATAAGACGCACAATTATCAATTATTTCTTTTAAAAAAACACAGTCAACAAGTGCTTAAGTAATTGGAACTTTAATAATTTGATAGAAGATGGGACTAAACATATCTTTTCCTTGCTTTGTGCAATTTTAGACGTTAAAGGTGGATCTGTTGCTTGGATCTTTAACACTAGAGGGATTCGTGCTATAATCTCAACATCAGCTTACTTGGTCTTGCAGAAAACTTTAACATAAATAAATAAAAGGTTCTCTTCCTTGAGGTTTAATGGAATGGAAGAGGCTTTATATTTTAGCAGGGTGTGCAATTTCATATATGAGAAAGGAGGATGGTCCCAAATCCAAGTTTCAAAGGCTAAGGAGAATTAGAATTTGGCCCCTTCATTACTACATAAAATTTGCAATAGAGAATCTTGTCCACCACCACAGACACAGCAGCATGGGCAACAATTTATCCATCAAATTTAGAAATGGCATTGGAGAATCCTCAAAAGGCATCATCTTCCAGGTTCCACTGCTTGTCAACTAGACATCAAAGTAGCAAGAATTCATAATCAACTTGGACTGCTACAGCTTGTAATCAAACTAGCATGAAAATTTAATGAGTTTGGTCCCCCATGCGGAAAAGGATTTCATCAAATAAGGAATATCATGCTTTCCTCATAAGTTCAACAAAAAGTTTATGCATACATTTTATATCATCATTTAAGTATAATTTTTGTACATAATTTATCATTTTTTATAGTTATTACTGTAGATATTAGCATATATTTATTTAATTTTTACCTTTTTACACTTTTTAGTTTAATTCTTAGAATTTATTTGTTTTATAGGTTAAATTTGGAGAATTTTGGTGATATCAGAGCAGCTATTTGGAGGAAATTAGAGTTGAATTGTAAAATTTCAAAAAGAAAATTTAAAATTGAGTTTTAAAGAAACAGAAAGTTGCACAACCTATGACACAGCTTATGTCACAGGTTGTGTCGTTGTCAGATATGAAGTTTTTCTCAGACAGAAAGTTACACAACTTGCAACACAAGGCGCAACACAACCGACTCAGCTTGTGACGTTTTAATGAAAATTGCTGACGTGGCACTTTCGTCCCTTTGATTTATTACATCATTTTCTCCAAAATTTTTTGTCTTTTAACCCATTCTAGGGAAGACCTCTGAACCATATATAAACACATTTTTCTCTTTCTTTCCACAAGGAGAAAAATAGGGAGATTTTGCAATAGAGAGAAAAAGGAAGAGGAGCACGTGAGATCAAGTTTTGCAGCAGCAGAGGACATCTTCTGCAACGTCACAGCAGCAGATTCTTCATCATTTTACTGGGTTTTTCTTTTCCTTAGCTTAGATTTTCATTATTTCTTCATTTCTCTACTTGGGTTTGTTTTGAAATCATGGTTTGTGAGTAGATCTTTGAGATTCTAGATGTGGATCTGTAAATATTGCTTTGTATTGTGGTTTTTGAACTGATTTAGTCATTTAAATAGGATTTGCTGTATTTTTATTTATTGTTTGTGAGCTTGTTGCCTTGCTTGATGAAAGGGCCCTCATTAAGTTAAGTTTTAATCCTTGACAGATGGACTGAAAAGTGAATATTTGGGATAGATAATCTCATAATGAACTTAGTTTTCTTGGTGTTAGAGATAAGCTAAGAGGATTAAGAGGACTTTCAAAATCAATTAGAGCTTTAATTGGGTTTTTGTCAAGTTTGAAATACCGTGAAAATAGGGTTTGATTTGATGAATACCAACTTTGAAATGCTTGAGAAAGGTTTCAAAGAACTAAGAATTGGTTTTCCTCAAAATTGCAATTCTCATGTGTTTGACTAAATTGAGGGTAAATCACATGCAAACAATATTGAAAACTCTATCTCTAGAATCACTTTAATTTTTTATTGAAATTAGATTTTATTCCTCCCAATTTAATAATTAGTAATTTCAATTCAAATTTTAATCATCTAGTTTTATTAATTTAATTAATTGTTTGATTTGGCTTAAATTCCTCAAGTACCAATTTTAATTTTAAATTTCATTATCAATATCTTTAAATTTCAGCATTCTAATTAGCTTATTCTTTTATTTTCAATTTAAGCACAATTCCCTGTGAGAACCATATTTTTAAAACTATACTACTGTGACCCGTACACTTGCGGAAGCTATTTCACAGCTAACATCAAGTTTTTGGTGCCGTTGCCGGGGAATTGTTGTAGGAGGGGGGCGTGAGGCAAAATATCATCCACTAGAATTATATAAAATGTACCAGGTAATACCTAGGAAAGATGGTGGAGTCATAATGGTCTCACTTAAGTACCACCTCCTTAGACAGCATTTTCTAGACATGCACTTCATATAATCCTAATAAAATCAAACCACTGGTAAGTATCGTCTTCCCATAACATTACAATGATACTAAAGATTTATGCCACGAAGGCATAGATAGACTGGAGTTGCCACCCGGGTAATAACCGGGAGATATTCAGTGTTTCTTCCAAGGGTCATGGATGGTAACTTACTCCTTGCAGAGTTTCCACAACCGTCATTACCATAGCCCAATGTCTAGGTTCGGGATAGTGGGTACGTAAGGGGAAGGTGTTAGGCACCCCTTACGTCTGGTCTAACCTCGTTAATTCGAATGCCAGTCCTTTACTAATGTTTCTAAAAGTCTTGTTTATTATTTCTTTATTAAATTTCATCCTAAAAAAATGCAATTCTAATCCTACACACGCCAGTAATTCACAAAAGGGTTATTGTTTACAAATAATTTTCATGCACAAGTAATTCCTATCTATGGGGTTACTAATTATTTAAATGATATTTACCAGATGACTAAAATTAATTTATTATTGAGAATTTAATTTACAAACAAATTTAATTTCAAATAACTCTACGTTTCTATTTGACTTAATTAATTAATTTTCACCAAGTTACCTTAAGGATAATTGAACTAAGTTAATTATGTACGTATGTAATTTATTCTAATATCACATAAGGCCCAAAATAATCACAACCTAATAAAGACTTCTAACATGCAAATTTATTTTACAATTATCAAGTATTAAATTAAATTTATTTTACATGTTAATGTTAGTTTAATTTATAAACAAGATTAATTTTAATTTACGAAGTATTTATTTAAATTAATTACATGCAAACGTCAGTTAAATTAAAAACAAAGTTAATTTTAATTTATCAAATAAAAATCCTATTATTACTATAATTTCATGCCAATGGTTATTCGAGGAGTTTAGAGCTACTTACCTGTTGATAAATGCAGTTGCTATTGAGGCAAGTTACCCTTAAAAAATGGTCTTTTCTTCTAGTATGGCAATGATATCCCTAGCTTACTCTTGTTTAGCTCCACATAAGCTCCACGCAAATGCCCTCTTTGGTGCTTAACTTAGGGCTACTTACCAATTTTGTTTGTAATAAAAAATAAAGAAACTAAAAAAATTAAAAGAAATAAAGAAAATATTAATAACAATTTACACTTGATTCTAACTCTAGTCTCCTAAAAGGTTAAGATTCCTAATTAGTTATAACTACCTAACATGATCCAAACACTTCATAACACTTCTTGAATTAAAAGAACACAGAAAATAGATCAAATATCAATTAAAAGCCAAGAAAATACAAGAACATGCATAAATATACAATTTTCAAATTCTGACAGATTAACGGTAGCAAGAAATCTGATTTTTTAAAATAGTTAGACATGCCTAAAAATCATAAAAAAATTTTACAGAAGATAGCTTATATATCATACAAGATCATAAAATTTATAAATCAAACAAAACCCTAACTAAATGGTCTACATAAATCGTAACTTTTCTAAGTGATAGAATCATACTACTTTTTTGTAAAATTCATAACTCATTAATCACAATAGATATGAATGCAAAACTAATTGGAAAAGATTCATAAGATTCTGAAATTAATTTTAGATACTAGATTTACACAAAAATATTAAGAAACAAGAGATATATGGGCTCCACAAATCGGGTATCCTGCAAATCGGATTTTACATGAATCATAACTTCAAACAGCCATAACTTATAAAGTATTAAAGCTTTTTTAGTGATTCTTGAGCCTAAAATTAACAGAATTTCGTGTAAAATATGAATATAATTTTTACAAATTTTTTTACAGATTCAGAAAATAATGAAAAATAATAAAAATACAAGAGACAGAAAACTGAACATGTGTAGAGTTATGTATCTCCTCAAATTAAACATGATTACATGATCTATATGAACATATAAAATAAATTAAAAACAAGGAACATAGAATTAAACATTACATAGATCTTGAAAAGAAAATAAAAGAACTAACCTTTAAGAAATATCGCTAGAAAAAAAAAACTGAAAGAATTTTTGTTATTCCTCTTTTTAATTTTTTTTTTCTTTTTTTTGTCTTCTCCTCCACCTTTTTTTTTCTCCTCCTCTGCCTTTTTTTATTTTTTATCAGTGGGGTATTTATAGGGTTTTGGGAGAGATGTGTGATAAAATTTGGAGTCCTAGGGTGATAAAGTTCAGATAATTTAAACAACTAGGATTGCAGAATTTGGGTGAGACTGAGATATGGATGAGGTATTTCAACCAATAGGAAGAGAGAGGAAGGGGAAGGCACCAATAAAAAGTGAGGAAGATGTGTGGTAGGGTTTGGAGTCCTAGAGTGATAAGATTCAGATAACTTAAATAACTGGGATTGAGGAAATTGGGTGAGACTGAGATATGGGTGAGGTGTTCCAACCAATAGTAAGAGAGGAAAAGGGGGTGGCACCAATAGGGAGTGAGGAAAAGAGTGGGGCCAATGGGGGAGAGAGAGTTTGTATAGGAGAGTGATAGAGAAAAAGATTTTTTTTTATTTTAATTTTTAAAAAATAAATTAAATGGGTCCTATTTAAAATTCCTAACTAGGTTTTCTTAGGCCCATAGCGCCCAATTAAACTCAATTAGGTCCATTTAAGAACTACCCATATTAAATTTAAACAAAACAAAATTTTATTTAAATTAAATTAATTTCCCAAAAAGCATATTATTATTTTTTTTCAAGATCATGCCACGGAATTAATAATTCAATTCTATGTTTTCAATTATATCTTACAGTCATACAATTTTTCATCATCGGGTTTCCCACTGCTTCAATGCACATACTCATCACAAAATAAGGGTCTATAATTGTTTGTTTTAAGTTGGATTTTAATTGTTTTAAGCTGATTAGAACTTTTATTTTCTTTTATTTTCACTGCTGTTCCTTGTGTTTTTCAGGTACTTTTCTTGTTTATGAGACGATCGAAAAGCACAAGTGATACTCAATTGTTGTTCAACCCTGAAATTGAAAAATTCTGTCGAGCCAACAAAAAGGAATCTAAGAGGAGAAAGGAAGCAGAAAAAGAAGAACAACAAAGGTTTGAGCAAGAGGAGAAAATTGAAAATATGGAGAATCAAAATAGAGTTATTGATGGAAATAATAGAGGAAATGAGCAGAATAGGCAGAATGAAGTTGTTAACTAAAATGATCCTCAGAGAAGATGCATGTTAGATTATGCTTTTCCTAGATGTGCAGATGTGAGAGATAACAGACCTATCATTGGAGATAATCAATTTGAGTTAAAGACTGGTCTCATTCAAATGGTCCAGAATTCACAATTTGGAGGTAGTCCACTTGAAAATCCCCATTCTCATTTGAAGAAATTTCTGATGACATGTGGCACACAAAGACAGACTGTAGTTTTAGATGAAGTGATTAGACTGACCTTATTCTCATTCTCTCTTAGAGATTCAGCATTAGAGTGGTATGACTCACTTCCACAAGCTACTATAGCTATTTGAGAGCAGCTATCTCAAGCTTTTCTATTTCAGTTTTTCCCACCTGGGAAGACCACTCATTTGAGAAATTTGATGGTAGCTTTTAAACTAAGGGATGATGAAACTTTGTATGAATCTTGGATGAGATTTAAGGAGCTTGAAAGGCAATGTCCTCATCATGAAATACCCAAATGGATGATTGTTCAGAATTTCTACACTAGAGTTACTCCAGCCATAAGAAATACAATTGATTCACAAGCAGGAGGAGATTTCATGAGAATGACAAGTGAAGAATGCTATGATCTGTTAGGGAAGATTGCTCATAATACCCATTTATGGGGAAATCCTAGAGCAATTGAGCCAAAGAACACTGGGATCTATGAACTTAACTCACTTAGCTACATGAATGCAAGATTTGATCAGTTGACTCAGCTTCTTAGTGATTTTTGCACAAAGGCAACAGTCTTAACTCCTATAACTATGCAACAAGTTGCCTACACAGATGGAACCCAAAGTTGTGGAGTTGATTACTCTTCTTATGGTGATGATTATTTGCAAGAACAAGCTGCTTATGCAGGAGGTTATCAACAGAAACCTATGGGAAATTCTTATTCTAATGTCAACAACTCAACATGGAGACCACAAGCAACTTTTGGTCAACAAGGTCAAAGCTCAAACTATGCTCATAACCAGCAGTATATGCAGCATAATAGGCCTCAGTTTCAGCCTCAATTTCATCCCACAAGGCAGCCACAACCTGGATATCAACCAAGAGCACAACAACCTCTTCCACCATCTGAACCAAAGCCAACCTTGGAAAGCATGATGGAGAAATTTTTTGCTGAACAAAGCAAGATGAATGGCAAATTGGTTGGAGACTCAATTGGCTCAACAAGCAAGCTCATCAGGAAGTAAATCCTATGGCAAACTACCTAGCCAGCCATAGAACCCTCATGAACAATGTAAGGTTGTGACCTTGAGAAGTGGTAAGAAAGTTGGTCAAGAGAGTGAAACAAGAAAGAAGAAAAAGAGAGCACAAAAGAAGAAAAATTAGTTAAGAGCAAGAAGAATGAAAAAGAAGAAGAAAGCAAAAGTGAGCAAGATGAGGGAGAGAAGCCATACATCCCACCTGAGCCTTATAAGTCCACCCTTCCCTACCCTCAAAAATTCATCAAGCATAAACTAGACAAACAATTTGGCAAATTCCTTGAAGTTGTATATCAATGTACCATTCACAGAGGCACTATCCCAAATGCCAAGTTATGCCAAGTTCTTGAAGGAGATTCTTACCAATAAGAGAAGGCTAGATGATTATAATACCATCAACTTGGGAGAGCAATATAGTGCTATAATTCAGAATAAGTTACCTCTCAAACTTAAGGATCCGGGTGTGTTTTCCATTCTTTGTCATATAGGTGATAATTGTGTGGCAAATGCCTTATGTGACCTTGGAGCTAGCGTCAACCTAATGCTTGTTTCAATATATGAGAAGCTAAATATGGCAGAGTTGAAGCCCACAAACATGTATCTTTCATTGGCTGACCGTTCAATTAAATATCCAGAAGGCATTCTAGAAAATGTGCCTATCAAGGTTGAAAAATTCTACATTCCGATAGACTTTGTCATTTTAGATATGGAAGAAGACACAAAAATTCCTATCTTGTTGAGAATACCCTTTTTAGCAACAACTGGTGTTTTAATTAATGTAGAGGGTGAGAAATTGACACTTAGAGTGGGAGATGATCAAATGATATTCAACATCAATCCAGCCATGAAGAGAAAACATGAAGAAGTTGAGTCTTGTTTGTGGGTAGATATTATTGATGAGATTGTTCAAGAGCATTTCAGAAGAAGCTATCCACAAGATCCACTTGAAAATTGCTTAGTCCATGGTGGGAGCATTGATGATGACAACCCACACATAGCTGCTTTTGCACAACACTTGGAGAGCTCTCCACCACATCCTGAAGCTACAATTTTTCAGCTTGAAGAAGTACAAACTTGGAGATTAAACCACCATCATTAAAGGTAGAGGATGCCCCAAAGATAGATTTTAAACCTCTTCCTTCCAACCTCAGGTATACTTTTCTTGGACCCAATGGAACATATCCTGTTATAATTAATGCATCTTTGACTGATATTGAAATTGACAAATTATTGAAAGTTTTGATAGAATATAGTAGAGTTTTGGGATTTACAATTGATGATATAAAGGGAATTAGCCCAACACTTTGTATGCATAAGATTTTCCTTGAGCTAAAACTACCACCACCACCACCTCCACCAGATGGCAAGGGCAAAGGAGTTGTAATTCTTAGCTAGACAGTTTTAGTTGCAACATTTATATTTCATGTTTTTATTTAGGTGTTTATTTAGTTAGTTCTTTTAGTTACTTGTTTAGTTAGTTTTATCTTCTCATAGCTTGTTAGCTTGTTTAGTTAATATTTTGTTTGTGTTTTTATTTGAGATAGTTGCTTATTTAGTATTTTTAGTTATTTGCCAGTACATTTTTCTTTTTATTTTGACTCTTTAATGCTTTACTTATTTTTAATATGCTCATTTGGAATTTTTATTGTTGAATGGCTATATCTTGATTACATTCTTACTTCCATATTTCATTTTGTGCTTAATTGATTTCATGGACCCTGTTCTTCTTTTTACAAAGTATAGCAGTAGCTCAAAAAATTTTCTTTAATTAAATTGGCTACATCTTCAATGAGTTAACAATTTGCCACTACTTATGAAACAGGGTACCCCTTATCCACTTTCTTTTAAGTTCATTAGGCTTACCTATCCATTCTTTATGCACATATTAGCCATATATTTCTTACACATTATTTGAGTGAGCCTCTTGAATTTATTTTATGGCCAAACTATCTCATTCCTTGCATTCTTTTGCATTGAGGATAATGTCCATTTTGAGTATAGGGGAGAGGGTAAATTTTTTGCAAAAATTATTTTTCCTTTTCATTTGCATATAGTTACATAATCATTTATTAATTCATACTTGTACATATTCACTGCTTATAGTTTCATATATTTAGTCATACATACTTAGTTGCATATAGGTTCATTATACATTCATACATTCATGCATTTCATTTATTCATTTAAAAAAAAAAATGGATTTAAACCAGTCTTTGAATTCTAGAAGTTGCTTATTCAAGCAATCTAACTTGCCTCTAGATGGTTAGTGGAATAAAAGTTTTCAGCTAGGTACAAAGTCTTAAGCATTATTCTTTCTCTTACTTAATAGCTGAAAATTAATATATTCATCTAGTTGTGCAGATTCTGATTAGTTATCTTGAGTTTTTGAGTATCTGAATAAGCCTTTAAGGAAGAAAATGGTCATTGTTGTCTCACCATTCCTAGAACAAGCATCTTAGATCTTTCAAAGCGAAATTTTTAACTTGCATAAGAATATGATTTAGGCATTTCTTCATATTTTAAACCTCATATTTAGCCTTAACCTACCTTAATTTCATTTCAACTTTTGCAAACCCCCTTGAACCTTAATTTCCTAATTTCTTTGGAACCCAAATCATTTACCTAGCCATAAACCTAAACACTACCACCCATTTATGAGAATAATATTTTAGCAATTAAGTGCATTTAAAAAAAATTGAAGATAAAAAAAAACTTGGAGGATTGAAACATCTTGAAAAGTGCTAGAGTAATTGTGAAAAGCTGATTAAAAAAAAAAAGTCACCAAAATATCCCAAAGGTAATTTTGGGTGTAACATGAAATAGGGACAAGTACAAAATCAAAAGAGTATAAAAAGTAGTCCCTTTATATAATCACTGTGATAGCACTTGAGATTCATTGTGAATTTCTTTCCTCTTGAGTTAAAAAAAATATTATTAAAAAAGAAAATAAAAAAAAGAGAAAAAAAAAAGAAAAGAGAAAAAAAAAAGAAGAAGAGAATATTGGATGCACTTTGAGTTTCATGATTAGTATTATTCTCATATTTTATTTTCCTTATTCCCTTTCTTTGTTAACCACAATTTTACCCTATTTGACCCCATTACAACCCTTAAAAAGACCTAATGATTCTTTGAAAAATGCTTGTTACATTAGTGGAATTAGATCTTTTATGCTTGCATATGGGTTTGGCAATACAATCCTCCATACATTACTCACCATCTATTTGAGACACATTGGCTATCTATTTCTTTTAGGTTTGTTTAAGTACAATTGACGCTTATAGCTAGTTGGTATTTGTTGCTTGGGTTGATTGGTTAATTCTTAGCTATTCTGTAATTGTTTAGAGTGATTGCTTCATTCTTTGTGCTTTGTTGGTGGGAATTTGGAATGTTGGTGGCTAGGGGTAAGTTAGTGGTTTGGATTAGTGATTTTTGTGTTTTCAAATACTGATTCTATTCCCTTTCAAATGAGTTTTAATAAAATTTTGCTTGGGGACAAGCAAGAGTTTGAGTATTGGAGAATTTGATGCATGCATTTTATATCATCATTTAGGTATAATTTTTGCACATAATTTACCCTTGTTTATAGTTATTACTGTAGATATTAGCATATATTTAGTTAATTTTTACCTTTTTACACTTTTTAGTTTAATTCTTAGAATTATTTGTTTTATAGGTTAAATTTGGAGAATTTTGGTGATATTTTGATCAGAGCAGCTATTTGGAGGAAATTAGAGTTGAATTGCAAAAGTTCAAAAAGAAAATTTAAAATTGAGTTTTAAAGAAACAGAAAGTTGCACAACCTATGACACAGCTTATGTCACAGGTTGTGTCATTGTCAGATATGAAGTTTTTCTCAGACAGAAAGTTACACAACTTGCAACACAAGGTGCAACACAACCGATTCAGCTTGTGACATTTTAATGAAAATTGCTGACATGGTACTTTCGCTCCTATGATTTAATACATCATTTTCTCCAGAATCTTCTGTCTTTTAACCCATTCTAGGGCAGACCTCTGAACCATATATAAACACCTTTTTCTCTTTCTTTCCACAAGGAGAAAAATAGGGAGATTTTGCAAGAGAGAGAAAAAGGAAGAGGAGCACGTGAGATAAAGTTTTGCAACAGCAGAGGACATCTGCTACTGTGACTTCTACAACGTCACAACAACAGATTCTTCATTATTTTACTGGGTTTTTCTTTTCTTTAGCTTAGATTTTCATTATTTCTTCATTTCTCTACTTGGGTTTATTTTGAAATCATGGTTTGTGAGTAGATCTTTGATATTCTAGATATGAGTCTATAAATATTGCTTTGTATTGTGGTTTTTGAACTGATTTAGTCATTTAAATGAGATTTGCTACATTTTGATTTAGTACTTGTGAGCTTGTTGCCTTGATTGATGAAAGGACCCTCATTAAGTTAAGTTTTAATCCTTGACAGATGGACTGAAAAGTGAATGTTTGGGATAGATAATCTTGTAATAAACTTAGTTTTCTTGGTGTTAGAGATAAGCTAAGAGGATTAAGGAGACTTTCAAAATCAATTAAAGCTTTAATTTGGTTTTTGTCAAGTTTGAAATACCATGAAAACAGGGTTTGATTTGATGAATACCAACTTTGAAATGCTTGAGAAAGGTTTCAAAAAACTAAGAATTGGTTTCCCTCAAAATTGCAATTCTCATGTGTTTGGCTAAATTGGGGATAAATCACATGCAAACAATATTGAAAACTCTATCTCTAGAATCACTTTAATTTTTTATTGAAGTTAAATTTTATTCCTCCCAATTTAATAATTAGTAATTTCAATTCAAATTTTAATAATCTAGTTTAATTAGTTTAATTAATTGTTTGATTTGGCTTAAATTCCTCAAGTACCAATTTTAATTTTGAATTTCATTATCAATATCTTTAAATTTCAGCATTCTAATTAGCTCATTCTTTTATTTTTAATTTAAGCACAATTCTCTGTAGGAACGATATTTTTAAAACTATACTACTGTGACCAGTACACTTACAAAAGCTATTTCACAGCTAACATCAAAAGTGATCACCATTTGGAAATGTTACTCAAGTGGCAAGGGTACCATCAAACAGTTTGAACTTTCAAGTAAAATATTGTTCAATCAAGCATATGATGATATATGTGGTTTTGGGATCAAACTGAAAATGCAGATCAATAGGCTCTGAATAAATGGAGGAATGTTACTGCATCTATTTATGCCAAAGTGTTATGATGTTTTAGAATTTTATTAAGCTCTAAAAGTAAATTTACCTGCTTGTTTATAATATTTTTTAGGCTTTTTATTTTAGTATTCATAAATTAATTTGGCCAAATATATTACATTATTATTCTCATTTTAATTTAAAAATTTTAACACAAATTTTATTTAATAAATATTTTTAATCATTTTAATAGTAAATAATATGCTTATAAGGTATATTTTTACCAAATATATTAATTATTTATAAGTCATTTATAAAAACTTTAACAAAATATTGTAACTAACTCCTTAAAATTTTAAGTACTTATAAGTTCAAATTAGCTTATAAGCATTAATTGCTTGTGAGCTGCCGAATAATCTTTCATTTGATAAAGTTGATTGTGTGTTGATAAAGCAAACGACAGATCATTACGAGTACCCTTCGCATTCATAGTAATTGCGGGGTTCTTAGAACCGATAGAAGACTGCTGTAATTTTCTTCACCTTTTACGCGAGTGGAACTGTTGTGCGACAACATGGGAAGGTGGCTGAGATTAGTAACCATAGGCAGCAGCTATCTATAAGCAATTAGATAGCCTGCAATGAAAAGAATGGCTTATTGATGCTGCTGGATTTGATTAGTCCTTGGGAGTACGTGCGTGCTCTACCAACAGAAGACCTTGTTGAGAGAAGACAATCAGAGGAAACTAATATAGTTTTTGAGTCTATAACCCTTGCAATCTGAGCAGGCACACGACTGAGATTTAGAGATCGTGTGACTTGCACGCATGTTATGATTTTGACTTTGTTCTTAACTCAAGTATTGAGTTACTAAATAATAAAACTTCTCTTCTCTAATCCATGTGGAAGAACAAACCCTCAATAATATCACGAACTTCTCACTTTCAAAGGCTAGAGAATTTTGGGCTCCGTGTCTTAATCCTACATGATATGATGGCTTGGGCAGACCCAACATTTCTGTGAATGAGTGAAGGAGAGTCGAGAGTCGAGAGACACTGCACAGAAAATACAGTCATCAACAACTAGATACTAAAGCAAAATTCCTGATTGTCCGATTACATTAGCACTAAGGGCCAAGTTTTTTCAATATTTGACAAACTGAAAAATGCATGATTAATTGTTGTTTTCAGCTCCTCTCAAGAGACGGTGCTGGAGGAAGAAAGGACTGCTTTAAATAGATGGAAGTGTGATACAAAATGCCGACAGTCTACAACTCATCCTTGACAGCAGAAGATTCGGTATCCACATCATCTTTGGAGGTATCTACAGCTTCTTTTGTTTCAGATTCAGCTTCATTTTCATCCACATCATCTTCCTCTTCAACATTTGCATCTGGGCTGATGTTTAGGCTCGATTTCACAGAGCTGTAGATACGGGAAGCAAAATCTTTGGGATCTTGCAGCATGAAGCCACTCTCCATAAGTGCCGTTTGGTAAATGAGCTGTGCTGTTTGCTTTACATTCTCGTCCTGAAGAGCATAATACATTACTAATTAATAACAGAACCTACATATAATTGACCAAAAACTGAAATTTTTAATGCACATGAAAATACTTTGCAGAGATGCAGCAAACAGCAAAGGCCCTTCATTTCACTCAAACATATACCCAGAGTAGCAAAATAAAATCAAATTAATGGATTCTGCCCATTGACTGCTTGCATATGAAAAAAAACACATACAGGGGATTATGAGCGTGCAGAATTAAAATTTCACAAATTCCATGACAATAGCGACTCAGTTTTCCTCAAATCTGACCATATGACCCTAATTCCACTCATCACTGCATAGCACTTGCAGAAAAAGCTTCTTGTGAATTGCATTACCATACTAGTTTCTCTGGCACCTAGCGGCCAGTTCCTAGCCACTAAGCCAAACTAGCGACTTGGTTATCCTCAAATCTGACCATATGAACCCCTTACCCCACTCATCACTGCATAGCACTTACAGTAAAAACTTCTTGTGAATTGCAATACCACACTAGCTTCTCTGGCACCTAGCAGCCAGTTCCTAGCCACTAAGCCAAACCTCATTGCAGGCTGCACTCACTGATAAGACTCTTGTACACACTCCGATAAATGAGTTTCGATATACAAGGCACACAACTATCATGCCCTAAAGAATGTTTTAAAAGGCATATACCATTATACGTAGATCAGACTTAAGTTCTGCCAAGATGGCAAACCCGCTAACATGATTCCGGCATCCAAATCATTCTTATAAATGTATAGTCCCATGCATCCACATCCACACAATGTCAACCAAAAATTCTATAAAATGTACCTCAGGGTCCTTGACTACTCTCTCACGGAGCTCCTTGATGATTGGGTGTCTTGGGTTAATCTCCAGCACCCTCTTCCCACGCATGTATGCTTGCTTGTTAGCATCTGTTAAGGTCTGAGACTGCATTATCCTTTCCATATTTGCACTCCATCCGTACTTAGATGTCACAACCACACAAGGTGTGTTATCCAAACGATTGCTTATCTTCACATCATCCACATTCTCACTGGCAAGAGCACCCTTCCACCACTTGGTAAGCTCCTTGAATGACTCCTTCAGTTCCTTGTCTTTAGAGTCTTTCCCAAGTTTTAGGCCTTCCTTAGAAACATTCTGGAATTTTTTGTCTTCATAATCCATCAAATATTGCATCAAGTATTCATCAACTGGATCTGTGAAGAAAATGACCTGATAATAATGTCAGGCCCAAAAATAAAAAAACAAGCAAATCAGTAAGCAAAACGGCAAAGACATTCCAGCTTGAAGAAAACAAAAGTAAGAAGTAGAAAACAATTGTTTGCAGAAAAAACTTCGAATCTGATGTCTTCTCCTAAAAGACAAATGTTTAATAATCATACCTCGTAACCTTTCTTCTTGAGTCTTTCTAGGAATGGAGATTTCTCCAGTTGTTCCTTGTTTGGTCCAGTTATGTAGAAGATATCCTTCTGCCCTGACTTCATTCTTGAGATGTATTGATCAAGTGAAGTCAATTTACCATCTGACTTAGTGCTGCATGAGGAGATTAAACAACCATAAGCAATCACAATGGAACCATAAGATGAATCACCATGGAACCATAAGATGGCACCAGTTGGGAAAAGAATATGAAAACAATTATAAAAATAAGAAAGCTACCTCTCAAATCTGAGAAGTTTTGCCAAGCGATTTCTGTTAGCTGCATCCTCAATTATGCCAAGTTTGATAGACTTGCCGAACTCATTCCAGAATTTTGCATATTGACCTTTCTTCTCATCATCACTGGAATCCTCAACATCTGTGCATTCAGTAAGATAGCTATCAATCATTCCAGACTTATTATCACAATAAATAATGAACAAATAAACAGAATGTGGACCATAGAAAGGAAGTGCATGTCCAGGCTGCACTAATTAAGTACTAACAGATGGGTGACTTGGCAATCACAATTGGACTGAAATACACCACTAAGTAGAAACTAAAGAAACAATCCAGTTACAATGATACCTTTCTTGTCTTTGTCCTTTGCCTCATCAGGATCCTCATCAGCAATTCTACGGATCATATCAAGGGCCTTTCGAATAAGTTTCTTCTTAATTGTTTTCAAGCTACTGTGTTGTTGGAGCATTTCTCGTGAAACATTGAGTGGTAAAGTATCGGAATCAACAAGACCCTGCTCAAAATGTCACCAGTATATGAATCAATATCTCCAGTAATTTTAATTGTAGATAGCCTATCAGGAGAATTTTTTAGCATTACTTCAATAGCAATACCTTCAAAAAGTTCAAATACTTAGGCAAAAGCTCATCAAATTCATCCGAGATGAAGACACGTCTAACATACAACTTCAAGTTGGATTTGTTAGCGTTGTAATAACTCTCATAAAGATCATGAGGAGCCTTTGGAGGCACAAACAAAACAGCCTTGAATTCAACATCCCCTTCTGCTGTAAAATGACTCCAAGCTAAAGGCTTCTCATCACCAAAATCCTGTAGAGCAAAACAAGATGTACTACTGTTGAAGAAAACTATACATTCAGAAGATTAATAAATTTTTCTACAGCAGTTTTAATTGAAGTACAGCCATCACGATATGGTAAAGTACCTTTGCTAGAGAATGATAGAATTTTGTGTACTCTTCATCTGTCACCTCCTTTGGATTTCGCAGCCATATCGCCTTGACGTCATTCAAAAGTTCCCAATCATAAGTAGTTTCCTTCACTTTTTTTGTCTTTGGTTTGTCCTCTGCATCCTCATCTTCACCTTTCTCAGTTTCCTCTTCCTCTTCAGAGCTTTCAGCTGTTAATGACAATGATATAAAAAGAAAATCACAAGATGACGTTAAACAACATAGAAATTTACACATCAACTCCATCAAATTCACCAATAAACACTGTCACCTAAATGATGCTTACGTTTTTCCTCTTCATCACTAGACTCATCTTCATCAGCAGGAACTTCCACATCAACTTCTTTACTTGCCCATAAATAGATAGGGAAGTTGATGAATTCAGAATATTTCTTCACCAGCTCCTGCAAAGAAAAACAATTTTTGAGGAATTGATCTAACCTGATCCAAACACAATGTCACAATCCATTAAGGATCATTTTAAATCAAACAAGCACAAAACAAGAAGTCAAGTCCCATCAGCTTCCAGTAAATGCAGTCTCAACCAAATTTGAAATTTGCCAATTAATACATGTGCAATTACTGTATTCACCAAAACCTAATTTATTGTTTTCCAATTTAGAATGTCATGATTGTCCTGGTTGCTTTAATTAAGCAACTCTTTTCTCATAAAAGGAAACCTTGAGTTAGTTTCGTCAATGGGTTTAGGCAAGAAAAATTCATCAACAAGTATTGTCACTGATATAAGTTGATTGATTCTGTACCCTTGGTATAGATTGGACATATCATTAACTTATAACAAAGAAATGAATCATTGCCTAGCAGCCAAACATCCTTAGTTGTTAAATGAGCAGGAAAAACACACACGCTAAGAGAGAGAGAGAGAGAGAAGGGAGGCAGACCAAGTATCCAAAATCTCTCAAAACATTAATAGAAAAATGTTAAAGATACTGACCTTCAATTTGCTCTCCTCCAAGTATTCCCCAGCTTCTTCTCTAAGATGCAGTCTAATCTCGGTTCCACGTCCCAATGGTTCATTCCATGTATCCTCGGAGATTGCAAATGCTCCATCAGCGTTTGATTCCCATACATGCCTAAAAGCAAAAATAACGGTAACCAAATTTATAGTCTAAAAAAAAATGCTTACCCCAATTAATTAATTAAAAGAAGCTTACTGTTTGTCATCGTTATGTTTACTGATGACTTCAACATAGTCAGCAACCAGATACACCGAATAGAATCCGACACCAAATTGTCCGATTAGATTGAGGTCTCCACTTGTCTGCATTTTCTCCACAAATGCTGGACCAAGAAAAATAACAGGATTAGAATTTATTTTACACTCATGCACAATTAGAAATTAGAAGCTGAAAATACACATTATTGTCTACCTGAAGTTCCAGATTTTGCTATGGTTCCCAAGTTCTTGATCAAATCCTCCTTTGTCATACCTATACCTCTATCACGAATTGAAAGAATTTTGTTTTGTTTGTCCAGCTTTATCTGCATTAAGCCATGAAACGGCACATATTATAAATTCTTAATCATTGTCAACAATTTATACTAACGCCATTATTCTCCAACATGAATACAATTGAATACATAACTCACCTGAATGTCAAGCTTTGTGTTATCCCCTTCACCCAAAACCTCTTTGTCCGTAAGGGCAAGGAATCTAATCTTGTCTAAGGCCTGAAATTTACACCAGTTTTTGTGTGCAAACAGTTAATGCACAATCAATTAAGTGCAACATGTATGTGTATACAAATATATGACTATACGCTTACATCAGATGCATTGGAGATCAACTCCCTGAGGAAAATGTCTTTATTACTGTAAAGAGAATTGATAATGATGTCCATGAGCCGAGACACCTCGGCCTGGAACTCATATTTCTGCGCATTACTGCGAAGTGATCTCTTTGAAATCGACTCCGCTTCCCTGAATCAATATCAATACATAAATTTCAATCCCGTGCACTAGAGACTGACAAGTGACAAGCGTTATACCAGATCGTGGTAAAACAAACGCACGCACCTCTTTGCTACATCAGAATCAGTAGATAAACCATTAGGAACGGCTCCGAGTTTCTCCTCAACCTTTGGAGGATCTACAGGATTCTGTGGATCACTCTCTGCATTTGCTTGCAAATTCCGTCCTATAAAACCACAGATCCCAACCGAAACTCATCAAATGAGACCTTAAAACAGGAAATGATCAATCTAAGAACATTCAAAATACAAAATAGATTCAAATAACAATAAGCTTCTAAAGGAAATGACAGATTTACAAGAATCACTATGAAAAATGTTCCAGAAAAAATTCATAATACTGAGACTGCATAATCTAGCAGCTACCTTGATCTGAGATGAGAGATAGAAGGCATAACAGAAGCAAGGCGAAAGGGATCGTCCACTTCCTCATCGTAACTTCGGTTTCTAGTAGCTTCTCCCGTTCAATAGATTTCCTCGTTAGGATTTCTAATCTGCAATTAATTGGCTGTGTTTATATAGGGTGGTTTTAAGAATGGGTGGGGTTTTAGGTCTCCCGAGACAGGACCTCAGCGAGCTAAAACTGTTTGGATTGGCTGCGTACTGCCAGCGTGGATGATCGCACGGCTGATAGTTCCCCATTCAAACGTGGCAATATGTTATTGGTAGTGAAATCGGTAATCGACGTGGATAAAAAAGTGGTCTGGAGTCTGGACGGGCCCACAGAAGACTTCAAAACGCGAGTCAGGTCGACCACACTGATTGGCTCAATGTTGCCACGCTGGATAATCAAACCAACGGTGGAGTTGTCAGTTAAACGTGGCGTAATGTCATTGGACCTACGATTTTAATTGACGTGGAGAGATTTAAACCCTAACCCACTCTACAGGTATGTAATTGCTTACTGACACTTATTGGATATATTTGGTAATTGATAAATAATTTCAAAAAAGAATGTTAGTTTAATAATTTTTTTTCCTTTAACTACTTTATTTTCTCTTTAATTTAGAGAAAAAAATATTAATAATAAAATAATTTTTATTTTTCTTCTTTCTCTTGTTCTACCTTCGTTCCAAATAATAAAAAGTGACAATCATAATTTTTTTTTTATTTATTTTCTTTTCTCTCTTCTTTCTCTATATCCAAACATTATATTAATCTCTAATTTATTCACTCTCCAAATCCTTATTTAGGTGACGCATGTTTGTTCACAATTCACATTATCACTTTGGTAGTTTGAATATATTTAATATTATTGATGGAATTGCTTTAAAAAAATAAAATTTTAAATACATTAATAATATAATATTAAAAATTAATTTAAAATTAAATTTAATATATTTTAATAATAAAAATATTAAAATATTAAAATATTTTTTAAACACTTTTTAATATCTAAATATTATTTTTCCTAAAAATGTTTTTCGAGCTTCTAAAACTGAATGTCAAATGTTTGTTAACTGTGGTTTATTTTTTTTATTTTTTTTTATATTATTTATATAAATGTGAGAAGGAGAAATATTGAGTTTGTCAAAAAAATGCTTTCCATCCATTAAATTAATTATAATTATATTTTTATTATTTAAATTAATTTTAATATTTAAGTAAATTTAAAATTATTAATTTTAAAATTTATATAAATTCAAAATTATTAGTCATACTTATATTGCAACTTTAATTAAATATAAAATTTTATAAAAAATAATTAGTTAAAAAAGTAATAAGTGAAAAAAAAATATATAATGAATTTATAATTGATCTATAATAATATCTATATATCTATATTAATATAAAATAATTTATTATTTAAAGTAATTTAGAGTTTATGTAAATTTAAGATTCTTATCAATAAATCCTAATCTAAATACAATTAAGTTAATAATTAAAAAAAGGCAACATTAAAATAAAAAAAATATATTATCATAACTTAATTGGAATATAAATTCTTAACTAAGTTGAATTCTATTTAACAATTAATTTTTTATATAAACATAATGAAAAATTTTGTAAATAATATTAATTAATTAATTGAATATAAATTCTTAATTAAGTTGAATTCTATTCAACAACTAATTTTTTATATATAAACGACATTAATTAATTACTTTAAAATGTAAGTTTAGCTAATAAAAATGTATTTACTGTGACATATATAAGAGTTGCCGCTAATGTCGCTAATTCACGTTACAGCGTCACAAATAGCTTTAGCGAGAGCATTTTTATCACTAATTCATTTTGCAAGAAAGAGACAATCTGTGCTATTTTATCGGTAATAATTTTTAACAACGGTAAATTTATTGCTAAATCTATAAGTAATTTCAATCCCAAATATTATTATATTTAATATAAACTTAAATTTTAATATTAATTCTATTTATACCAAAAAATCATATTATAATTTCTAATATAATAGTTTTATCATCTCAACCACATAAGTATTATTAAATTATTAAAAATTATTTAATTTAATAAAATAAAATAAATAAATACCTTAAATATCGAATTTTACTTTCACTAATTTATTTTTTTTAATTGTTTTAAATATTTATAAATTTATAATGTGAAATAAATAAAATTTATTTTAATTATATAAAAGTGGAAAGGAGGGGGAAAATTGAGATTTCTAAAAATATCATAATAATTTAATATTATAAAATAAAGGCTAAAATTTAATTGCCTATTAAAAATTAATTATTTTTTTTATCAAGAATATTAATTTGCCTGGAAATAAAATGCAGGTAAAGTATGACTTAGACTCTTGATAATATGTAATAGGTTACCTATGGATAATAAGTTATCTAAAATTTATTAAATACTCTTCCAACTTAAAAAAAATAGATTATTGTACGATCACTTTTTCTAGTCATTTTAGCTAGCATTCCTCTTTAAAAAATAAAAATTGATATGATAATTATCAACTGTAGTTTATATCAATTCTATTTTTAGAGTTATTTATCGATTAATATAATTGATTTTATTTTATTTCTTATTTAAAATATATTATTCTTTTTTCATGTACTTGAAAATTAATACTATTAATACTGTTTATTTCTATTTTTTATTTAAATTTTAATTTTGTTAAAATATTTTTTATTAATAACATAAAATATAAAATATTTATTTATTATAAAAAAAAATTTCTACATCTATATATTTTTCTACATCTAAAAATTTTTAGTTATAAGATTTTTTTTCTTTAATAATAATAATAATTATTATTTTATTACTTTATAACCACATTTTTAAAGTTATTTAATTATTTGTTAAGAAATTTAAATATGTTCTTATTTTAATAATAAAATAAATAATATGATATAATAAATTAATTAATAATTATATATTTATTTTAATAATAAAATAAATTATATGATATATTCCCTTATTAACAGTATCTCTTAAACATAATTTTATTAAACACTTAACATAAATCAGTTATCATCAACTACTAATTATCAACTATCAACTAACAGTAATAGCAATCAGTTTCATCTGACAATTAAATCATACAAGTTCTTAATCTGCTTAGGGATATTTTACAATACTTTTCATTATTTATAAAAATTTTAATAGTCTATGTTTATACAAATATAAAAAATATTAAAATTTAGCATTTTGAATTGTGTATTTAAAAATAAGGAAATTATTCTTTTTTTAGTTTTTAAAAATTTAAGTGAGGTAAAAAATATATCACAATTCTTATTAAAAAATCACATTAAAATTTACAAATAATTTAAAAAAATATTACAAAATTCAAACTCTAAATTTAATTGGTTTAGTCACTATATATAATATAATCACCCATGCCTTTGTGTTCGACGAAGAGGTGATGGCGGTTGGTCTTTTGGAGAAAGAATCATTTTCTGCTGATAATTGTCCATCATTTTTTTTTTTCAGTTGAGTTGCAACGCATGTTGAGAAGGTTTCATTTGCTCAAACCGTTCTGCATCTCCAAGATCTACTCATATACCATGATTGGAAAGATCATCCTGTTGGCATAATGTGTCAAAGCTCTGCGATGACTCTCCTCATTGCATGATGTATATCAGTTTTTTAATATCCTATTATGGAAGTTGGGAGACAAACACTATTCCTTTAAGGGGTTATGAGTGGATGGACGACTTTATTTTGCTCCTTGTGTTACTGATTTATGTTGTTGGCTTCAGTTTGCTTAGCATTTGTGGTGGTGGCAACTATAGGTGGTGGTCGGTATACTTCTCTGTTCATAGATCTTCCTGATTCACCTAAGATTTTAGGTTTAAGTTTTAGTTGGGTTGTGTTCGATTCGATTGATTTATTGGGCTGCTTGCTATCATTCAATATTAACTCCCCTTTCTATGCAAGTATTTTTAGACCTAAGTTGTACTCTTAATCCTCGTGGGCTTTCAATACAATATGATATGTAAATTAAAAAAAAAAAAAGAAGGCAATTGAAGCATACAAACATTACCATTACTTTTCCCCCATCAATTTTGTCAATGCAATACCGTGGGTTCATGGGCTCTTCAAGAAGTGAAGCCCAGCTCAACGCAGTCTAAAGAGCAAGCCGAAGAGCTCGCAATCGCCATCTTGCTTTATGCTTTTTCCTCACTGGTTCTATTGCAGCCACTAACAGAAAACTGCCTGATACATGTAGGGGTGTGCAAACGGTCGGTTCGGTTTCGAATCGAATCGAATCAATAAAATCAAAAATTAAAAATAAAAAATTTTAAAAATCGAACCAAATAGATTAATGAGAGAAAACCGAATCGAATCGAACCGATAAATATCGGTTTGGTTCAGTTTTAAACCGATCAAACATAAATTTATAAAATTTCATATTTTTAACATTAAATATAAATAATAAAAACATAAAATAAAAAAAATTAGAAATCAAAACTCAAAAATCTTAAGGTTCGGTTCGGTTTTCTTTTAATTTCAGTTCGGTTTGATTCAATTCGGTTTGATTTTCTTTGATTTCCTATATATATTAATAATTTCAGTTTTGTTCGATTTTTTTATTTTTTTATGAAAATAACCGAACCTAGCCGATTAACCGAAATTATCAAAATTATAAATCGAACTAAACCGATTGAATTTTAAAACCGAACTGATTGAATCGAATTGAATCGGTTCGATTTAATTTTTCAGTTTAAACCGAAAATTGCTCTCTCTAGATACATGTAGGGTCTTTTGGAATTATTATTGAAATTGTTATCAAAAAAATTATTTATATATATATATATATTAATATTTAAAAGTAATTTAAAATTAAATTTAATAAATTTTAATAATAAAAATATTAAAATAATAAAAAAATTATTTTTTAAAAGCATCTAAAATATACTTTTATTTAGAAAAATAATTTTAAACTTTCAAATGCAATACCAAACAGATATATATAATTTTAAGATGATGCAGATTCAAAATCAGATTAAAATCATAATCAACACCAGATAAAATCAAATCAATTAAAATTAATTTTAAAATGAATGGTTTGATTCATTGAAATTTTGTTTAAAAAAATATTCACTAATAAAACTTAATTAAATTAAAATCAAATCAAAATTAAACTTTAATTAAAAATCAAAACTGAAATTATGAAGTCTTACCATTTCAATTCTTCTAAATTTTAAATTAAAATTATCAACTCCACTAATTCAGTTAGTTGACCACTTTATCTTTTGTAAAATTCTTGAATTTTTCTTTATATTATAAATTTTAACCGAACAGATAAAAGACGAATGAGTAAACCAAGATAAAGCTGCATAACGACTGAGATAAACTTACCGATTATTACTAAAAATTTGCAATTAACAATTAATGGGCTCTTGACAACTTGCGGGCCAAGCATGGGCAAGGACTTCATTATAAGGAGTGGGGCCGGGGCAGTCTTTTCTCCATACTTTTAATGGTGCAAATTGACTTTCAATTCAAAGTTCCCCACGTAATCGTTACGTTGGGCAAAGTTTGGGTAGATCCAAAACGAAAATTATCTCTTGCACTTAAAAACATATGTTAGAAGTACTGAGATTACTCGCAGTTAAAAAAAAAAAAAAAAAAAGGAGATTACTCGGGTGTTTGTATAATAATTAATTTATTTGTTTATATTCATAAGTTAAAAAAATAAATTAAAATATTTAAATTTTTATTTTAATTTTTATAAATTTTATACTTATAAATTAATTTTATATTATTTTTATTTAATTTTAAAAATTTTATTATAAATTTCATTTAATTTTTTTATCATTTTAATAATATATATATTTATAAATTATTTTTTATTAAATATATTAACTCTTTATTAATCACTATAAATATTTTAATTAAATATATAATTATTTAAAATTTTAAATATTTATAAATTTAAAATTAATTTATAAAATAATTTTCATAAGTGAAATTAAATATCCTCCAACATAAGAGAGTATGAAATGGCTTTTTTCTCGTGGTCCACGTTCTTCGTTAAATTCAATTTCCACGCAAGACCCAACCTCCCTTCAATGCATTTTATTGGACCGCAGGACAATAAATACCGTGAAATTGACTTTTATTTATTGAGTATCGATTATTTTAATTATTTTATATAAATAATTAATTAAATATAACATATATTTTATAAAAATATTTATTTTTTTAATATTATATTTATATAATGTAATTTATTTTTTTTATATAATTAGATTTAACTGAGGGTTGAATTCAAAATTTTATTATTTTAAAAATTATTATAATATTATTAAATATTTTATAAAATTATTAAATTTTTAAAATATAATTTATTAATTAAAAATATAAAATTAATTAAATTTAAACAATATTTAAATAATAATAAAATTTAAAATACATATAAATAATTTAAAATAAATTTTAAACGGGTTATATTTTGAATATTTTTTCATGGACCCGAATTATAATTCGACTTGAAAGTTTTACGTTACGACTCAATTGGGATCAAAAATAAGATTTGTGGTGGTAGCCAAGAGCACGAATCGATAGAATTGTGAGATATTTGAGAAACATACTGGTGTTAGTGTTTAAAAGTTCTGAGTGATCGTATTTTATTCTTTTTTATCATAGTGAAACTTTTTTATCTCATATTACTTGTGGATGTAGACCTTACGGTTAAAACATGTTAAATTCCGTGTTATTATTTTTTTATTTTCTATATTGTGTGATTATATGATTTGTGTGTGCATTAGATTTAGATTTACGTACTTATTATAACAATATAAATTAAAAAGAATGATGATTTGTATCCATTTATATCCCTACAAACAAAAAGCATAAAAGCGTAAGGATTCATTTGGTTCATAATGGCATATTTCATAATAAATTTACTTCTCAAGAATATACTTATAAAAAATCACTTTCTAGAAAATGTGGTATGAATTTATTTAATTATTATATTAAATTTTAAAAAAATAAAACCGTAAAGATAGAAAGTCACAATAAAAATTATATAAAGACTTAATTATAATAATAAAATAATAAAAATATAGAGAAATGAAAAAAAATCAGAGTAAGGATAAAATAGGAAATAGAATTTTTTTTTTTAAAGTTTACTTAATTGAGCTAAGCTTAATAATTTAATTATTGTATGATAAGTAAGTAAAATAATTGGATTCTTAATAAATGGTAAATATAGCTAATCAAATAAAATTATATTTTAATATTTTTAAAATTTATTTATTTTTACTAATTTAACCTCAAACAAATAAAGTCTTAATCTTTAAAAAATGGAACATCACTTGTAAAACTCTTTAAATGATGAGAGTTTATCCGAATCCATTTATTTTATAAAACATATATTTTTATATTTTTTAGCATATGAGATACTAAAAAAAATTATTAATTAGGTCAAAAGAAAAATAAAGTCAATTTTAAGAAAAATAATTTTTATTTTTTAAATTTTAATAATTTTATTAAAATATAAAAATATTTATATATATATATATGATATAAATATATATATATTAATTTAATATTATAATTAAAAAATAAAAATTATTTTTATAAAAATTATTTTTTTTAATTTTTATGAAAATATTTTTATATTTAAATTATTTTTCATGTAATAAATGTAGCATAAAATTCCAAAACAACTTGTCCTTCCTTTTAAACTTCTCTGAATGATGAAAGCCAGTAGGCATTCGAGGAAGATGCAGATTCATTTTCTTTGAATTGGGGCCCTTGATTCCTTGCACAAGGAGTTCATTGCCAAAAGTATTCTGGCGAATGGTAATGGTAGACGTCATAGCCATAGCCAGGTAACGAAAGCAAATTATTATTAGTAAAATGTTTGAGACTCTAATCGCATTTGATTAGACATAAATAAAACCTTAATTGAAACGCTTAGAATAATGGCGTTACCTTATTTGGAAACATAGCACCGCACTAATGGTTCCCATCATCCTCTCAACCTAATCAACATCTTAATTATACGCGCATGGGAGGAAATTAACTTTACGCAACAGCAAAACCCTTTGGATTTAGCCACCAATGTAAGCTAAGCTGATTTTCAATTTAATTATTAATTAGTTAATTAATTAAGCTTTATTTATTTAAAAATAAAAAATAAACTATTTTCATTCGTTTTAACTAATATTTTAATTCAATTTGATTTTTTAATTATTTCAATTCACTTTAAAATTGAATCCGATGGCCAAAAAACATATCAAACAAGAGGTGGCCCATGTATTGTGTGATTTTTATCAAGTCAAGGTGCGGCACCATTGCGTTGATAGCAACAACCGATCTACCTTTGGTTTTTGATCTATAACGACGTCGTTTTTAAAAGGAAAAGGTTAACCGCTGATTGGTGAACCACACTCGCACTGCCACCCGTGCAGTGATACTATATCGTGGACACGTGCTATTATCTGTTTGGATCACCTACACCTGCATATGTACGACCAAAAGAAAATATTACCTTCCACTTTCCCTTCCAATACTGAGGATAAGCATAAGCTCGATATAATAAGGAATAGAAGTCCAGACGCCAGACCGCCCCACTGCCCACTCCTGTGATTTGCTCTGTGTAATGAAGATACCCGACATTCCTACTAAGGCGCAATAAATCCCTCCCTCCAGATTTAAGGTTACTGCTTCTGTGAGCACCCATAAACACTTCGTTCTTTAATCGCTTTTCCCCACAGATTGGTGAGCTGGGCTTTTATAGATTAGAGGGAGGGAGGATGATGGCGGTTTCTGATGCAGTGATAGGGAATTTAACGATGATCTATGTCGCAATTATCGCCGGGATTAAGGCGTATGGGTTAGTCATTGGGAGGAGCTTCAGCGGGGGATTTGTATTGGTTGTGTCCACCACCCTGGTGGGTTTAATCTTGATTGCGTCGCTCACTTGGGACTTGTCTCGAAAAGTTACGCACGCAATATCGCGAGATCACATTCATGTCCACGAAATGTGCAAGGGTGGTATTTGTTGGCATGGCGTTGCGGTTCGGTCTCCGGCTTCCCAGGTTTGCTTCAGGCTCCCTCAGCATCAGCAACATCACGACGGTCCAGCGTAAAAACTCAAGCTCAAAAAGAAAATGATGAATAAGAATAATGGTTGTAGAACTGTAAGATAGAAAATCTCTTTTTGGTTGTTGGTGTTTCACGTTTGTAGCTGGGGCTTACGATGCCTTTACGTTGGAAAAGGCATCACCCATGAGGTGTTTGCTTTTTTGTTTGAGAGGAATAGAAATTTGATAATGTATGTAAATAATAAAAAGAGAATGATGTTTGTGCATAAATTATGTCCCAGGCGTTTGGTTAATCATTTAGACTGTGCTGTGTCCAGTTGATCTTTCAAGTCGTAGAGGTGAGATGGGTGATGGTCTCTGCAGTTTCATCAAATCTGGATGCCAAATTTATTTGCATGCAATTTTGGACTGAATTTTCAAGCACAAAGATGGGGCTGAAGCCTGAATTTCTATTATCTATTTCTTGAAGAAGGGATCAGGTCCAATAGCTAACTTCTGATCATTTTGAATCTTAGGTTATTCATTAATTGATTGAATAAATTATAAAATAATAAGATGACTTACAATTTTCAATTGCCCTTTTGATTTTTACACCTGAGGGGAAGTTTTTGAAGGTAGAGTATGAGTTTTTAAAGTAATGCTTCCATAGATGACTTTTGGCAGTAAGGTTTTGTATGAATGTTAAGGTTTTTGGAAATGGATGAGAAGGTTTTGATATACTGCAGCAAACAGAGTATTGAAGTAAATGACAATCTAATAATTTTAATTAGATTAAGAACGGTGGTATTGTAAGTTCAAACTTGAAACGTGCTACGAAATTGGCAGCTTTTGAAGACCGTCTTCATCATCCTTTGTCCATCTTCTAGCCTAAGAAGGGTTGCTGATATTGGAAGATAATGCAATTTACTTCTTCTGAACCAACTAAGCCAAGTCTTTCTGACTCATGATTGCTCTTCGGGGAGACTGAATTATCTTGAAGGTGCATCTTTCCTAGAGGCAACGGTATGGCAATGTAAATTTCAATGAGATAGAAAGAAATTGTACTATTAGAGAAGATATTTTGCAGAATTTATTTTATTGTGTTGGAAGTAGGTGATTTTTATTCTGATACCATCCGTTGCACTTGTAGGTTGTTGGCAACTTGGCAGGGTGAGAACAATGCAAGTCGGGTATTAAATGCAGCACCTTTCGCTTCCTGGATAGTTTTTCCTTGTTTGGTCTGAGTGAACTGTGGCTCTGATGGGATCTTGTTGTTAAATTCATCTCCTGGTTGGTTTCTACATTCTTTTAACCTGTGGACTGGATTGAAAAGAAGTATGTATCATCCATCAATGCTGAATTTTCTGTGGCTTGAGTCATATGTGTTTTTGTTTTCTCTGTCGGTATTTCTCTGTTATGACTGGAATATCCATTGCAGTGTCAGAAAGTGCTGAACATAACAAGGAAAGAAATGCTGGTGCTGCAAGTTACTGAGCTTTGAGCGAAAATCAACCAGCTACACATAGAAGGTGCTCAGTTTATGTCCGTTTCAAGGTCTGCCTAGCATTATTATTGGAATTGCTATTAAAAAAATACTTGTTAAAGCTAAATTTGACATGTTCAAATAATAAAAAACATTAAAACAACAAAATAATTTTTCTTTCGACCTGTTATTTTACAGTATTTAAAATGATTTAAATGCTGATTTTTTAGAAATCAACTTTTTAGACTCTCAACTTTCAAATGAACCTTATTATAATGGATGAAAATGCATTGCTGTTTCTTGGTCATGTCCAATCCATTCCATTGCTTTCATATTTGGCTTGACCTTAAAAATCATATAAAAATGTGGTAAACCACTCAGTTAAGGAACAGGTCCACTAAATCAGTTAATATTGACAGTTACTTCTTACCCGAGAAGGCAACTTTGTGCTTAATAAGGTGCATTCGGAAGATAGCTGTGTTTGGAGTTCAGATGAAACATTGCTATCCACTTCAATTCGCTTAGGTTGGTTGATGGAATGCCATGGCAGAACTAGAAAGCCTGCTTCAGTCACACCAAATGATTTCACGATAGGCATTATCAGTATCGAATGAGGAAACTTCTCACTAATGAGTTCTGGGCTTTGTGGCACCAAAAATCAACTCTAAGAAAAATCTGAACTTATTTTCATAAACTTGCTGGATCTTACTGCCAATTTTTATTGGGCCAAGCGTTCAGATATCCAAGCCGTTTCGTTAAGATCCTGAACGTTTCAATAAAGTTTCATCATATTAGAATCGTTTAAATTTTAAATTTTAATTAAAATTAAATAAATAAACTAAGCAAACTGCTAATATATATATATATATATATATATATATATATATATATATATATTTTTTTTTTTTTTTATTTGTTTATTAAGTATTTACTTCAGCAGACTAGCAGTAGCGGCACAGTTGCAGGACATGGTCAGTAACCTTCAAATGGCTTGTTAGTATAGGTTATAAGTCGTCCTAAAGTAATAGGTCGCTTTTCTTTCCAATATAAAAAAAAAAAAAGGGAGTAGCTGGTCGCATCGCATGGATTAAAACAAATCTACTCTTGTTTTAAAAAAAAAAAAAATCTAGTCTCTACTGTGGTTAGGTGCACAGAACGATTACAATTATCCATCGACCGTTGGATTGTCCTACAAATCACGTCTGTCAAACTGTTAATCTCATCTGGCGGCTATGATCCAAGGGCATACAACCATATCAACGTTACAAAAAATCTTTTTATTACATAAGGACACTAAGCGTATCATTCGACTCTCTCCCCTCTCACTTTCTCCGCACCTTCCTCTCATCACCCAAGTCTTCAGCGGGCATTTCCTCGGCCGTATCAACACCGAAACGTTATGGCTGAAAGCCCGTCTCAGTCCCCGACACCCGCCTCCGTATCGGAAACCGATACATCTCACTATTGGTGCTACAACTGCAACAAACGTGTCTCCATCGAAACCCTAGCCAATCGACCAGATGTTATCTGCCTTGAGTGCAAGAATGGTTTCGTTGAATCAATTCCCGCCCCGTCAACTTCGCCCTCCGCCACGCCTTCCTTAATCTCAGACCAGGCCGATGATTCGACTTTCGGATCCCAGTTCCTTCAAATGCTTCGCATAATTGCGCAGGCGGCGCGTGATGAGGACGCGCCTCCTCCTCTCCCGCAGGACCACCAATCCGAGGACGATTTTCTCAGGATCGAGCTTAATGAATGGGACAATGACGAAGATGAAGACGAGGATGACGATGATGCGAACGAGAACGAGAACGAGAACGAGAACGAAAACGAAAACGAAAACGAAAACGAAGGGAACAGAGATGAAGGAGAGCATGACGATGAAGAAGGGGAGGATCGATCTGATAACGAGAATGAAGAGAACAGAGAGGAAGATTTTGAAGATCTGAGGTCAAGGCAGCGCGATATTCTCCGTCTCCGGATCCGGGACTTTGCCACCCGAGCGAGGAGTGGGCGTAACCGGATCCTTGACTGGGCTGAGATTCTGATGGGACTGGAAGACAACTCGATTGAATTTCGCCTTGAAGTCCCGGAAACCGATAGATACATAGGCAATCCGGAGGATTACGTGGATGCCGCTGGATACGAGGCGCTGCTGCAGAACTTGGCTGAGAGTGATGGTGGAAGGAGAGGGGCTCCACCTGCGGCAAAATCTGCAGTGTCAGCGTTGCCAACGATTGAGATCACGTCAGAGGCGGAGACTCTGGTATGTGCCATATGCAAGGATATGGTTAATGTTGGTGAAACGGAGACGAAATTGCCTTGTGGACATGGGTACCATAGGGACTGCATTGTGCCGTGGTTGGGTTCTAGGAATTCTTGTCCTGTTTGTAGGTTTGAGTTGCCAACGGATGATTCAGAGTATGAGGAGGACAGAAAGAAGGAAGCGGCAGGCACTGCAGGCGGAGCTTCAAGTTCTGGCGATGGTAGTTTGGGTTCCACTTGATTGGAACTGGTATGCAAGTCAATTTAAAAGTTTTACTCTCGTGTAGTTTAAATGTTTCATGAACCTTTGGTTGTTTATTTACTTTTGTGGAGTAGATAAAGCTGGATTTGCTTTCATTTGCATCTGAATGTAAATAATATTTACTCAGTTTGGTTTTCTTTTCTGTCATGTATAATCCAATCTTTTTCAGTTGAAACAGGCACGTGAGCTGAAAGCGTTTACATTTTAGTGAATAGATAGGTGAGGTTTGTTGCTTTCTATGGATTGGACTTTAGAGATTGTCTCTTAAGAGTTCTTCTGCAGTTTAGTTGGTAGGGTAGGATATATTAATTTTCTGAATATAGTTTCAGACAAATGAAACAGCTATGACACCTACGAGGCTATGACATAGCTATTGTTGGTTTATGCACCTATTTTTATATCTATACACTTGAGATGGAAAAAGTTAGAGGTATCAAGGAGTTTTCCCCCTCCCACTTCTTTCTAAGTTCCATGCCAACAGTTGGTTGTGATGGAACCATTATCAAAATTACAGTCCTTGGAGAGAGTAGAAGGTGAAAAGTGATCATTAATTGTTATGTTCTATTTTTCTCTTTTCTTTCATCATGCGTGTTGTGCATGCTATTTAACTTTGTTTCTTGCTGCTTGTCAAATAAACGAAGATAGATTTGTAAGTTTTATTTGAATGGTAATATTATGACTCAATTTGTGGATGTTGCCAGTTTGTGTGCCATCCAATTCTTTGTTGCATGCTAGGGTAGTCAGACTGCAACCAAAGGCGTCTGAATTAGGTATTGTTTGAACCCATTAGTGATTTGCAATGTAGTTCGGAAGGGTAAAAACATCACCATATGTCATTTACTCATCTTCCAAAGAGATCCATGTATATGTTCTCTTTAGCTTGGTTTTGCTTAACAAATTCTAGACTAAGGAAAATTCAATATTGTTTTGATGAGAGTTCCTCTAGATAAGAATCTGCCGACTTCATTAATTGTTTATGTGGAATTGGCAGCAGTTTCCACCCTATTCTACCTTTTTCTTCAGTAGTTTGTGTCATTGCAGTTGTAGATGACAGGATATGTGGGGTTTGGGAACACATTTTGCATTTTACCTCATTTATTATTATGTGATGGTGGAGGGTGGACTTTTATGTTGCAAAATGATACTGTTATAAGGTTCTGGTGGTTGGTTGTGGATTAAAGATTGGGCATTGAAGTGAATGTTTGACCCGTCTTGTGAGTTGGAAAACTTTGGTTGTAAGGTTTAAGACTGGCTTTACTGTTAGGAGTGTTCATAAGTCGGTTTGAGTATATTTTATATCCAATCCAATCCAACCCAACCCACAATTATATAAGCTTACAATGCAAACCAACTTAGAACCAACCAACCCGATACAAAAGCATTTGATGAATTAATTGGTCAAAACAACCAACTGACTGCCACTTTGCTTTGGTATCTAGAATATGTTTATTTTATAATTAAAGTTCATATTGGTGAACAATAAAAAAAAAAAGATTGCTTTGGTCAACGTCGCAGCATCCCGTGATGCCAAGCCATACCCACGCTCCTCTCTTCATCAGCTCTTCTACCTTCATTTCTTACAAAAACATCTAAAATGTAAATTGGTGAAGGAAGCCAAAAGATCAAATTTCTTTTGCGATGACCAATTAACCTTGCATCATCATCAACAGTATACGGACAATGTCTGACCTCATCAAACAAGCTGGCCCTGCCTCCACCTCACTCGCGTCGGAACCTTACAATATCGATAGTCCCCTCTTTGGTCCTAACTGTAAGCTTCTTCCTAATGGTATCTCTTTAATTCTTTACAACTTCGATCTTGGGCTGGGATTTTCCAAGTTTGTTATCAATAACAGGATCAAGATTGCTGAATCTGTTCGTTTTGGGGTTCAATTCAAGTCGAGAGACTGAATAGTAGCAAGATGAAAGAATATTACTTTCTAGCAAATAGAAAGGATCATATGTAGAAGGGAGCATATGGGTGTTGTGGATGATGGTCTATTAGAAGAAGATTGTGTGGAGATTCAGTGCCTAGAGGAGTTGACAGTTTTGGAGTATTTCATTTCAGTGTTGGCCATGGCGAAAGGCAAGTATTTCAGGTAATCACTGAATACCCAAAAAAAAAGATATTTAAATTAAATAAGTCAACTCGATCCAATAATGTGATGTAAACTGAAAATATGGGTTGGATTGAATTGGTTTGGTTGAATTGGTCGGATTTATCCAAACTTTAAACATCCCTGCTTACTATAACACTGTTAGTGATACACTAAAATATAAAGAGCCTGTAATTGGATGACACGCATGTGTCCTAAATGATAAATTAAAAGAGGAACCCGGTATAGGAGAAAAGGGAGTAGAAGAGTCTAGGCCTTAGCTAAAGAGGTCGGGAACACTGAAAATGTGCCTGAGATAGGCTTGAACAAGGTTGTAGGATGCGAAGAGGTCGAAATATCATTCTGCTTGAACTTTATGCCGTATGACTCCCTAAATCATCAAGTCCCCGATGACTAATAATGACCCCAAAGATATAACTGGAAGCAGAGAGTAACCTAGTACCTAATTCACCGACCCTCCGATCAGTTTGGGGCCTCAATAATAATGATGAGTCATCGGATATGCCTATTGCATGGATAGGCCGGATAGACCAATACGCTGACCAGACGGATTACCTAGACACCATCGACCAAGTCTGCCAAGGTTGTTAGTATTACGGAGACACCTGATTTGATGTTGAAGCGAATATCAATGATTTAGACGGCCCACTTACGGGAACCTAACACGTGTCGGGTGAGCATTGGTTCCCTTGTTCTATTAATAGAGATTGACTTTTCACTGGGAGATCATCCCTTTTTGAGACCAGGCTATGCTTCAATAGAATCATCCCCAAAACCCACCACATGTCATGTGACGGATGAGTAGCCAAGTTAAGTCCAACTTAATTGGTCGTCTTCATTGACCCAAACACGTGTCAACATATTATAAGCCCACCTAAACGTGAGTTATTAGTTAGCATGGCATATCCGGCATTTGATTATTTTTAAGCTCATGCAAAAGAAAATTTTCTTATTTTGACATTGAATTTTATTAATTGAATGGTTTATGGAGGGAATCAGAGCATGTCATTTATTTTTTCCCCAGTTATCTTTTTGCACCTGGACTTGAAGCAAAAGACAATAGAACCAATTGTTTCATGTTTTTTTTGGGACTTATGATCTGATTCATATGGCTGCAACTTGTGGCTTTCATTGGTGAACCCAGTTTCTTGTATAGAAGTGCTTCATTGGTCTCAATTTCATGTATATTTTGTTGTTATTTTCCCAATGTACTTTGCCTTCTTTTGATAGAAATCATGTCCTCATAATCTATTTGGCCCTAATCTCCTAAAATTGGATTATTATTTAGGGGTTAGCTGGATGCATCTGAAATTCGGTATCATTACTCAAGTGAGTAGTTAATCATATATTAAACCATGTTGTGTTTGGAAGTAAAAATGTGGTGTTTCTATTTTTATGTGTCATGAAATGTGGCAAATTCTGATTTTCACTGTACAGATTTGTGTAAAAATAAAATATGACCGCTGGTTCTCATCTGTCTTGGTTTTTGGATTGTTTGCAAGTGCATATGTGCTCGCCTATATTAATATTTTAAATTTTATCTGGACTGTTGGTTTCCTATTTCTTTGTCCTCTTCTCTTTTTGGATTGGATTGAAGCGAGTGAATTGAAAAGTTAAAAACAACTCCATGATTGGGGCAAAGATAAGCACGGTTGGGTTCCTGAGTAATCTCGGGCTCTATTTTCTAGTTCTGCTGCTGCTATTTGCTTCAAGCAATCAAGCAAAATATTCCCTTTTGCTGCAGAGGATTCTATTGCATATTGTTCATTTGCTTCAAATTGAGAGTAGTCTTCCCAAAGGTGCTCTTATGGAAGATATCGATTTGAGTTTTGTTTTTAAAGTGAGAATTTGAGTTGTGAATAAGATTTTTCAGGGAATGAAACCAGCAAATTAGTTGTTCCATCCTACTGAATTTGAACTACTTTTTGTTGATGTTCCATTCAACTACACTTTAATCTATATGGCTTCCTCCTGCATTGAGCAGCTCATTCCCTCTGCCCCTACCGTGCTTTGTGTGGGAAGTTTTCACTGCCTGTCCAGGCCCGGGTATAGCGCTGTAGGAACCTACTTGTGTTTTCAATATTATGGCACCAGCAAAAACTAAACCCTTAATGTTTTCGGTTGATCTTATACTGTGAAAGTGAAATGGATTTGAAAGCTGTTGCTTTTTCAACTGGACTTGTTAGGGCTTTCAATATCCATGCACTGCACGCTGCCAATGCTTCCTTATGGTGGTGTCTCATTCACTCTGGTTATTTTATTGTCTCGACTAAGTTGGTTGGGGTACTTGGTTTTCTCCTTAGTAAAAATGTATACAGCCTGCCAGTTATATAATTGTGCCACAACTTCCGGTCAACATTCATCTAATCGAGGGAGAAGGAACCTGGCAAATGCCTTCATTTTGAGTATGCCTGTAATTCATTATTCCTGAAGAGTTCAAAGGCACATCATCTATTCCCGTCTAGCGTCTATATATGAAATGGTTTGGATGAAGAGTAGGGATTACAGGGTGCTTAATAGCGAGCTCACTTGCTCCAACGCATGACGGTAGTGCTACATTTGGATGGCGGTAGTGAACTGAGGACAAATCAAAGAAATTTCACACAATCACAATCACAATCACAAATTTGAATCAACCCCGATGAATCAAGTGAAGAATTTGAAGAAGTCAAACCATCGAAGCTTCGTATCTGGATCTTCAGGTCCTTCAACACTGCAGTGTTGGCAGCACCATGGGAGGGCGCGTTGTAGTCTGTTATGAACTTTGAAATCAATATCGATGAATGACATAACCAGGGCATCCTACAAAAGGGAATGCGAGTGTTTGAATCCAAACTCTTACATCTCGAGGTAAATGTTTCATCGTTAAACTGTAATGTAATAATCATGTGTATGTCCTCTCTATATATGTAATAAAAACAATAAAGCCAGAAGCTATTAATGAATTGGTTGTCCACTCTCAACCCTAAAAGATTAGGTTTTAATCTTGTATTGGCCGTTTCAATTTTGTAAATTTCACATTTTATGTTGCAAATATCATTTTATTATACGTTAAGTGTGAGGGAGTTGGTTAGACATTAAAAAAATATTTAATATATAATTTAAATAAAATTTTTTCAATCTTTGAAAATAAATTAAGTTCCATTTTGTTCTATTAATAACAAAGCCAACCGGTGGGATTCATTTTAATCAACAGCTTAATAAAATAGAAAAAAAAATCGCATAATGTTTGTCAATTTGTAACGGACAACTGTTAAAAAAAAAAATTGTAACGGACAAACCTTAAATGATTCACAAACGACGTCGTAACATCCATCTCCTCCGCTTGAACTCTGACTAAACTCTCGCTCAGTGCCTTTTATCGTAAGAGCATAAAACACCACTTTTTCGTCTTCTTCTTCTTCTTTTTAAAAATCCCTGCCATGGCTAAAAGCTTCATATTCGAAACTCCTAGCGACAAGGAGCCCGAATTATCACATCCTGAAGAAGAAGAAGCTAATAAAAGCTAGGCGTATTATTAGCTTTTGAGAAATTCATTGAATTTGTACTTTTCTTTGTAGCTTTCTAGCTGCATAAGGATCTGGATCTCCCTAGGATACTGTTATCTGATTTTGGCAATGACACATATTGTTCTTCTTCTACTTCTTCATTTAATTGATTTTGTTACCGTGGACCATGACCAATCTGTCAATGGTGAAGTTTACAAATTTAAACTTCTTTTTTTAGCTTGTATGGATTTCTGGGTTCAGCTATGTTAATAGTCTAAATGCAGATCCCATATTAGAAATTAGCTGAAGATTTTAACATAGAAATTATGAAAGGATGACTGAATAGAAACAATTTCCAAATTTTCTTTCCTTTCATCTGCATCATCAATTGAGCCTGATATGACTCACTTGGAGGCTCTATCAGTGTATTAGGCAAAGAAAGCTGGTTCAAAGTTGAAGAGCCGTATTGTTGCATAGCAATCAATTGCTAAGTGGTCTCAGATAATTGAGCAAATGGAAGATCAAGTAGCTGGCGTTCTTCAAGAGGAGAGGTTTTGATTGGGATTCATTATCAAAGCTCTTTAAGCCAAACATTGATATTCTTTATTTGGACTGAAGTTATAGATGTTGAATTGCTGCAGGGAAGAGATAGCTTTTAGAAAAGCTGAAATGGAAGCAACAAAGGTACTTGCCCATGCTCTTCTGTCTGGACTGCTTTTACTTGTGATGTCTTCCATAATATAATGCTCATATTCAATGGTCATGGCTTTATTATTATTATTTTTAAAATATTAAGTTTTTCCTGCATTGGCATTGTGTGAGGGATCACTAGTATCTGTAGATCGTCTCTGCTGCCTAGTTTAAGTATTTTGCAGCCATGAACACTGTTATTAGTAAAAAGCAGTGAACATAATGCACTTGCACAGGCAGAAAATATTATTACACATAAGGATGAAATTTTTGCCCGCCCCAAAAGAACGTGTTTTGTAACGGAGAAAGAGAAGAAACTTGTAGCAAAAGCACTTCTGTTTTCGTTTTTGGTTTATATTCGATTATCAGGCAGTCCCCAAAGTAAACAATTTGGAATGAAAATGCTAAATGTTGATTATTTCAGACCATTAAAATTTAAGTTAAACTTAGCCATTTGCAAATCATTTAGGTTATTGGGGGTGATATATTTCTGATTTTTCCGTTCTTTTCTGTTTTTGGTTTTGGCTTATATTTGATTATCAGGGATGCTAGTGATGATTATTTATGATAATTAAAATTAATAAACTTAGCCATTTGGAAATCATTTAGGTTTTTGGGGATGATATATTTCTGATTTTTCTGCTGATACTGTAATACAAATTTCAATCTGATTGATAGGTTGTTATTTGATCGAAGTGGAAACAATAATCTAAAAATATTCTGAACATAAAAGGATGACTTTTTATTCTGTGAAAATTGCAACTGAAATATTTATTCTATTTAATCCATTGTATAATTTTATGGCAGAGAATCTTGTATGGCAAATAAGGTTTATTTTCTGGTTGAAAGCGGTTTTTCAACTAGAGGAGTGGAGTTATAGTGAAGGTGGTGCTTCATTCTATGGGAAGAAATCTTTCTAAGTGGCATGCTAGTCTGTCATTATTCTTGGTTGGAGCACATACCCATGTTATTTCAACTGTTGAATTAACTCTGATTCAGTTTTGAAGATGGTTAAATTTAGTAATTGGAATATGATATTAACTTCACCAACTAATTAATGTGACAGAGAAAAAGGTTTTGGGAATGAGGTTGAGTGCCCAACAGGCTGAAGAAAAGGAAAAGACAAGCAGCCAGATTAGATGGTGGATGATAGAGTATGGAATCACAATTCACAGTGCAGCAATTAAAGTAAGAAAACAAAGGAAAACAGAGCAGAAATGGCAGCAAGAGAAGAAGAGAATTTTATTCAGCAAAACTGTTGGAAAATGGAGGCTCAATGCCATGTTGAAAATCAAAGAGGGAGAGCACAAAATATTTTTCATCAAAGATAAACAACTATAACAAAATAGAGATTAAAGATGGAGAGAAAACATGAACTTCAAACACAGATTTTGTTTTCTTCTTCATTTTCTCTCAACACTCCACACGCTCTACTCCCTCACTTTCTCTACACATCACTCTCCATTTTATAGGCAAAGATGCTCCAAATATGGAGAACCTCTCCTTTTCAACAAAAACACGTCGCATCAAAATATTTCCTTTCCTTGCACACATAATTTTCCACCAAATATTCCCAAAAGCTCATCAAATCCAACAAAACCCGAAAAGGGTCCAGTGGAACAAGATAAAATTATCTCCCTCACACCCCAGCAGTAAAAACCTACTGCCCCCAAGCTATACTAGCTGGAAATTACGTACTCAATACCAATTCCCATCCTCTTCCTGTTTGTATTCTCTCTTTATATGAACAGTTGATGTGGTCACATGGGCTTCTGGATTTGGCTCCACCTGATGTGCTTTTAGCAGGATAACTTCCGGAGAACCTTCTGGAACACTCATAGCTGCTTGGGAACCTTCTAGAACCTTTCTAGTGCCTTCTAGAATAAGTGATCCAGCTCCTTTTTGTTCTCCCCTTCGGTTCAGGTTGCTGCCTATCTGTATCAATAAGACATCAGCACAGTTGCCCTGCACTTTCCATAGTACTGGAGAATGAAGATCAAATTGAGAAATCAGAAGTATGTGTTCTCTGCTTCCGTGCACATAATTTGTGAGTCTTCTGTTACCACTGTTCATCATCATCATTATTAATGGAATATATCAAATTATAGATAAAAGTGTATATCCATATTGATAAAAGAACTGGTGCACGGTTGTCTTCGCATGTGTTCTTTCAACTTTTCATAGATCATCAAGCTAAATGCCTTAAACAGCTTTTTTCAATGTTCAGGTTCACTTCTTTGCCTTGTGACATTTCGTACTTACATATAAAATACTGCAGGATAGTGGAAAAAATAAGAAAGAGAAGACAGGGATGTCAGTGGTTGACCTGGGTTACTGACGGGCTAAAGTAGCGAAGGCTGTGATTGTGATGAGGGCACTAGATGCCGGCAAGATTGTGCAAATTGCTGGCAAGAAATCAAAGCGTCCTGAAAGAACCCAATCAAGGACTGAAGAGTTGCGGGAAAGATTCCAAAGTGACGTCACTGATAAAAAGAGGAAGAGAGCAATGGTGGAATGGGAGGCAAAAAGTCCAAGAATTCATTTAAGAGCAAATCTCGGTATGAATCAAAACTAAAATTTCTCCCTTTCTGGTTATGATGTTGCGTTCCAAGTTATTCTATGCTGTTTCTTGAAGAATAGGTTAAAAAAACCAAGTTTGATAGTTAAGCTATTACTTAAATCTCCACGAACAATTTATTATGTGATGTTCATGATCATGGGGTTCAGATGGAAATATGGTTTTTGATATAACGAGTTTCCGAAAAATATAGAAAACCAGAACTTCATTAATGCAGTTAAACCTGCCCTAGTTAGTCTTCAGTCCCCATGGCTAAGATTATCTTCAAACCCCCAAACCTCAAATATAAGCTCACTGGGAAGTGTAAGATAACATTGGAAGGTTCTTTATTTTCTAATTCACTTCTTGTGCCAGGATCTGCTAATTACTCATGGTCGAACCTGGTTTGCGGATATTTTAAGCATAAAAAATGATGATTGTTGTTATAGTTGATATCCACACTATCATATGATAGCAGTCTCCAGATTAACTGGATATTGGAGGTAGTACGCCAATTTTTGATGCGAGTGAGAAGATGTTTGTATCTCTATTTTTGTCACAAGTAGCTACCTTAGCTTTACTATCATGATAAATGTCATAGATTACTTTCCTATAAAGATTAAGACGAGATGCTTATCTTTGTTCCTTTCCTTTTATCATCTATGTCAATATTGTTAACTATAAGCGCAGGTTGCACTGTCCACTGTGAAGTCTCGGCTTGACAAATTTTTATCTACCTCAGTTTGTACATGCAAGCTCCATACCATGATTCCATATCTAAAGAGGAAGAGGCAGTTACTGCAGAGAGATCCAAAGGCAGATGATAGATAATACCTCAAGGATAAGGAGGTGCTATCACCATCTGGTGCTGTATCAAACAATTACACATGTAATTTCTTATAGAATATGGTTGAATCAATTTCTTAACGTAATTATATCAATCGAAATGCCTATGGCTTAGTTACTGATAATCCCACTAAGAGAAATTTTTATTTAATGAGATTGATGTTATATAACGATTTTATTATAATCGTTTATAATGATAAATTCATATAACGATTTTATTATAGTAGTTGATAATGATAGATTCAAAAGCCTTGGGGCCCACTAGGCTGGTTTCTATGCTATAGTGGCTCTCTCGAGTCTTGACCAAATGGGGGCTCGACACTAACACAGTTCATTTCATTTTTTCGGTGGTTTGCTTGGCCCACAAAGCTTTGACCCACCAGCCATATTTCACATTGCTTTATTTATGTTAAAGAACAATAAAATTTTGTGAATATAAATAAAATGCACTATTTTGCACTTTATGTTATACTTTCTTCGTCAAGCGGTCTTCAAGTTCTTAATATAAGCAACAAGAAAATATTTACTAATTATTTTCTTTTTTAATGTTTACTTCTACTAATTCTTCTCTTTCTCTACCATACTGTAATGGCCTTGTTCAGTTCTTTATTACTCAACTTAGTTTCTCCCATTTTGCTCTCTGCAATCTTCACAAAATAGGTAAGAAACTAGTGAATACTCTAAGCTCTAGTGACCTCATTCCGTTGTATTATCATTAAATTTTGCTAATAGTTAAGAGTGAGAATTGATTCCAGTACAGATTCTCCATCAAGACAACAAAAGCACCATCTCTAAACGTGCAAGTTCTGCCAGATCTGCTTGCTAGTTGAATCCTCTTCGGGCTCTTCTCTATCGGTTGCTTCATGACACAAGTGATGTCTTGTATGGCATGTTTAGCATAATTGTTAAAACTGCTCTATATATATATATATATATATAATTGAAATTCAAACTCATATGTCCGTAAAAGCTACACTTTTTAAAAGTATTAAAAATAATTTAAAATTAAATTTAATAAATTTTAATTATATAAATATTAAAATAATAAAATAATTTTTTCTCGAGCTTTGACTTCCCATTTCTAACCTAAAAGGAGAGAGAGAAGGGGAAAAAAAACGTATTGGATCACTCGATTGCATTCAAGAGAACTACAATGAAAAAGAAGCGATCAGAATTAGCCGACTACCTTCAATCCTAGAAATGTTGCAAAAACTAGGCCATAGAGGCTATTAGTTCCTTTAATTTTCTGTGCTATATGAGAAAAAACATATTACAGCTACATGTACCAAGCTTCTATAACTGCGATGATCTATGAAACACAGAAATGAAAATAAGAAACTAAAACAAATAAAACCTAAAATTTTTTTTCTTCGGCAATTAATCTCATGAATCATATTACATTCATAAATTCCCCCATTTTTATTCAGTTCCTCCACCTCGCTGAAGCCAATGGGCTTGCATACTCGTTAAAATTATCTTGGCAATCCAAACTTCAATCAGCTCGATTGGATTTATGAACTTTATACCAAGAGAGGAACTTCGGCTATTTGGATGTGTCTATCTCCATGGAGGCTGTGGATGTTTATATTGTAACGAGAAAGGCTCCCAACCACCATCTGGTTCCCTCCTTTTCCCACCCACTCCAGAGCTCGAGGAGGGTTGCAAGTTGCCCCTCAGATGCTCCTCCATTGATCTGCTTTGACCAGTCATGAAAAGTTGCCTCAAACCCCCAGGACCTCCTTCAATTGCAAAACCAGAATTTAGATCAAAGTTAGGCCGTGAGGGCCCTGCACCATTTAAACTTAGAGGTAGTGCACTGGTCATACTCATCATGAAAGAGGGTTGGGAATAAGCAGGAGGAACAGCAGATGTAGAACCCAAAATTTGAGGCACCACAGGGGTTCCCCTTGAATCTACCATGTAAGGTATGGAGGCACCAGATCCATACACCGCCGAGGAGATGGACATGGAAGGCGCTGTGGTCAGTCCATTGTACCCAAAAATAGGAGAATGTGTGTATGAAGCTGTTGGAATCCCAAGAACACCCCCCATTCTGGACACATTTGCTTCCACTGTAGGATCCAGAGGCTTGCCATTTGGCAAGGATGGATTTTGAGGAACAAAATCTGCTCTCCTGGCTTCCGCTCTACTACCCACTTCAACTCTGGTACCCATGATAGAAATAACAGGATCACCCAATTTAGAACCTCCAAAAGCACTTACATTTTGGTTGCCAAGATGGAGACCTTGATCCAAAGAATCATTGTGGAAAAGAGGCCTATCATTCAAATCAAAATTCCTCAGTGAAGGCTGCATAGACGATGACGAAGATGCAGGAGATGGGCTGCGATGGCCATTCCGGGGGTAGAACAGCTGTCCCTCCATCCTCAAACCTGAAGGCGGACCATCAGCATCATTGCTAATACAATTTAAATCCAAGTTGGGCCTTTCTGACCTTCTTAGACCCACTTCTAGTGAAGATTCCCCAGAATGCAGGCCAGATGAGACTGGAATTTGTCTTCCTGAAATAAAGTCCATCACCTTCTCATCACCATCTTCAGCCACATTGAGATCAATATCAAGGCTGTCCTGTCTCTGTTTTGAACTACTGCTGGTTCCCCCAGCCTCTAGATTCTTGTCACCATCAAAAGTCTTGCGTGGTGAAGCTGGTCGAAAAGCACTAGTAGCTGCAGATCCTTTCCATCCAAGAATGCCCTCAAACTGCAAAGGTGCTGAAGGACATCCAGATGCTGCTGCTGGCCTTGAAGCTGAAACAACTGAAATTGGAGTTGAGATGGGATTCACTGGACGATCCATATCATCAGAACAGACTTCTAGATTCAGATCAAACGTACATAACTCTTTCTCTGTTTTAACTTCTGGCTCTGGAGCCACTTCAGTCACCTGCGAGGACTCCAAATCATGTGTGCCATTTTTTGCTTCAGTTTCCATATTATTGGAACTAATTAAGTGCCCCTCTTCCCCAGGATATGCCTCAGCAGGCTGATTTTGTCCGGTTGGAATGTCTTCTAGAGGGACCTCCACACGTGAGTCCTGCTTCGCATTTATAGAATCTGGGCTACCTGGCTTCCTAACACCACTTTCCATTATTTTCTCTGAAGATGAGCTGCAAGATGGTTCTCTGTAATCTACCACCTCTCTTTCCACTTCTTGTGCAACTTGTCGAGCAACTTCGAGAGCATCAACTATTCCATATTCAAGTTCAATATCAGATCTCCTCCTGTCAATTGGATCGGGGCTCTGGGTGTCCACGTCTGCCTTAGAAAAATCAGAATCATCTCTTAAATCTTCAGCTCCATCACTGCTATGCTGCCGATCATCATCCACTGCTCCAATGTCTGCCATCCGCGAAAAAGGAGTCCCTAAATACTCAGTTTTTACTAATTTTCTGTCACTGTCAGATGAATCCTGCAGATTGTCAGGAGAACAATCATCTTTAGCCATAGACTTGAACACATCTTCTGTCCCAGCTTTTGGTGGAGATACAGATGTTCCTGCATCAACAATTGCAGTACTGTTTGGAGCAGAATCATCCTCTTTGGCATCAACATTGTTTTGATATGCAGGTTCTGCCAATACCTCTTTAGCACAGGTGGCATCAGCACTAGAAGAACTAGCTCCAGGTTCCACCTTAACAGAGGGAGAAGCTACCATACCCGAGTTGTCAGTGAAACTGCCAAGCTTCTTTGAAGCATCTAACTCCAGTTCAGTATTTTGTTCCTTTGGAATTGCAAAACTATGAGTCTCAGTTGCAGTAGTTCCTTCACCATTACCCAAGGACTTATCCTTTAATTGAGGACTCTCCTGAACAGAATTTGACATTATAGGCGTGCTAAGAGGATCTGGGGGTCTATCTTCCAAGTTTCCATGAGTTTGAATCTGTACATCTTCAACCCTTTCTGATTGAAGACGATTTGGACTTCTTGATTGCAAATTTTCATCCGCAACAGGTTCAGCTGCATTATTTTCCACATCAGCATTTCCTTTTGGAAGAACAGCAGCATATTCTGCTCCCTTGTTCTCACTGGTGAGCACAATGGCATCACAAAATGCCCCCGCACTCTTGTTATCATGATGAATTGCATCAGTTACCCTACCTTGATTCCAGCTATCAAACAGTGCTCTTGCTCTATCCTGAACACGAGAGCTACTGTGGTCAAGAAGATTATTGATAGTGATCCAGATACCAGAAGAAACACACCTCTCCTTGTCTATTTTCAGTTTTTCCAGTGCTCTTAACAGTGCAGTAATAGACTCTTCTACAAAGCCATCAGCTGTGTCACTAACAAACCTTAGAGCATCCTTTAACCATCTATCTATAAACCAAAGCCCATCTAATTGAATAAAAAGATCAAGACATTCTTTATTCTCTGTAGCAGCAATTGTGCTTGCAACAGCAGCCCACTGCCTGGTTGCATCACCAATGTTCTTCACAATACAATCTTTCTCTTTCTGCATTACAGCAACCAGCTCGTGCACACGAGAAAGGGCTGTGAGCCCATCTTTCATCTCAGTCAAGGTAAAGAAATCTTCAAGTGTCATAGTGCTTCACATTCCACAACTCCAAGTATTAAATAAGTCCTTGTGGTATACTGATCCCATTTTTTCCATTGAGAACAGTTACCTTCGTCAGCAATATTATTACAGGCTAACCTGCAAATGGAACAAAAAAAAATTCTAAGAAACAGCTCCAGAATGTATGCAGTAGCTGGTTGATGCCTAAAAAATTCAGCTATGCGAAAAAATAATAAGAAAAAGCAGCAAATTGAACAAAACTTTGACCAAGTACATGCTGTTGTCAAAGAAATTGCATTGGTGGGGGGGGGGGGGGTGGGGGGGGTTCTAGCTGACAATAAAAGCCCAGCAGGATACGACTCCTCTTTTTTTTTTTTTTTTTTTGGGTGGTGGGGAGAGGGGTGTGGTGGGTGGTATTGGGCCGGCACAATGCCATAGAAATCGCAAATGTAATCATCTAGAAAAGCACATCAAATGATCATACTTCCTAGTGATTTATGGACCAACAAGCAGATGAAACACTTGCCATGCAGCTGAAAACTGCAACTAAAGACTTTCGAAAGGTGAACCCAAATTCACCAAACACTGAAAATGCAGTAGAATAAATATTATATATTTAAAATATCACAAAAATTTACTCGTATACTTAACTATCACCAACTAGGCAACTACATCCACATAATATATGCCATTACATGTGGCACAAGTTGAACCACCTCAAAAATTAAGGAATGGTTTCTCCCTTGGTGTCAGGTTTTTACAATACAAAGAAAGTGGAGGCACATATTCTACAACACTTCTATTGATGTCACAAAGTCCATGGTTTTGTTACAGTACTTATGTATAAGAACATTCATCAGCATATATTTAAACTTGGACCAAAAAAAAAAAAAGGAAGACAAAACTCAAAGAGGAATAAGTAATGATCATTTATGAATTTTCATTAAACTATAACAATTGCCAATCTAGCCTCATTTATTATTTTTTCCAATTAAAGGACCATAACGCTCATGAAAGCTGGTGCTCTTTAATAACAAACAAACTATGCAAAACAAAATTTGCAGCAGCAAGACAAACTTTCAGATTAATTTCTTTATTCAGACTTCATGAGGGATCCTCTCCTTTCCGCTGATCACAAGGTAACTAGATCATGCATGTTGTATTTTAAATGATGCTCTATTGAGCCTTCACTTAAATTTTATGGCTTTTTTTTTTTCAATCAGTTATGCACAATGATTCTGTTATTTCTAGTGCAATGGGGCCTGATGACAGTTTTCTACATGTCGCTCTTATGGACTTTCTGAGGAGAATTAAAATTTTCAGTAAAAGTTGCAAACTTAATCATATCCTTCTGCCGGACATTTTATATTGTTCTTTGGCTTCTGAATCTTAAACCCTTTTTCTATGAATATGCCTTTTATGAAAATTACAAACAGAAAGGAAGGACAAATGCCTAGTATTTGAGGAACTAAACTAGCTCCCCATTGATATTCTTCTGTGCTTTTGTCGTTTTCTTTTCAGATGCACCCTAACAAGAAGATGGGACAACTTTTTCTCAAGATAAATTTTTCCCACTTATTGTTCTCAGATTTCTGGACCAAGTATGGTACTATGGTAACTTGGGCAAAACACTTAAAAGGGAGTAAACAGTCTCCTAAGCAGTGCTTAAATAAATGGCTAACTGATACAATCAATTTGAGATTCTCAACTTGGACTAATCAAGTGATTTCTATTTGTATGAGGCTAAAATTTGTGAAATTCATGGGAATCTCCAACAGAAGATCTGGAACTTTTACCAAGGAAAGGAAAGGAGGATCCTACAAAATTCTAAATACATTAACTTACTAGAATGCATAATGGCACATGTTACAATATTTAAATCATGCATGGCACTATGAACTTGACTGCTATGTAAACTCTATATAAGAATTTGATAAAGCATAACTTTGGCAATTTTAAAGTCTTAGATCCAGAAACACTGCTTCCATACATATATAGGGCTAAAAAAAATGCACACTTTTCATCATATTCACAAATCACACAGGAGTGACAGTTACTACTTGCAGGAGTGAATGAAATGGTAGAATCTAAGGCTAAAGGTATACTATAAGAATTACCAGGCACATAAATCTCAGTTTCATGGAGCAGCAATTATCCCAAGATCACAATTATTGATAGTTTCACCAATTAAAGACCGTTTCAATCCTGAAAGTGCACACAAGAGACATGATTAGGGAAAAATAACAACAAAATCAAATCATATAAAGACTAAATTGAATAAAAAATATAAGTGATTTGAAACCACACGATCACACAAAAATTACAAAACCAATCTGCTTAAAACAGATAACAAAATTAAAAGACTGTTGCTCCTCCAGTTTCCTCTTAAAAAAGGAAATAGAAAACCACCCTAGACAAAATAATAGCAATTAACAGAAGCAGAGAAGATCGAACCCTAGAATTCAAAAGCCGTGAAGATGAAACCCGAGGAAGCCCTAGCTTTATGGTTGTGTATTGAAAATTAAAGGAGAATTGAGAATTTAAATTAGATAAAATTAAAAGCTCTAAACACCAGAAATGGAAATGAATTAACAGGGAAAAAAAATAAATCAAAAAAATGGAAAAAAAGAGTAATTGCTAGCGTGGCATGAAATTTACCTTGATAAATTAATACACAAAAAATCAAATGAAACCCTAGCAGAGAAGCGATACAGCAACAGAGAAGACTCCAGTTTCTGCGTGATTATCTCAATCTAGAACTTTCTATCCCTGAAGAAATTCTCTCTTCGGTGTTTTCTTCTTTTCTCTCAGTTCACAAAACCCTCGCTTTGTTTCTCTGTGAACCTTTCTTGGGAACCAGAGAGAGAGAGAGAGAGAGAGAGAGAGAGAGAGAGAGAGAGATGTTTCATCTTTGTGCAAAAATATATATATATATAATTTTTTTCCTAATTTTGAATTTTTATATTTCGATTTTCTGGTGTGTTTTAGTTAGCAATTGGGTAGAAGCACGTGCCACGCGTGCAAGAGCCATTGCTTGAAGCCAGCTAGGAAGAGACCTGCTTGTCAGGTGAATCAGTAATGATGGATATTCAAAATTTTAAATTATTAAATAGATAAAAAAAAAAAAGAGTCAATTTTGGGTATCCTTTTGATGTGGGTCTTTATATAATGAGTTTCACTAAAAGTAGATGGAAAAGGTCCAAGTTGAAAAGGAAAGAAGCACATTGTTTTCCTTGTCCTTTGCTTCTATTCCATGTCAATAGCTTGATTGATGATACATATAAAAATATTCACCAGATGGATTGATGACACATGGGCCTATGGTAACTGCCACTTTCGTATATACAGAATGCCATGCTTGTATATGAAAGATAGTGATTCTTACCCGAGTGGATATGGAGTTCGTCGGACTCCATTTTATCAACCGGTCGTTAGATCACTCGAAAAGATTACCCGAATCCTATTAAGACCGATCACTTAAGGTAGCTCCTAAATAAGGACTGAACAAGAAATCGAAGAGTGAAAACCTAAAAAGTGCATTAATGAGCCGCACCATAAAACATCGTAAAGCACGATCAATGTCACTATCACTGACAGTATAATCAGCGCTCAATGATAGCAAGCTCCTAACACATTAGACAAATTCTGCATTCCACGCCGTTAAAGCTGAATACTACTACCTAGTCTACATCCTGTAATAACATCTGGCACTCAACCATTAATCCAACAACCAGTAAGCTTTATGGCATCAAGGTAAAACATTCGAACCCATACTTAGCTCTCTTATTCTCTTCACAAATGTCCATTATCTTTTCAAACCTTCACTAACTTAATCATTAGAGTGCCACCTGGGAACAGCTCCCTTTGGTTCTCCAACACCTTGTGATCTTGCAGGAGCAAGTACAGATCATCTCCTATCAATCTCACCCGGTTGGACCAAGGTCCTTACCACTTGGACAACCATGCTGAACCTAAATAATCACCTCCATCACCGTATTCATACCCTTCCTAGACACCTTCAACGTGTCGCTCATCTACGATACCCCCCATATCAGTGAATATCAATTACCTTTTCCTTTGTAAAGTCACGACTCATGCGTGGTGCACGTGTGATGTCGGATGATATATTATTTAAAAGTTATTTATATATTCATCATTTAATTTTAGAGTTCAAGCCCTAATTGAATTGTTTTCAGTATAGTAAGCACAATTTGGATTTTGGACAAGGATTTGCACTAGAAAATAACAGAATCATTGTGCATAACTGATGAAGAAAAAAAAAGAAAAAAAATTTAATTGAAGGCTAAATAAAGCATCAATTAAAACAGAAGGAAAATATACTACAAAATCCAAAGCTTAATAAATTCTAAATAGATATCTTACTAGCATGCATAATGGCACATGTTGCATTGTATAAATCATGCATGGCACCATGAACTTGACTACTACATAAACTCTATATAAGCATTTGATAATGCATAACTATGGCATTTTAAAGTCTTAGAACCACAAACACTGCTGCCATGCTGCCACACATATATAGGGAAAAAAATGCACACTTCTCCTCACATTCATAAACCACACAGGCAACATTTATTCAACAGATTTCAAAAACCCTTCACCAACCCATATACTTAAATTAAGCTTCAGTTCTGAATATAGAAACCAGTCCAACAACTTATTCAATGAGGCAACCATCAAACAAATCTAATCACACAAACATAATAGTTATAAAGATTGAACACCCAAGAGAAAATCCAATGAACAAAGATTATGACAGTTACCACTTGCAGGAGTGAAGGATAAATCTCAGTTTTGCAGAGCAGCAATAATCCAAAGATCAAAATTATTAGTTTCACCAATTAAATACCATTTCAATCCTGAAAATGCACACAAGAGTCGTGATTAGGGAAAATAACAATAAAATCAAAGCACACAAAGACTAAATTGAATAAAAAACATAAGTGAATTGAAACCACACGTTCACATGAAAATTACAAAACCAATCAGCTTAAAATAGAGAACAAAAAAAAAGGTTGTGGCTCCTTTAATTTCCTCTAAAAAAACGAAAGAGAAAACCACACCAGACAAAATAATAGCAATTACCAGAAGCAGAGAAGATCGAACCCTAGAATTCAAAAGCCATGAAAATAAAACCAGAGGAACCCTAGCTTTATGGGTGTGTAATGTAAATTAAAGGAGATTTGAGAACTTAATTTAGATTATCACAATTAATGCAGAGACATATAATTAACAGCTCTAAACACCAGAAATGGAAATAAATTAACAGGGAAATAAATAAATAAAAAATATATGGAAAAGGCGTAACTGAAAGCGTGTAATTGAATTTACCTTGATAAATTAATACACAAAAAATCAAATGAAACCCTAGCAGATAAGCGACACAGCTAAAACAGAGAAGAAGACTCCAGTTTCTGCGTGATTATCTCAATCAAGAACTTTCAATCTCTAGAGAAATTCTCTCCTCAGTGTTTACTTTTCTCTCAGTTCTCAAAACCCTCGCTTTGTTCTCTGTGAAGCCTTTTTTTAGGAACCACAGAGAGAGAGAGAGAGCAACGTTTCATCTTCGTGCAATTTTTTTTTTTTTTAATTTTTTTTCTAATTTTGAATTTTTATATTTCAATTTTCTGGTGTGATTTAGTTCGCAATTGGGTAAAAGCACGTGCCACGCGTGCAAGAGCCGTTGGCTTGAAGCCGGCTTAGAAGAGAGACCTGCTTGTCCGGTGAATCGGTAACAATGGATATTTAAAAATTTTAACAAGTAAAAACAAAGAAAAGTGTCAATTTCGGGTATGCTTTTGATGTGGGTCTTTGCATAATGAGCTTCGCTGACAGGAGAGGATGGACAAGGTCCAACCTGAAAAGGATAGGAGCACATCGTTTTCCTAGTCCTTTGCTTTCAATCCCTTTCCCTTTGTAAAGACACGCGCGCTGCACATGTCTTATGTCGGATTTTATTTTATTTAAAAATCATTTATATATTCATCATTTAATTTTTTTAGTTAGTAACACTGGCTTCACTTTTTGTCATATGAATTGTGTAGTATTTAGGTCGCTAAGATTGAATTAGGTAAAGATAGGCTATTTGAATAGAATTCACTCTGAAAAATTAATTTACAAATGTAGAGTATTTAAGACTTATTAAGTTTTTATTAAACTTTTCTTTTAGTAATGTGGGATCGTATCACTTTGTTGCCTTGAGTTTTTTTATGCACCGCTGATCATCACATTGTCTTTGTTTTTGCGAGTACGGTGAAATAGGGTAGAGGACCTTGCCAGTTCCATGTACTCTAGCGGTATGTACCATGTAAGCTGAAGTTTGGAAGCTAACATTTTATACTCCAAAATAGACAGGTGATGGAGAGGTGAATGCCTATGAGAATAACATATATAGCATTCCATAACCTTAGATTGGCCATTGTCTAGTGATAACTTAAGGGTCGATAGTTATACGAGATGTTGACACGTGTTTTAAGTGTAACGCCCTCACTTTAGATAGTCCGTACATTCTACTATTTTGATGACTAATATTTGTTTGGACAGTTAGGATGTGTGGAATTACACTCAAACCAGAGTGAGGAGGCATAAATTGACTGAATAAAGACTAAGAAAAATCAAGGAAAAATAAAACAAGCAAAGTGCAACTCGGTTAAATGAGCCGGGATCACAGCGATAGGTGACCATTGATACACTTGAATTGTATAGATATTTTTAAGCACATTTGTATACTATTTCATAGCATTAGGCAAGCATTTTCATACATAGTAGTTGATTTCATTAATTTTTGTAATTTTTATTGTCAAGCCCTTAATTTCATATTTTCTGCATCATTTCAGGTGTTTGGGTAAAGTCCCAGAGTATGGGAGTGCAAAGAAAAGCTTGGAGAAGTCAAGAGACAGAGAATTGCTGCTGATTCAAAGTACACGGGTCGTGTAAACCAAGCCCCAGACCCGTGTAACTCTCTGCCAAAAGAAAACCAAGAGAATCAATGGAGAAACACAAGTACACAGGTCGTGTAAGTAGACCCGTGTAATCTGCAGGGACCCGTGTAAGTCTCTGCCGGGGACAAGCTTGAAAAACATTATAGGAACAATAGTACACAGCCCGTGTAACTAGGCCCGTGTAGTTGGCGCAGACCCGTGTAACTCTCAGTGCCAATGCAAGATTCCGCAATTCTCCTTCAGCAAGTTACACGGCCCTACATGCCGGGACCCGTGTAGTGACACACAGGCTGTGTACTATGTGGCAGCCAGTTTTATAACTCGAATTCCCCTCCTGTTTTCTGATTCTAATGAGACTCCTAAAGTCTTTTGAACTCAAAAATGACCTAATTCTAGAGCAACCACTATAAATAGAAGAGAAAACATCAGACTAAGAGGGAATGGATAGACGATCAGACAGGCTGCTGCTGGCCGGCTCGCTCTCTCTTTTATCTTTTGACAGCAATTTAAAGGAGAGAAATCCACACTCTGCACACTCTCCAGCCGTCTCGAGGAGAGAAACAACAGTACCAAAATAAATTTTTCAGCTGAAGCTTCACAAGATCAAAGCTGCAAACTCTCTTCGGTTCCTTCGTTTTATCTCCCTAGACAGATTTTTATTGTTTTATTTCTTTTACATGATTTTCTTTTTACTGTTTTTACCTTTTATCATTGATGTTTGCTGAACTCGCCATGAGTGAGTAGTTTTCTTATTCTAGATTTGGGAGAGTAGTGCTTATAATTATTATTATGGATGAACATTAAGTTTTATTTATTGAATTTGAGATTCGTTTCTTGATTTAATTTCTTGTGATCTTAATGCATGCTATGTGTTGGTACCCACTTAGCCATGATTATAGATGTTAATTGAAGGACTGAAAGGTGAATATTAATATTAGAAAATCAAGATCTTGAACCTACGAATTCTGACCTAGACATAGGCTGTGTAACACCCTCACCATAGGTAGTCCGTACATTTTACTTTTCCGACAACTCATGTCTGTTCGAATAGTCAAAATGTCTGAAACTATACCTGGACTATTGTGAGGAGGCATAAATTAAAGAAATAAATGTAAAGAAAATATAGAAAAAAAATTTAGAGAATTTATTAATTTGTATAAAATAATAAAAATGACCCGATATGTAATATGAATGGCATTCTGGTTATTTCACCCCCAGAGGTGAATTTTGATCTAAATGTCAAATTAAAATTTAGAGAATAAAATACAACTCAACTCAACTAAGCCTTTATCCCAAAAATTTGGGGTCGGCTAATTTAGAGAATAAAATAATTTACATAAATTAAAATTTATGAAATAAATTAGGAAAATGAGAAGAGAAAAGAAAAGAAAAGAAAAGAAAGGAAAAGAAAATGGCTTAGGGAAATTTTAAAAAAAAAATAGAGTACACATATAAATATATAAATATAAAGCATAAGAGACAAAACTCACCAACTAAAGTCATCTTCTCCATCTCTTCCCTCTCTCTTTGCCATCCACCATTGTCTCCCATTTCCTCTATTGTTATCAAGCTTCCAAGCTTGATTTCCTAAGCTTCCACACATCAAAACCCATAGCCCACTTCACAAAAAATACTCCCCATACCCTAAGGAAGCTATAGATACAAAAAAGAAACAAGAAAATTGAAGTTTTGCAAGACACCTAAAAATGTTAGTGCTTTAAACTTTTAATCTCTTCTTTAAGCATGAATATCATGCTAGATCAAGTGAAAATGTGCATGAAATAAAAAGAAAATCTTGAGGAAAGAACCCTTGAATTTTTGACAGCCATGGAACTTGAAGTTTGTTGCTTTTAAGTGATGAAAAACGGTTTCATGAGAATGTGTAATGAATTGAAATGTTTGGGTGTTTGATTGTGTAGTGTTTGTGAAAATTTAAAACTTCGAAAACTAAGGTTTGTGTAAATGCTTAAGGACTTGGTGTAAATATTGAAATTGACCTATTGAGTTGAGATTGTGAGCATGATGAACACTTGAGAGTAGTACTACAGACACTGCGAGAAAAGTAGTTGTATGCCAAGTTGTCCAAGTGTAACTTCTGGTTGGATGAGATATCCTTCCTTGGACACATTGTATCAGCAGATGGAATCAGGGTAGATCCAAAGAAGATTAAAGCAATAGTTGAATGGAAGCCTCCCAGAAATGTAACAGAAGTCAAAAGCTTTTTGGGGTTAGCTGGATACTACAGGAGATTTGTGAAGGGATTTTCCCTTATAGCAGCCCCACTGACTAAGTTACTGCATAAGAATGCAAAGTTTGACTGGAATGATAAATGTCAAACCAGCTTTAAGAAACTGAAGGCTATGCTTACAAAAGCTCCAGTGTTGACACAGCCAGAGTCAGAGAAAGACTATGTGATCTACAGTGATGCCTCTCACAATGGGCTTGGGTGTGTTTTGATGCAGGAAGGGAAAGTAGTTGGCTATGCTTCTAAACAGCTAATGCCACATGAAAAGAACTACCCAACTCATGATCTAGAATTGGCGGCAAAAATATTTGCATTGAAGATATAGAGGCATTACCTATATGGTGAGAAGTGTTACATCTACACTGATCACAAGAGTCTAAAGTACTTGCCAACTCAGAAGGAACTCAATCTGAGACAGTGGAGATGGATTGAATTCTTTAAAGACTATGACTATGTGATCGACTACCATCATGGGAAGGCAAATTTAGTGGCTGATGCCCTAAGCAGGAAGTCCATGATGGCTTTGAGAGCATTGAATGCTCGGTTGTCTTTAGCACAGGATGGGGTACTTTTGGCTGAGTTGTGTGTAAAGCCAAGTTTGTTACAGCAAATACAAGAAGCACAGTTAAGGGATGAAAAGTTGCTAACTGTTATGGGCAGAACTCAAGAGGGGAAGGAGACTGATTATGAGTTGAAAGGAGATGGGTGCCTGTACTATAAAGGCAGAATATGTGTACCAAGAGATGAGGAACTGAAGAAGAATATCTTAAAAGAGGCGCACAGTAGCTTCCATGCTATGCACCCAGGAAGTACCAAGATGTACCAAGACCTGAAAACACATTATTGGTGGCCTGGAATGAAGAAAGAGATTGGTGATTTTGTGACTAGATGTTTGACATGCCAGCAGGTTAAGGCTGAGCATCAGGTTCCATCAGGGTTGTTGCAACCTCTATCCATACTAGAGTGGAAATGGGACCGCATCACCATGGATTTTATGACTGGGCTACCATTGACACAGAGGAAGCATGATACTATATGGGTGATTGTGGATAGATTGACCAAGTCAGCTCATTTCCTACCAGTTAGAACCGACTACTCATTAGAGAGATTAGCAGAAATTTACATAGATGAGATAGTCCGGCTACATGGAGTGCCAACATCGATCATATCTGACCGAGACTCGAGATTTACTTCGAGGTTTTGGAAGAGGCTACAGGAGTCTTTAGGCACTTGACTACACTTTAGTACGGCTTTTCATCCACAGACAGGTAGACAGTCAGAGCAGGTGTTCAGGTAACCCTTAGAACCTAGTAAATTATTATAGATGTTAAAAGACTATTAAAAATGACATGAATCACATGATAGGTATTGGAGGATATGTTGAGAAACTGCATCATTGATTTTGAAGGAAGTTGGGAGAAGTATCTTCCTTTGGTAGAGTTTGCTTGCAACAATAGCTACCAAACCAGCATAAAAATGGCTCCATATGAAGCATTGTGTGGGAGGAGATGTAGGACTCCCTTATGCTGGACAGAAATGGGTGAGGAGAAAGTAGTGGGCCCAGATTTAGTGAGACAGATAGAGGAAAAAGTGAAACTCATCAGAGACAATTTGAAAGTTGCCTCGGACAGATAGAAGTCATATGCCGACCTGAGGAGAAAGGATATAGAGTATGAGGTTGGCGATAAGGTGTTTCTTAAGGTATCGCCTCAGAAGAAAGTGCTGAGATTTGGTAAGAAGGGTAAGTTGAGCCATAGGTTTATTAGTTCATATGATGTTATTGAGCGTGTGGGTCCAGCAGCCTTACCACTTGAGCTGGACAAGATCCACAGTGTATTCCATGTGTCGATGCTCAGGAGATACAGATCAGATCCTTCACATGTCATTTCAGCAGAGGAGATAATTGTGCAACCTGATTTGACATATGAAGAAGAACCAGTCAGAATCTTGGCAAGGGAAGTGAAAGAAGTCAGAAACAAGAGGATCCCACTAGTGAAAGTCTTGTGGAGACACCACAACACGGAAGAAGCGACATGGGAGAGCGAGGAGACGATGAGGCAACAGTTCCCTCAGCTCTTCACATTAGGTAAATTTCGAGGATGAAATTTCTATTAGAGGGGAAGAATTGTAACGCCCTCACCATAGGTAGTCCATACATTTTACTGTTCCGATGACTCATGTCTGTTCAGACAGTCAAAATGTCTAGAACTACACCTAGACTATAGTGAGAAGGCATAAATTGAAGAAATAAATGTAAAGAAAATATAGGAAAAAAATTTAGAGAATTAATTAATTTGTACAAAATAATAAAAATGACCCGATATGCATTATAAAGGGTATTTTGGTCATTTTACTCCCAGAGATGAATTTTGATCTAAATGTCAAATTAAAATTTAGAGAATAAAATAATTTACATAAATTAAAATTTATGAAATAAATTAAGAAAATGAGAAGAGAAAAGAAAAGAGAAGAAAGAAAAAGAAAAGAAAAGAAAAGAAAATGGCTTAGGGAAATTTAAAAAAAAAAAATAGAGTACACATATAAATATATACATATAAAGCATAAGAGACAAAATTCACCAACTAAAGTCATCTTCTCCATCTCTTCCCTCTCTCTTTGCCGTCCACCATTGTCTCCCATTTTCTCCATTGTTATCAAGCTTCCAAGCTTGATTTCCCAAGCTTCCACACACCAAAACCCATAGCCCACTTCACGAAAAATACTCCCCACACCCTAAGGAAGCTATAGATATAAAAAAGAAATAAGAAAAATTAAAGTTTTGCAAGACACCCAAAAAGGTTAGTGCTTTAAACTTTTAATCTCTTCTTTAAGCATGAATATCATGCTAAATCAAGTGAAAATGTGCAAGAAATAAAAAAAAATCTTGAGGAAAGAACCCTTGAATTTTTGGCAACCATAGAACTTGTAGTTTGTTACTTTTAAGTGATGAAAAATGGTTCCATGAGAATATGTGATGAGTTGAAATGTTTGGGTGTTTGATTGTGTAGTGTTTGTGAAAATTTAAAATTTTAAAAACTAGGGTTTGTGTAAATGCTTGAGGACTTAGTGTAAATATTGAAATTGACCTATTGAGTTGAGATTGTTACTTATAGAAGTGTATTGCATGCAAATTGAAGTAAGAAAGTTGAAGGAATTGAGATATTGGGAGTGGTTAATTTTTCGCAGGTTTAGACTTAATGAGTCTAGTGGGTTTATTGACCCATAACTGAAAATGTGTGACTCCAATTAGTATGAGGTCAATTGAAGGTGAAAATAAACTCAAAATAGCCCATTTTTCATGTAGACACCATGCCCAAATTTTGCCAAAATCATGACCAATTCTCTGCCCAAACCTGGATGACCAGACACTGAAACCCAGAAAATGACCAAATGAATAGTACGTGTTCATTTGGTCATAACTCTCTCTACACTGGTCCAAATGACAAAAAATTTACATCAATGGAAAGCTTAGACATAGGGCTACTCTTTTCATGAAGACTACTTGACCTAGTTTTTCCTTTAACCAAGTCAAATTTTTAACACAAGTTGGGTCACTAAAACTGCCAACCCAGAAATTGTCCAAAATACTGTTTCTTTAGTATGTTTGACTAGTTTTAGCAAAAATGCCATAACTTGGTCTCCAAAGTTGCAAATTGAGTGAAACTAGTGCCAAAAGTTTTATAAGACATAGCACAATAATTTTTATGTTTTGACCAAGCTCTAGAAACCATTGCATCCTAGGGAAAATATTAGTCAAAGTTAGGAATTGAAATCTGGAAAATGTTAAGTTGAATCCATAATGCCATTTGATACCCGTGTGTTCATTTGGCCATAACTTTCACTAGGAGATTCCATTTGAGATGTGCTAATATGATCTGGAAACATGATACTTAGGGCTACAACATTGATTTAGACATCCTTGCTAAATTCTAAGTGTAAAGACCCTAAAAAGATGGTCAAACATACTGCCCTGAAGTTTGGTTATTGCCTTTATAAGATTGAGAGTCTAGGTAATTACATTGACCATAACTCACTATACCCAGCTTGAAAAATTATGAAATTGTACCTGGGAGTCCCTAAGACATAGAGGAACATATCTTGTGAAGGAACCTAAGTCTAAAAATGACCATAAAATGATCAAATGATGGGTCAAAGTTTATTGACCAGGAATTGTAAATTCTGGACAGCTTAGAGGCAAAAGGACCAGTTATGGTATTTTGATCATAACTTGAATTCTATAATCCCAAATTTAGTGATTTAAAAACTAAAATTCAAGGTTAAACATAGAGGAGCATTTGTTATGGAAGAAGTGTGACCAAATAGACATCATAACCTAGTCAAATTCCTTGATAAAGATAATACATCAAAATGAACCTAAAGAAAGGTTCATGGGAAAAATGCTATGTATGATAATTAAAATACTCATAAGGCTAATTAAATATTAGAAATGATATGAATATGTAAATTGGGACTAATGCCCTATTAATATGAAATTAATGGTACTGCTGAACAGTATCAGAAAATAGTAACAATGAATAGTGCTAAAATAATTAAAAATGTTTAATTACCCATAGTATACCTAGACTTATTTATTTGGTTTGGATAAATTGGTATACCAATTAGGGACTACAGTTAGCATTAAGGCCTACTGAGAAAATCATGAACTGACAAAATATGTCTGGTATGATTATTCTACAGGCTATATGCATACTTACTGGTCTTTGTGCCTACTTTATTTCTGGCTTTACAAGCCTGATAGCGAGTCTCGTGTCCGATAGCTGACCTCGTGCCTGACAGACATATATTGGATAGACATTCGGTTGTCTAACCAGTATACACCTGTGCATCCAGCTTTTATAATTTGTTATAGGTTTCTTGGGTACTGATAAAAATTAATTAAGACTTAAAATACAATAAGTAATCATAAAAGATCCCGATAATGTTAATTGCTTCTAAAGAGCAACAAAAATGTAAAAGAACCAAAAATTATGATTTGCAGATATTATTTCAATTCTTAAATTATTGTTATTATAAATTATACACCACTAAGCATTATGCTTAGCGCGTTGGTTTTCCATCGCGTAGGTAAGTCGAGATCGATCCAGAAATTGGCGGCAAGACATCGATGAGTGCACCGTGAGCTCTAACAAGATCTGCCATTGTCCAGAGTCACCTCATCGGTCTTTTGTATTTTGGTAGGGCCCATGTATAGACTAGTATTTTGATTCATTGTGTCTAGTCACGATGTATTTCATTTTGGACTTGTAATTAAACTTTGAGATTGAAATGAAAACTTGTAATTTATTATCTATGAATTTCTATATGAATGCAATAGATGATACTTCATTTTTAGATCTCATAAATAATTGTAAATGATATGATACAAGAGAATATGATATGAAAATGTGTGAAATGAATATGGACATATTAACAGGTGATTAGTGAAACCCGCCAGATGCTAATAAAACAGGGGAGACTCTGTCCAGGTCTCCACAGAAATAAGTTATAAAAAAAAAAATTCTACACATGGATTACTACTTTTAAATGATATTAAAAGCTTACAATAGATATGATAAAACAAGATAGGGTGCTCCGGCACCGAATGTGGCACTTCTTGCTCGGCTATACAGTGGACGGGTAAGGGGCATCATAGGCTGATACCTTCGTGGAACTTTAAAATTGATCAAAAATCTTAAAGGATTTTAATTAATTTAATCGCCATGAAAGTATGATTTAAGTTAATTAGAATACACCTTAGGTGCCTTGAGAGAGGATTTAGGATAACTTAGGACTGATTTCCATCAGGGAAAACGATCCTCAATTCAGTAAATAAACGAGATAACATCCCTAGTAAGATTCAAGTGTGAAATCTTAATTCCAAAATTGTTTCAAATAAATCATTTCGTTTTAAGTTTACCATTGTAGTGTTTAAAGTTAACAAACTTCATTCCCTAAGTATTTGATAGCCTAGACAGTCAAAATTACTGTGTAGATTAGTACTTGCTAATCAGATTCCTCGTGGGAACGATACTCTACTCATCATTTTATTACTTGTTAGCGATCCATGCACTTGTGCGGTTGTAAAACCAAGCAAACAAGTTTTTTCGCACCGTTGCCGGGTAATCTTTGATTTTAGTAATATTAAGCGATAGGCAATTTAGCTGATTTAGGAAATTATATTTATTATTTAATTTTATTTTACTGGTTGTATTTCTCTTCTTCTTTCTCAAGTGCTCGATCTGGTATATGACCAGAACAAGGCCAAAAGAAGAAATTTTGGACTGTGATCAGGAGATAGATAGAACTCTGAAAGCCATCAGAAGGGAAAGGAAACATCAAGAGCACGGTCAAGGAGATCCTGAAATTCCAACCATGGCAGATAATAATGACAGACTAAGACTCTTGAAAGATTACGAAGCTCCATCTGTTCAAGGATTTCAGCCTAGTGTCACTAGACCCACAGTGGAAGCCAATAACTTTGAATTAAAACCAGCATGGCTCCAAATGATTCAACAAACCCAGTTTGCAAGTTCACCAACAGAAGACCCACACTATCGCCTCCAGTGCTTTCTTGCCCTATGTGACACATTCAAGATGAATGGAGTGTCTAATAAGACTCAGAGCATTCCCATTCTCCCCTCGGGACAGAGCAAGGAAGTGGTTACTTTCTTAACCGGCTGAAATATTCACTACTTAGGAAAACCTCTCTCAAGCTTTTCTAGTAAGGTATTTTCCACCTGCAAAGATTGCAAAGTTGAGGCTTGAGCTCAACACCTTCAGACAAAAGGAAGGAGAATCATTTTATGACGCATGGGAAAGATACAAAGACTTGCAGAGGGAATGTCCACACCATGGCATAGAAGATTGGCTATTAGTGCAAAATTTCTATAATGGGTTACTACCCTCTACAAGGAGCACAATTGATTCAGCTGCAGAAGGTGATCTAATGGAGAAAACAGTGACACAAGCACTTGAACTTCTAGAAAGGGTTGCATACCATAATTATGAGTGGTCAAATGAAAGAGGAAATACAAAGAGAACTGCAGGGGTCCTAAAAGTAGACGCCCTAAGAATGATAAATGCTCAGTTTAATCAGCTCACAAAGAAACTCGAAAGAATGCAAGCCAACGCAGTTGGTACAAACAGTCAATATAAGGACAGCTATGGAGGAGGATACATGAGTTCAAAATACAACAATTTCAATGAACCATCCACAGAACAGATGAACTATGTAAATAATGGAGGAAACTTCAATCAGAAGCAGCCCAACATTCTATATTCAAATACTTACAATCCTGGATGGAGGAACCACCTAAATTTCTCATGGTTCAATCAGCAAAACTAGCCAATAAATAAGCAACAAGGGAACAAACCACCAGCACCCCTTGGATTTCAGAACAGAGGTCAAAACTTTGCACAGTCATCACTACCTCTCCAACCTCAACAACCTGAACCGAAAATGACTGTGGAAACCATGATGGAAGAATTCCTAGCAGCTCAATAACAAAATGAATTGATTAAACAGCTGACTTCCAGAGTGGACTAACTCACTACTCATAACAAGATGCTAGAGAATCAAATCGCTCAGCAAGCAAGTTCTTCAAGTAAGGCTACTGGCAAACTGCCTAGCCAACCAGAAATGAACCCAAGGGAGCATTGTAAGGCAATTACACTGAGGAGTGGGAGAACTCTAGCACAACCAGAGGTAGAACTGACAGAGGAAACCATATAAAAATCTAAAGATCAAGCAGAGAAAAATAAGGAAGAAGCTAAGAAAGATCAGGAAGAGGAAGCAAGGAAGACAAAGAAATTACCAGAGCCATACCAACCTCCCCTACCTTTTCCTCAGAGATTTCAGAAAGCCAAATTGGACAAGCAGTTTGAGAAGTTTTTGGAAGTTTTATAGAAACTTTACATAAACATCCTCTTCACTGAAGCACTTTCTCAGATGCCATCCTATGTCAAATTTCTTAAGGAAATTCTGTCAAAGAAAAGAAAGCTAGAAGACTATGGAACAAGAGCTCTAATGAGGAATGCAAAGGTCACATCTTGCAAAACAAACTGCCTCCAAAGTTAAAAGATCCAGGAAGCTTCTCCATACCTTGCCTCATTGGTAACAAGAAAATAGACAAGGCCCTCAGCGATCTTGGGGCAAGCGTCAGTTTAATGCCTCATCAATATGAAAAAAGCTAGAGATCGGAGAACTGAAGCCCACAACAATCTCATTGCAATTGGCTAATCGATCTGTTAAATATCCTGTGGGGATACTTGAGAACATCCCTATCAAAATGGGTAAATTTTTCATTCCAGTGGACTTTGTTATCCTTGAGATGGAAGAAGATGTTAAAATTCCTATCATCCTGGGAAAAACATTCTTGGCCACCGCCGGAGCCATCATAGATGTCAAAAATGGGCCCTCAAAGTAGGAGAAGAAGAAGTGAAGTTCAACTTATTCTACACAATGAAACACAAATTTGAACCTGATGAATGCTTCAAGGTTGACACAATCGACGAACAAGTTGAAAAGGAATTTCATAAGACACATCCTAAAGATCCTCTTGAAGCATGTATTATGCACAGCCACACAATAGATGATGAAAATACAGACATAGTAGTCTGTGCACAACAATTAGCAGCTCATCCACCCCTACCCTCAGCTAAGGCTTCCGAGATGGAGAAGTTGAAGGAGGAACAAACCAAAGGTAAGCTCCAGGAAAACGCCAAATAGGTAGAGCTTAAACCTCTCCCCTCCTCGCTAAGGTACGCATTTCTAGACTCAAATTTTAAATATCCTATTATAATCAATGCTAGCCTGTCTAAGTTAGAAGAGGAAAATTATTAAGAGAACTTAGGATCCATAGCAAAGCCATAAGGTATAAAATAGAAGACCTGAAGGGAATCAACCCTTCGATTTGCATGCATAGGATACCCATGGAAGAGAACAGTAAACCCACAATTGAACACCAAAGAAGACTTAACCCAAACATGAAAGAAGTAGTCAAGAAAGAAATTTTAAAACTATTAGATGTAGGTATCATATACCCAATTTTTGATAGTAAATGTGTTAGTTCAGTACATGTAGTTCCTAAGAAAGGTAGGACAACTATTATCCAAAATACAAACAATGAACTAATCCCTACTAGAGTAGTCACTGGTTGGCGAATGTGCATAAATTATAGGAAATTGAACAGTGCTACCAGAAAAGACCATTTCCCTCTCCCCTTCATTAACCAAATGTTAGAAAGGTTAGCGAAACACTCTTAATTCTGTTATCTATAGATGGGTATTTGGGATTCTTTCAAATTCCTATTCACCCAGAAGACCAAGAAAAGACAATATTCACTTGTCCCTACAGAACATTTGCATATAGGAGAATGCCTTTTGGTCTTTGTAATGTTCCTGCTACCTTTCAAAGATGTATGATGGCTATCTTTTCTGATTATATTGAAGATATCATGAAAGTTTTTATGGATGATTTTTCTGTCTATGGAACTACTTGTGATGATTGCCTAGGTAATTTATCTAAAGTGTTGCAAAGATGTGAAGAATCAAACCTGGTCCTAAATTGCGAAAAATGCCACTTCATGGTAAGGGAAGGCATAGTTTTGGAACATTTAATATCAGAAAGAGGAATTGAAGTTGATAAGGCAAAAATTGAGATCATTGAAAACATGCCACCCCCAATATCAGTTAAGGGAGTGCGAAGCTTTTTGGGACATGCAGGATTCCATAAAAGATTTATCAAGGACTTTTCCAAAATAGCTAAGCCACTTACCAACTTGTTAAGTCAAGATGTTCCCTTTGATTTTGATGAAAATTGCCTTGTCTCCTTTAACAGGATTAAAGAGGCCCTGATATCAGCACTAATAATGCAGCCGCCAAATTGGGAGCTACCATTCGAGGTGATGTGTGACGCGAGTGACTTTGCTGTTGGAGCAGCGCTCGGGCAAAGAAAAGATAAAAAGCTCCATGCTATTTATTTGCTAGCAAGACACTTGATGATGCGCAAATCAATTATGCCACCACAGAGAAGGAATTCCAAGCAGTGGTGTTTGCAATGGACAAGTTCAGATCTTATCTTGTTGGGTCAAAAGTCATTGTATTCATAGATCATGCTGCAATCCAGTACCTTTTGAACAAGAAGAAAGTAAAACCAAGGCTGATTCAATGGATTCTACTCCTGCAAGAATTTGACCTTGAAATCAAGGACAAAAAAGGATCCAAAAATGTAGTAGCTGACCATCTTTTCAGACTAAAATTGGAATACACAGAGGACTTCGAAGATTTGCCCATTGATGATTCATTTCCTAATGACCAATTACTTTCATTCTCCAAGGCTCCATGGTACGCTGACTTTGTTAATTTTCTTGTATGCAGGGTACTACCTCCAAACATGACTTATTAGCAAAGGAAGAAATTCCTACATGATGTGAGATATTACCTATGGGAGGAATCTCTACTGTACAAGAGATGTAATGATGGGCTGATAAGAAGATGCATACCAGAGGAAGATATGAAAAGTATCATTCATCATTATTATTCATCAATATATGGAGGACATTTCGGCACCTCAAAAACTGCAATAAAGATTTTGCAAGCAGGGTTTTTCTGGCCACATTTGTTTAAGGATGTAAGATCCTTTATGCTAGGTTGTGATCAATGCCAAAGAATAGGTAACAGTTCAAGAAGGAATGAAATGCCACTGCATGGTATACTTGAGATAGAATTGTTTGATGTATGGGGAATAGACTTCATGGGCCCATTTCTCTCTTCCCGTGGAAACAAGTATATTCTGGTTGGAGTTGATTATGTGTTAAAATGGGTAGAAGCAATTGCGACACCAACCAACGATACTAGAGTGGTCACAAGGTTCCTTAAGAAGAACATCTTCACAAGATTTGGCACACCACGAGCAATAATCAGCGATGGAGGAAGTCGTTTTTGCAATCAACAATTTGAAACACTACTGAAAAAGTATAGAGTGACTCACAAGGTGGCCACACCTTATCATTCGCAAACTAGCGGTCAAGTAGAAATCTCAAACAGGGAACTGAAGCAGATTATGGAAAAAACTGTAAACAGGTCCACAAAGGATTGGTGTATGAAGTTAGATGATGCACTATGGGCATACCGCATTGCATACAAAACCCCAATTGGCACAACACCCTTCCAACTGGTTTATGGAAAATCATGCCATCTCCCTGTTGAACTTGAGCATAAAGCTTACTGGGCAATTCAGATCCTAAACTTTAACCTCAAAACTGCTGGTGAGAAAAGACTTCTACAAATGAATGAGCTGGAAGAAATTCTACAGGATGCATACGAAAATGCCAAAATCTTCAAGGATAAAACCAAAAGGTGGCATTACAGGCGCATAGCAAGGAAAGAGATAAAAGAAGAAGATCTTGTCCTCTTATTCAACTCTAGATTGAAACTCTTTCCAGGGAAGCTGAAATCAAGATGGTCCGGACCTTTCAAGGTCACCCAAGTTTTCCCTCATGGAGTAGTAGAAGTGTGGAGCAAAACCTCAGGTGCATTTAAGGTCAATGGACAGAGGCTGAAGCCTTACTTTCAGGGAGAACCCATAGAAATGGGAGTCAATTGCACACTCAACCATTCTACCAGCAGACCATAAACAAGTAAAGTCCAGCTAAAGACTATAAACAAGCGCTTTTTGGGAGGCAACCCAAAATTTTTCTTAACTTTTCTTTTTTCTCCTTTTTCATATTGATTTTTGTTTCGTACTCATTAGCATTTCATTTTGTAGGATTTTTTTTTGGAAAGGGGAGTATAGATGAAGAGAGGAAAGGAATCACTAAGTAAAAACCACAAAAGGGAAAATTGGACAAAACCAGGGAAGTAGCTCTATTGCTAAACTTTATATCCATTTTAAGTGTTGTGGTGATAAAACATTTTTCATTTGTCAAAAATTTGGAAAATCAAAAAAGTACATGGGTCGTGTACTAGTTTTACACGGGTTGTGTAACTTTCTGAAAGTCCGTAAATTTCTTGCATTTTTAACTCTGAGGAAGACAGAAAGTTACACGGGTCCACAGCCCAATTTACACGGGCCGTATAATGTCCCTAGCAGAATAACTTAAAGCCAGAAAGTTACACGGGGCTGCTTGTTTTTGACGCAAGCAGTGTAAAATATCCAGAGAAGCAACTCGATGAAACAGAAAGTTACACGGGTCCCAGAGCTCATTTATATGGGCTATGTACTACAACATAATTTGAAATTTTCAAGCAGAAATTTACACGGCCCTACATGTCGGGACCCGTGTAGTGATACACGACCCATGTATCATGTCGTAGACGTGACTCTTAGGGCCAGAAATGCACGAAACAAAGAGTCCTAATGGCTCTTTAAATGCACCCCTATCATTGAAACCCTTCATAAATACAAAACCCTTCATCTCCACCCCTCCTAGTCTATAAAAACCTCTCAAATCTCATCTCCCTTCACTAAACCCTACCCTTCTCCTTCCCAAAAACTCATCCATGGCTCCTGCAAAGAGATCTGCAAGAAGAATCGGCTCTTCGTCGAGGCAAAGAGGAGAATCCTCACCTTCTCCACCTCAGCCTCCACCCCAATGCCCAAGAACAAGGGTAGCCACTCCCCAACCATCTCAACAAGCCCATCCTCCACTGCAACCATAGCTACAACCCACCCCACAACCCGAAATCTCCATTCCTTGGGGATTTTGTGATGATGCCCACAAGGCAATGTGCACCCGGCTTCACGCTCTGAAAATAAGCTCCACCAAATACATAGATTTTTTGCTTTTGGAGCAAATCGGGCTGTAGGATGAAATCAATGGGCTACTTGATAGCGTCGGTTGGACAAGATTCTCCCAACTCCAATTTTCAGCATACAAGTACACCACGCTGGAATTTTTGGGTAGTTTCAAGGCCACCTTATGGCCTACCGACAGGGAGGACAGAGGCAGGATTGAATTTCGCCTCCTTGGTGTTGACCGGGTGATGAACATAGACGAGTTTAACGCCATCTTTGGCTTTGACAGCACCGGCCACCAAGAAATCCCTAGGAACAGCATGCTCTACAACAATATCAGCTTCTAGAATTTCATTGCCCCAAACACGGAGCCATATAACTCTAGCAAATTCAAATCCATGGGCATCATAAGTCCAACCTTGCGCTATATGCATCGGTTTGCCACCCACACCATCATGGGCCATGGCGATAGCCTTAGCCTTGTAAACGCCAACGAGTTATTCTTCTTGTGGTGTATGGTAACCGGACAGCGCTGTAGCACTGGTTTCTTTTTGTGCAACCATCTTCGATGCCTCTGTCATCAGTTTACTGGGCACATCGTGCTTAGTGGCCTTGTCACAACCATTGCCCTCTACTTCAGCTTCGTTCCCGGACATCACAGGCTGTGCTCTATCACTGGAACGTCAAGAATAGATCAAACTATCTGCATATCTATAGGGATATGTAAGAAGGTGGGCAATACATGCTACCTACTGGATGCTGAAGGAAACGCCATCCTTCGGAGAGACGTAGCACGAGAAGGACCTGGTAAGACTTCGCAGCCTCAAGAAGAAGGCCAAGAGCTAATGTTTCAGGAGTCCCCCGCTCTAGTGCCTCCATACACACCACCACCCACAGACCCGGTACTCGCATACCTACAGCGCATGGAGACCACAATCAACAACAGGATGCGAGCTATCGAGGGCAGCCTCCAGGAAGCACACAACAAATTGGACACACTAATGGAGAAGCTAGATGAGGAGGAGGAGGAGCCAACATCGCCATCATCACCATCAGAGACCTTTTAGAGCTAGGACTATAGAATAGGATCTTTATTATAATATCTTATATCCAAACTTTTTAATATCTAATAAATAATATGCTTCCTTATAATCTTTATACATTTTCTCTGATTTTGCATATTATTTTAACATTGAGGACAATGTCTTGTTTGAGTTTGGGGGGGAGGGGATACAAGTGCATTGCATATCATTACATTTGCATATTATTACATGCACATCATTCCATTGTTTAAATTCAACTACATTATTCTTGTGTATCAAAATTTTTGAAAATTCTGTGAAAATTTCTGGACTTTAAATTATGAAACTTAGCACTATAACCAAATTCTAGTAAGCTAATAATTGGACTCCATGGGATAAAGGAATGAACGTATCTAGATAGGCAAAAAGGGATTCTAACATGTTGTTTGTGAAGAAACCAATCTCTTTAATGGAACTAGACTAGTTAAACCTCTTCATAACTATTAATTTATCATATTGAACTTGTAAAATTAGGAAAATAATTTTTGAAATACAAACAAACCTAAAAAAAATGCCTCACTATCTCTAAAATATATCTCTGGGACCTATCAAGGCGAAATCCTAGCATATGCTTGACGAATAAATGATTAAGGCATTATTTAATATAGCCTCACTAAGCTTTAGCCACCCCTAATTAAAATGTATATCCCTTGTAGCTGACTTGAAGCCTATGTTTATCCCCTAGAATTTATTGCTTACCCATGTTATTTACCTAGCCCCTAGCCTAAACACATACCATACCCTTTTGAGGAAGCAAAATGCATAAGGAAAATGAAGAGAGGATGTAGAACTCAAGAAAGAGTGCAAGTGTGCAATTGAAATCAAAGAAAAATTTGCCTTTCGAACCCAACAAAAGCAATGAGTTTGGGGGAGAGGACAAAAGGGACATAAAATAAAAAAAAAAAAGAAGAAAAGAGAAGAAGTCCCAAGACAAGTATCATGGAAGCATGCTTGGCACTATAAAAAAACCAATATGCATACATGTTATCCTCATATTTGCATTCCCTAAAAACCTTTCTTTGGCAACCAAGTCATTCTCCCTCTAGCCCCATTACAACCCTTTTAAAGACCTTTTGATCTTTTAAAAAGTGCATGCTATATTAGTGGAGATAGAAAATTGAGATATGCCTATGGAGTTGGAATTGAATTACTTCATCACAATTACTCACAAAAGAGGCAAATTTGGGGGAGTTAGTGTTTCTCAAATCTCTCTCGATAAAATAAGTTATTTGTGGCTTATTAATGGTCTTGTATAGAGAAATAATTAGTCGAAACACCATGAAAGGAGGTAAAGTTCTAAATAGGCAGCTATTAGAACCTTTATGCCGTGAAAGAGGGAAATTGGAATGAAGATTAGAGGAGTTCAATTCTATGCTTATTAAATTGTTGGTTATATTCCTAAGTATCCTCTGAAATGTGCTTTAAAACAGAGTTTTATTTTGCTTGAGGACAAGAAAAAGTTTGAGTTTAGGGGTATTTGATACACTTGAATTGTATAGATGTTTTTAAGTACATTTGTATACTATTTTATAGCATTTAGGCAAGCATTTTCATGCATAGTAGTTGATTTTGTTAGTTTTTGTAATTTTTATTGTCAAGCCCTTAATTCCATGTTTTCTGCATCATTTCAGGTGTTTGGATAAAGCCCCAGAGTATGGGAGTGCAAAGGAAAGCTTGGAGAAGTCAAGAGATAGAGAATTACTGCTGATACAAAGCACACAGGTCGTGTAAACCAAGCCCAAGACCCGTGTAACTCTCTGCCAGAAGAAAGCCAAGAGAATCAATGGAGAAACACAAGTACACGGGTCATGTAAGTAGACCCGTGTAATCTGCAGGGACCCGTGTAAGTCTCTGCCAGGGACAAGCTTGAAGAATCTTATGGGAACAATAGTACACGGCCCGTATAGTTGGTGCAGACCCGTGTAACTCTCTGTGCCAATGCAAGAAACCGCAATTCTCCTCCAGCAAGTTACACGGCCCTACATGCCGGGAACCGTGTAGTGACACACGGGCCGTGTACTATGCAGCAGCCAGTTTTATAACTCGAATTCGCCTCTTATTTTTTTATTCCAATGAGACTCCTAAAGCCTTTTGGACTCAAAAATGACCTAACCCTAGAGCAACCACTATAAATAGAAGAGAAAACATCAGACTAAGGGGGAATGGACAGACGGACGGACAGGCTGCTGCTGGCATGCTTGCTCTCTCTTTTATCTTTTGACAGCAATTTAAAGGAGAGAAATCCACACTCTGCACGCTCTCCAACCGTTTTGAGGAGAGAAACATCAGTACCAAAAGAAATTTTCCAACTGAAGCTGCATAAGATCAAAGCTGCAAACTCTTTTTAGTTCCTTCGTTTTATCTCCCTAGACAGATTTTTATTGTTTTATTTCTTTTACATGATTTTCTTTTTACTGTTTTTACCTTTTATCATTGATGTTTGCTGAACTCACCATGAGTGAGTAGTTTTCTTATTCTGGATTTGGGAGAGTAGCACTTATAATTATTATTATGGATGAACATTAAGTTTTATTTATTAGATTTGAGATTCGTTTCTTGATTTAATTTCATATGATCTTAATGCATGCTATGTGTTGGTACCCACTTAGCCATGATTGTAGATGTTAATTGAAGGACTGAAAGGTGAAGATTAACATTAGAAAATCAAGATCTTTAACCTAGGAATTTTGACCTAGACATAGGCTGATACCTTTGTAGAACTTCAAAATTGGTCAAAAATCTTAAAGGATTTTAATTAATTTTATCGCCACGAAAGTAAGGTTTGAGTTAATTAGAATACACCCTAGGTGCCTTGAGAATTTAGGATAACTTAGGACTGATTTCCATCAAGGAAAACGATCCTTAATTCAGTAAAAAAACGAGATGACATCCCTAGTAAGATTCAAGTGTGAAATCTTAATTCCAAAATTGTTTCAAATAAATCATTTCATTTTAAGTTTACCATTGTAGTGTTTAAAGTTAACAAACTTCATTCCCTAAGTATTCGATAGCCTAGAAAGTCAAAATTACTGTGTAGATTGGTACTTACTAATCAGATTCCTCATGGGGACGATACTCTACTCATCACTTTATTACTTGTTAGCGATCCGTGCACTTGCGGGGTTGTAAAACCAGGCAAACAATCATACTGGTAAGCGACTGCGAAGACAGTTGTTGACTCTAGATCCGCGAGGAACCCTAGAGAAATAATTTTTAAGACCTAATTAAAGGTTTACTGAGGTAAAATTGACATTAAAAATATCAAAGAAAAATTCAAAAAAATTAGTTAATCGGTACAGACAAAAAATAACCCGATGAGCCTAATGAAGGGCATTTTGGTCATTTCAATCCCATAGTTGAATTTTGACCTAAATGTCATTGAGAGAGATTAAAATACATAAAATGAATTTAAATAATGAATTATGTAATAGAAAAATGAGAAAGGAAAAGAAAAGAAAAGAAATAATATTATTACATAGGCATGATGTTATATGACATTATAAAAAAGGTGTTAACCAATTAAATTAAAACATAAGCATATAAGAGATAAGAAAGGAAATTAAATGAGTCAAAACTTACCAAAGACCATCATTTTCTTCTTCCTTGAAGAGTGGCCGAACCATAGGAGCTCCTCTTATCCTCCATTTTTCTTCTTTACAAGCTTGAGTTTCTATGTCATTCCACCATAAAACCCTTGGACCACTTCACAAAAAATTGATCTTGCATCTAGAGAAAGCTAGTGGCTGCCAAGAAAGTAGATAAAATTGAAGATTTTCAAGTTAATAAATTGGTCAACATAAGGTTAGTGCACTAACACCTTCTCTTCCAACTTTAGATGTGGTGAGCATGCGTAGAGAAGTGTGAATGGCAAGAAAATTGAAAGAAATGACTAAGGACATAAACTTCTTAAATTCAACAGCCATGAAATCCTTTAGGGTTTAATATTTTTATTTGATAAAAATTTGTCCCATGAGGATGCTTGTTAAGTTGATATGCTTAGGTAGTAGAATGAATTGAGTTTACACCAATTTAGAAATTTGAAATTAGGATTAGTGATCATGAATTGGGGATTTGTTGAAATTGCTTGAAATTGATCAAATTGAGAATGATTCTTGCCATTTAGAAGTTTCTTGAATGCCATGTGTCGTTTGGGGATTTGGAGAAAATGAAAATTTGGAAGTGCCTTTCTTGTGCAGGTTGAGGGACTCATTGAGTCCAGTTTGAATTTTGACCCACAATTGAAATTGTGTGGCTCCAATTGGTATGAGGCCAATTGAAGATGAAACTAGACCTAAAACACTCCATTATTCATAAAGAAACCATGCCCAAATTTTGTCCAAATCTTGACCTAATTACTGTTCCAATCCGGCCTACCAAATCCTGAACCCAGAAAAATGACTAAATCAACAGTACATGTTCATTTGGCTATAACTTCCTCTAGACAGGTCCAAATGACCTGATCTTTGTGGCATTGGAAAGCTTAGACATAGGAATACAACTTTCATGAAGAACACAAAACCCATAAATGTCTCTAACCAAATCAAATTGCTAGCACAAATTAGGTCAACAAAACTATCCAAAACAACACTGTCCAGAAATTCTGGACTAAAGCTCACCCGACCAGTTTTGGCAAAATGGCCATAACTTGATATACAAAAATTTAAATGCCATGAAACCAGTCGCAAAATTTCCATAAGACATAGATCTACAATATTGATGTTTTTACCAGAACCCAAAACCCAAGGGAACTAAGTCAAATTATTAGAACAAATTAGTACACCAAATCCTAGAATTTACCTCAACTACAACTTGACCCCAGAACAGAATTTATATCATAACTTTTACTACGAAATCCCAAATGGGATGAGCCAAACTGTTTTGAAAACCTAAGAGATAGAGCTCTAACTTTTATTTAGAAACCTTTCTCAAAATTTGAGTGTAAGAACCCTAAAATGGGAGTCAAAACCACTGACCTGAACTTGGAATCCTGTAGATACAGGGTACATGAGTCCAGGCCAGTTAATTTGCTATAATTAATTCTACAAGATGTAAAAAATTGTAATTCAAAATTCTGAGTAATCATAAGACATAGGGTAACAACTTCTATGAAAAATATTAGGCTTAAAAGCGGATGTAACATATCCAATTAATTAGACAAAGATTTACTCCATAATCTGCCTGAATCTTGGTCCAGAATGAGACCATGAACCAGTTGTGGTTATTTGACTATAACTTGAGTTCTAAAACTTCAAATGACATGAATCAAAAAGAAAAACAAAGACAAGACATAGAAGAATAACTTCTATGAAGGAAGTGTGGCCAAACAGTGGCCATACCTTGATAAATTTGTTAGGTGAATTTAAGACATCAAATCTGGACCTTGAGAAAGGTTCATAAAATGACTTGTTATATGATATAAAGTTAATCAAAATAAATTGTTAAACATAAAAGTGACATGAATATGCATGTGGGACTTATGTTTCCTATCATAAGTAACATGAAAATGTTATTAAATACAACTAGCACATAATATGAAATTATAAATACTTAATAACTCTATTTTGCCCAAAGTACACCTAGACTTGTGTATATAGCTTGGATCGATTGATATACTAATTAGGAACTATAGATTGCAGTACTGCCCACAGGAATAATTATTAATAGGCAATAAATTTCTAAGATGGTTGTTCTACTGGCTTTATGCCTGCCCGTTGGCCATTGTGCCTGATTTTATTTCTGGCTTTATGCCTGCCCGCTGGCCTTGTGCCTAACATGACAGAGATATACATGTTAGACATACGGATGTTTAACTAGAATACTCCTGTGTATCCAGTCTTTATAGTCTGTCATAGGTTACTTGGGCACAGTTATGTGTAATACACTTTAAGTTTAAATAAATACACGAAGAAAGTACTAATATAGGTATAATAAGATTGAATATGTAATATAAGGGTAAAAAGATCCCGATAAATTGTTTGCTCCTAAAGTTTCATAAATATGTAATTAATTCAAAAATTTAGTAAATTTTATATGGAATAATTATTTCAATTATTAGTTATTTTTATTTCAATTATTGCACCACTAAGCAGAAATGCTTAATGCAATGGATTGTTTCTTTGCGTAGGTACAGGAGACTACCACCAGCAGTCGTAGCAACAGCAGTAGACTCTAGCTAGGATTTTGACCAGATTTGTTACAGTATCAGTGTCACCTCAGCAGTCCGTTTTGGTAGGGCTCATGTATATTTAGGTTTTTGCATTTTGGTTATTGTATGTAAGTAAACTATGCACATCATTTTGTGAATGTAAATTAATTGTAAATTATTGTATACAAATTTTATATGAATGTATAAAGTTTATATGAATGAAATGAAATTTATTTTCTTGAAATTTTATATGAGCTATGATATAATATAATGCCTGAAAAATTGATATGAGCAACAAGATGATGTATGAAAATATGAAAATGATATAAAATTGTTTTTTTGCAGGTAAATAAGGAAACCCGCCATGCACTAATAAAACAGAGGAGACTCTGTCTAGGTCTCCATAAAAATGAAATGGGATATAAAAAAAAAATTTCTACACGTAAGATAATATAATTAAATAGATACTAAATTAATGTTGTATACGACAAGACAGGACAGGGTGCTCGGGCACCGAATGTAGCACACTTTGCTCGACTACACTGTAGACTGGTGAGAAGTGTTACATTTATTGATATCAGAGCAAAGGTTTAAGCGTTCCTAGGCATAGGTAGACAGAAAGATATAGTGTGCATAACATGCATGAGCCTTTATTTAGGAGTCGAAGTGACACTAATGCAGATCTATTCTTTGTCTGTTTTATAGGATTGATGGAGTCTGATCCTTTAAAGCAAGGATCTTTCAGACCTGAGGAGGAGGAGGTTGGTAGTCATATACCTACTCCTAGTCAGAAGCGAGACAGGAGAGAGGAGTTATCGCATGGTGTAGTGGGTAGAGCATAGCAGGCGTTCTTAGAGCAGATGATACAGATGCTTCGCGATTCTGAGTCATTCGCGATCCACGGCGCGACCACGGCCACAACGATCTGGCGATCCCACTGGAAAACTGAGAAAATATGGGGCTGTCGACTTTATGGGTAAGAAGGAGGATGACCCAGCCGCTGCTGAGCATTGGCTAGAGCGAACTGAGAGAGTGTTGAAGTAACCACATTGCACACCAGAGCAGCAACTAGAGTGCGCTCTATCGTTACTACAGGAAGAAGCCTACCAGTGGTGGGATACGGTGTCTAGAGCAGTGCAGCCGACAGTGCTTACTTGGGATTTCTTTCTGACTGAGTTCAGAAAGAAGTATATTAGTCATGTGTACCTAGAGGCTAGAAGGAGAGAGTTTTTGACCTTGAGGCAGAGGCAGCTCATGGTTTATGAGTATGAGAGAGAGTTTATAAGGCTAGGAAGATATGCTTGGGAGATAATGCCTTCAGAGGCAGATCGGCGCCATAGATTCGAGGATGGACTAAACGATAATATCAGACTTATAGTGACGGCACATGGGTATACAAACTTCTCCAAGTTAGTAGCCGCAACTCTTAATGTAGAGAGAGTACGAAATGATGAGCAAACTAGGAGGGATCAACAGCGAAAGAGAGGTTCTAGACAGGGTCAGTCCAGTACACCAGTTTCTGAGAGTAAGAGGCCCAAGGGTTCCTAGGGCCAGGACCAGAGACAGAGCTCTTAATTTAGCCAGAGAAGAGGACAATCCAAAGCATCAGTGGGGAGTACTCCAGACATAGCAATAGGGGGATTAGCCTCCATACCATTATGTACCCACTGTGAGAGGAGGCACCGAGGGGAGTGCCAACTGTTGATAAGGGGATGCTTCTAATGTGGAGCTACTGATCACTTTCTACGGAATTGTCCCCATCGGAGTGTTCCTACTGCCCCACCACTGACTAAGAGATCTGCCCCCGCAGCGCAGAGGGATAGATGACCCACAAGGCCAGAGGTGATGGGTACCTCACAGAGGCCTGCCACAGAGACTGTCTAGCAACCCGAGGCTCGAGTGGCACCTCGAGTATATGCTATGGTTCGGGAGGAGCCAGATCCAACGGATGTTAGCAGAAGTATATTTTCTCTTAAATACTTTAGTATATGTAATGATAGACCCTGTAAATGAAATAAGAGAAGATAGGTGTAGAACTAGTTGAGAATAAGATCATAAAAACAGAACTAGTAAGACAGACTAAGGAAATAGCAGTTCCTTGACTATTTACACTGGGTAAATTTCGAGGACGAAATTTTTATTAGAGGGGAAGAATTGTAACGCCCTCACTTTAGATAGTCCGTGCATTCTACTGTTCCGACGACTAATGTCTGTTTGGACAGCTAGGATGTCTAGAACTATACTCAAACTAGAGTGAGGAGGCATAAATTGACTGAATAAAGACTAAGAAAAATCAAGAAAAAATAAAACAAGCAAAGTGCAACTCGGTTAAACGAGACAGGGTTACAGCGATGGGTGGCCATACTAGGAAGCGACTGCGAAGACAGTTGCTGACCTTAGATCCACGAGGAACCCTAGAGAAATAAATTTTAGGACCTAATTAAAGGTTTACTGAGGTATAATTAACATTAAAAATATCAAAGAAAAATTCAGAAAAATTAGTTAATCGATACAGACCAAAAATAACCCGATGAGCCTAATAAAGGGCATTTTGGTCATTTCAACCTCAGAGTTAAATTTTAACCTAAATGTCAAATAAATTGAGAGAGATTAAAATACATAAAATGAATTTAAATCATGAATTATGTAATGGAAAAATGAGAAAGGAAAAGAAAAGAAAAGAAAAGAAATAATATTATTACATAGGCATGATGTTATATGACATCATAAAAAGGTGTTAACCAATTAAATTAAAATATATGCATATAAGAGATAAGAAAGGAAATTAAATAAGTCAAAACTTACCAAAGACCATCATTTTCTTCTTCCTTGAAGAGTAGCCGAACCATAGGAGCTCCTCTTTTCCTCCATTTTTCTTCTTTGCAAGCTTGAGTTTCTATGCCATTCCACCATAAAACCCTTAGACCACTTCACAAAAAATTGATCTTGCATCTTGAGAAAGCTAGTGGCTACCAAGAAAGTAGAGGAAATTAAAGATTTGCAAGTTAAGAGATTGTTCAACATAAGGTTAGTGCACTAACACCTTCTCTTCCAACTTTAGATGTGGTGAGCATGCTTAAAGAAGTGTGAATGGCAAGAAAATTGAAAGAAATGACTAAGGACATAAACTCCTTAAATTCGGCAGCCATGAAATCCTTTAGGGTTTAATGTTTTTATTTGATAAAAATTTGTCCCATGAGGATGCATGTTAAGTTGATATGCTTAGGTAGTAGAATGAATTGAGTTTGCACCAATTTGGAAATTTGAAATTAGGATTAGTGATCATGAATTGGGGATTTGTTGAAATTTCTTGAAATTGATCAAATTGAGAATGATTCTTTCTATTTAGAAGTTCTTTGAATGCCATGTGTAGTTTGGGGAGTTGGAGAAAATGAAAATTTGAAAGTGCCTTTCTTGTGCAAATTGAGGGACTCATTAAGTCTAGTTTGAATTTTGACCCACAACTGAAATTGTGTGGCTCCAATTGGTATGAGGTCAATTGGAGATGAAACTATACCCAAAACACTCCATTTTTCATAAAGAAATCATGCCCAAATTTTGTCCAAATCTTGACTTAATTACTATTCCAATCTAGCCTACCAAATCCTAAACCCAGAAAAATGACCAAATAAACAGTGCCATAACTTCCTCTAGACAGGTCCAAATGACCTGATCTTTGTGGCATTGGAAAGCTTAGACATAGAAATATAACTTTCATGAAGAACACAAAACCCAGAAATTTCTCTAACCAAATCAAATTACTAGCATAAGTTAGATCAACAAAACCGTCCAGAACAACACTGTCCATAAATTATGGACTAAAGTACATCCGACCAGTTTTGGCAAAACGGCCATAACTTGGTCTACAAAAATCCAAATGCCATGAAACCAATTGCAAAATTTCCATAAGACATAGATCTACAATATTGATGTTTTTACCAGAACCCAAAACCCAAAGGAACTAAGTCAAATTGTTAGAACAAATTAGTATACCAAATCCTAGAATTTGCCTCAACTACAACCTAACCCTAGAACAGAATTTATATCATAACTTTCACTAGGAAATCCCAAATGGGATGAGCTAAACTGTTTTGGAAACCTAAGAGATAGAGCTCCAACTTTTATTTAGAAACCTTTCTCAAAATTTGAGTGTAAGAACCCTAAAATGGGAGTCAAAGCCACTGACCTGAACTTAGAATCCTGTAGACACAGGGTACATGAGTCTAGGCCAGTTAATTTGCTATAATTAATTCTACAAGACCTAAAAAATTGTAATTCAAAATTTTGAGTAATCATAAGACATAGGGTAACAACTTCTATGAAGAACATTAGGCTTAAAAGCAGCTGTAACATGTCCAATTAATTAGACAAAGATTTACTCCAAAATCTGCCTGAATCTGGACCCAGAATGAGACCATAAACCAGTTGTGGTTATTTGACCATAACTTGAGTTCTAAAATTTCAAATGACATGAATCAAAAAGAAAAACAAAGACAAGACATAGAAGAACAACTTCCATGTAGGAAGTGTGGCCAAACAATGGCCATACGTTGACCAATTTGTTATATGAATTTAAGACATCAAATCTGGACCTTGAGAAAGGTTCATAAAATGACTTGTTATATGATATGAAGTTAATCAAAATAAAATGTTAAACATAAAAGTGACATGAATATGCATGTGGGACTTATGTTTCCCATCATAAGTAATATGAAAATGTTATTAAATACAACTAGTACATAATATAAAATTATAAATACTTAATAACACTATTTTGCCCAAAATACACCTAGACTTATGTATATAGTTTGGATCGATTGATATACCAATTAGGGACTACAGATTACAGTATTGCCCACAGGAATAATCATTGATAGGCAATATATGTCTAAGATGGTTGTTCTAGTGGCTTTATGCCTGCCCGTTGGCCATTGTGCTTGATTTTATTTCTGGCTTTATGCCTGCCCGCTGGCCTTGTGCCTGACATGACAGAGGTATACATGTTAGACATACGGATATTTAACTAGTATACTCCCGTGTATCTAGTCTTTATAGTCTGTCATAGGTTACTGGGGCACAGATATGCATAATACACTTTAAGTTTAAATAAATACACGAAGAAAGTACTAATGTGGGTATAATAAGATTGAATATGTAATATAAGAGTAAAAAGATCTCGATAAATTGTTTGCTCCTAAAGTTTCATAAATATGTAATTAATTCAAAATTTTAGTAAATTTTATATGGAATAATTATTTCAATTATTAGTTATTTTTATTTCAATTATTGCACCACCAAGTAGAAATGCTTAGCGCGATGGATTGTTTCCTCGCGTAGGTACAGGAGACTACCACCAGCAGTCGCAACAGCAGCAGTAGACTCCAGCTAGGATCTTGACCAGATCTGCTACAGTATCAGTGTCACCTTAGCAGTCTGTTTTGGTAGAGTCATGTATATTTAGGTTTCTGCATTTTGGTTATTGTATGTAAGTAAACTATGCATATCATTTTGTGAATGTAAATAAATTGTAAATTATTATATACAAATTTTATATGAATGTATGAAGTTTATATGAATAAAATGAATTTTATTTTCTTGAAATTTTATATGAGCTATGATATAATATAATGCCTGGAAAATTGATATGAGCAACGAGATGATGTATGAAAATATGAAAATGATATAAAATTATTTTTTTTACAGGTAAATAAGGAAACTCACCATGCACTAATAAAATAAAGGAGACTCTGTCTAAGTCTCCATAAAAATGCAATAGGATATAAAAAAAAAATTTCTACACGTAAGATAATATAATTAAATAGACATTAAATTAATATTGTGCACCGCAAGACAGGATAGGGTGCTCCGGCACCGAATGTAGCACACCTTACTCGACTACACTGTAGACGGGTGAGGGGTGTTACATTAAGAGATTTGAGTTAATATGAACGAATGAGTGCTCTTTGGGTTAATATGACTACTTCACTACAGCATGATTTTGCAGTAGCCTCTTTTTAGAAAAATTCTATTGGGACATAACAAAAACTAAGTAAAATCTAACCCGCTCAGTTGGGTTGGACACTTATTTATAGGATCAGTGGACCAATGTTCATGGGACACTTGTAATGCCTTTACAAATGGGTTATCCTAATCATCAATGTCTTTTCTACGTCTGATAAGGTTGTCTTTAAGATAATGATAGCTATGAAAAGTGTAAGCCGATTGTTCCAGTTTCCAACTGATCGAAGTGACATGACATATGGCTCATCTAATGGGTTTATTTGGGATGAGTGGCTATATGACCTACGGACCTACTAATTGAGAAATTCTTAGGCTTATACCCGTCATAATGATATATAACTCAAATTTGGGTACTTTGTTTTGCCCTTAAATCATATTCCTCATGCGTAATATTAAATGTTTAGTGAATTTCTTAGTTTCATTAGGATACCGCATATTACGCTGGTTCATCTTCCCATTATTCAGAGTACTTTATCTTGGATCTTTACTAAATTATCCTATTCCGGGGAAGAAAGGACATCATAAATGTCATTTCTTAAGGAATAAATTTGGCGGCTTCTCTACTCTTTGTTACATAGGCCGTTCGAGTTCTACCATCTATAGGGTGGATTATTCAACTACTCCTTATTTGGAACTGAAAACAAAACCTATTATTAGGATAACTGTACTGTGGATCGGGTTTAGGAGTGGGGCCAAGAGAAAGAAATCTAACCCTTTTTATAACTTATCCATGTGACACGATATTGGCCATCAGTATTTAGCGTGTAAATGATGTTCTTATATGGGTACACAAGCTTTTAGTGTACAATTCTTTAGATTGTATATTTTTCCAACTATCGTACATAACATACATGTCATTCATTTCAAGGCTCGTCGGATAAATTTTATAATGTATCATTTAGTTTAAAATTGAAAAATTAGAGTAGTCTAATTTAAAATTGAATTAAAATTAAATTTTTAATCAAATTGAAATTATCAGTTGGATTCAATTTAAAATTAAAATTTTTTTCTTCTAAAAAGTGAAAAAAAAAAAAATTGTAATGCCAATGCAATTTCACACGTATCTGAGGATTTGATAGAAGAGGACTTGGGTATGTATTTTGATTCTAGAATGTGGCTTCAGACGGAATGCTAAGAGCATAAAGAATGGATACTGGCATATAGGACAAAGGGTACGCAATGATAATGAATAAAGAATGCATAATTTTTTTTTTTTAATTTAAGTTCTATTTGTTTTGTGATTTTTTTTTTAAATATTTAATATATTTTTTAATATTTGAGATATTTAAAAAAATTTATTAATGAAAAATATTTTTTTAATTAAAAAATTAATTCATTTTATTAATTTTAATACTTTTATTAAAATATAAAAATACATATATATGTATAATATAAATATATATTAATAATTTAATATTATAATTATATATTTTTTATAAAATATTATAATTACTTTTCTTTTAACTTCAAATTCTAAAAAATATGTTTTTTAGAAAAATGAAAAAATATGATTTTATATATATTTTTTATATATTAGTGTATCTTTTATATTTACTTTAATTTTATGACTGTCCTTCTTAACAAAACCTTTTAAAGAATCGAACTTAAATTTTACATTTTAGGAAGAGTAATGAGCTTGCTATTGTATATGATTTTATATATTATTTAATAAAATAGTTAAAAAAATATTTTATTATTTTTATATTTTTATAATTAAAACATATTCAATTTAATTTTAAATATTTTTTAATCATTATATTTAAAAATATATATTTGAACAATAATTTCGACAAAAACATAAAGCCCAACGTTTATCTTGTCGTAGAAAACCATAATAGCATAAAGAAACATCAAATAGAGAACAACTAAGGAATATTCTTAATTAAATCCACAAATAAGATATTCACCAAATCTCGATACTTTTGGGTATTGGAGGTGTGGTGGTACTTAGAAAATTCCAAGTCAAATTTTGATTTCTCACTCAAATTTCACTCATTCAATCTCATGTTAGTCCATCAACAATCTCCTTCCAAAATTTTATTTTTTTGTTCTACTATTCAAATTTTGATGGTACATGGATCTGAAGTCAGAGTTCAACCCATCATTATCATTGACAAGAAGGTGTGGTTAGTGGTAACATTAGTATTATTTAATTACATAAGCAGTCTTATTAGAAAAGTATAAACAACATTAGTGAAATGTGGGTGAACTGAACTGCCTCTGGGACACAGAGTTAAGGGCATTGGGTACCATAAATGCTGCCATTTTCAATGTGAATGTTGCCCCCAATTATGGTTTATAGTTTAAAGCTTCTCGAATTAATATTTGGGTTCAACTGCCATTCGGCTTGAGGCAGTAGCTAGTGGTTGTGGTGGCTAGGCTGGCTGACCTTAAAGTATTTGTAAAATAGAGATGATTAATAAGAATGAAAAGAGCAGCCAAAGTAAGAAACAAAAAGATAAGGGGCTAAAAGGGTTCTTGGCTAATCAGTTGGGATTGAGACATTGATTGCAGTCATAGATTACACTTATTAGTCTAATTAGACCTACTCATTATCCTAAGAAGACCTCCAATCAAATGTTAAGTATGAAAGAGCTGGCTCATGGACCATTCAATCAGTTCCATTCGTTTTAGTACCAAAATTCTAAAACCTGATAGACCAGAGGCCCAAGTAATGAATGGGGCATTGACCCAGAAAAAAAGAAACAGAAGGTATCCTTCTTTACCTGACCTGGCATGTATTAAGTATGTTACAAAGTGAAAGCCCAATCCCATTGAAGTGGACTTGGTGGCTTGCTGAGAGGAAAAATTTCTTATCCCTAATCTTGCAGAATGTTGGGCAAAATTGAGAGAGGAAGATTGCTTGGAGGCAAACGTATGAGAGTAATGCTGCCCTTAGTTCTTTCATAAGCAAACGACTTCTTTCCACCTCTATTCCCCTGTGGAAAAATTGAAGGAAAATCTGAATCTCAGTGTCAAAACCAATTACTTGATTTCCATTTCCTGTTTTCGTTCCTTCCCTCAAGTCGTACAAATACAATAGTACATAAATTAGAGCATGAAGGCACTGCTGCTCACATTTAGAATTTCAGCTTATGTTGATACTTTCATGTATGGTTTGATTTTAGGAAAAAAAAAAATCAAATAAATCTCTGCTTTTGATCAAGGTTTAAATAAGATTAAAATCAAAATTTTGAGCTAAATAAATCAATGTATTTTTTAATTAAGGTTAAATAAATTCTTATATAATAAAATATAAAATTTTAATAATAAAATATTTTTAATTTTAAATATTAAAATTTATTTATTATTTTTAATAAAATAAAATAAAATAAATAGAAAAACATGATGAATACAATTATTCAATATTAAAATTATTATATTTCATAATTTTTATTAAAAAATAAAAATAATAAAAATAATATTATTAAAAAATATTTTACTAAATAAATTTTATTTGATTTTAATTAAAAAATATAGAGATTTATTTAACTCAAAACTTCTAGATTGACCCTTGATTGAAATTATAAGAGCTTATTTGATTTTTTTTTGTTTAATTTAAAATATTCAAATAATAGCCTACGTGGCATATGTATATATATATAATTGAAGCGTATTAAAAAATAAATTCATAATGTTTTATCTAAAAAACACTAAAATAATAAAATTATATTCTTAAAATTATTTTCTCATCAATATCTAAAATATACTTTCGAACCCCTAAATCTTATAATATTTAGCAAGCCACTTTCTGTGACTAGGGTTTTATTTATTTATTTATTTATTTTTTAATTTGAGGGCTTAAACTCTGACTGTAGATTATCCCAAACATTATGGATACAAGTAGAAAATTAGAAAAAACAAGAGAAAAAAAAATTCAATAATTGAAATTGATGAAAACTTAAAATCAAAATCAAACTTGATTTATTATTGACTCAAAACATAAAATATTTAATGAAATTCATTTATTAAATATATGAATCCTACATATTTTTATCTTCAATTCATAATGAAGTCTAGACAAGAATTTACCATCAAACCAAATCACAATCTAGAGAGACACTACAGTTTTAATTTAAGGTTTAAAAATTTTAGTATCTCTAAGCCTTAAACCAAAACCAACCCGACCTGCCACCTCTACAGGAATGGCAATGGGCAGGTGATAGACTTCTGGTTTCCGGGACTCGTCCTGGACTCCCAAAGCAGTGATATCCCTCAGTAAAATAGATGGGGCAGGTGGAATTTCCTGGTTATTACAATGCAATTGAGGAATTCATTAGAAATTGAATACCCATCTCAGAGAAACAGGAATCAGTATTATAAATGTACCAGAGGAAAGAAAGACAACCAACCTCTTAGGTTTCTTCAAATTCAATGATTTGCATGAAGTGTTAGATCTTATTTCACAATCTGGCACATCAAGGTTCCACTGTTTGATTAATGCAGCATCTTCCTTGTGTGATAGTGGCAGACCCAATGGTTTCCCAAAAACAGAACAGGGTTGGAAAAAAGAAGGCTACAAAACACCATCACATTCATTTGATAATTGAAAGTACGCCTAAGTATATTTCCTTTCATTTGATAGAGAAATCGGAAGGGAAAGCTAAAGCTAGAAGGCTATCAAATTAGTTTTTCTTACAACAAAATATATTTTTACTGTAAATGATGAAATGATACAGGATCTAAACCACAATATCCAGTCACTGGCAGAGGAAATAAATCATAAAAGATGAAGACAACATAAGAGTACTTGTATCAAAGGCTGGCCTTTCAATGGCAAGCTTACAAAATCAATTTCAAGCTTGTAAACAGAGAGGAAAGATATTATGAGAGTGGAGCATGTTAGTCTCAATAGCATTTTTACAAAAACACAGAAAATAGCATTTGTCACATATGGCCATGTGCCAAGCAAGGAAATCTTTAATTTTTCACAAGCTTATTACGATTTGTTTTTGTTTTTATTGCTGAAACACATTTGTTTATACTCCAGGGTCCTTAAAGGGTGCGCAGACTTGGGGCAGACTGGCGAGGCGGATTAGTGAGCATGTGAACAACTTCCCTCATGGTAGGCCTAGCAGGGCTTTCATCCTCAACACACTTCATAGCTATCTTAAACAGGTGAATCACACTTGTAAGTGGGTACCCAGTAAGCCTAGTGTCCAAGATTGCCAATACTGAAGCTGCATCCGACGGCTGAGCGACTTCTGATGTGGTTTTTCTCACCCATCTCACTATGTCCACTCCATCTCCAAATTCCCCAACTGGTTTTCTCCCTGCTATTAGTTCCAGCAGCACCACACCAAAGCTGTAGACATCGCTTTTCTCGTCCACTTTCAGTGTGTAAGCGTATTCTGTAGTACACAGTCCACACCAATCCGTAATCAAATCATTTGAATTTCAATTCTAGCAATTCAATCTTTAAGATGGCTCAAACTCAAAAGTTAAGAAGAATAAAGAAGAAGAAATTTTACCCCTTTTTTTTCATTGCTAAACAAATTAAAATCATTGATAGCATGATTTTTTTCCTCTTGTTTAACTTTTATCTTAATTATTTAAGAAAAATTTTAATTGAATTCAATTGAAATTTTCAATAGACTTGCATTGTCTAGTACATCATTCCTCTAGTTTTCTTTTTATCTTTATTTGGTGAAACCTTGTATATACAAATATTTTAATTACAGTTATTGATCACAGTAAGACCCATGTAGAACCTACAATCAATGTTTAGCCATACAAGATCCACCACAATCGACGGCTACAAATCACATTCGTGATTTCATTGTATAATTTTTCCTGACTTGATCTATTGACTTCAATTTATTACTAAAATAACTCTATAATTTAATTTTGAATTAGATTTTTTTTTATCCCTACCCTACTCACACATTTTGTATAGTAAGTTTTTCCCAAATGCAAGATTGTCCTTTTCTTGTTCCCTTTTCCACACAACATTCAACAAGGCCATTAAATTCAATATGCACGCTGAGATGGCAAGCACCAATGCAACGGAAGATGAAGATGGTATGAATTGTTGTTCACAGGATCTGCAGTAAACTAATAAATAACATAGTAGACGTAACAAACCTGGTGCGATGTAACCATAGGAACCAGCAATGGAGGACATGCACTCCGATGCACCAGCGTCCTGCAGGAACTTGGCCAGTCCAAAGTCAGCCACATGAGCTTCAAAGTCTGAATCAAGCAAGATATTGTTGGACTTCACATCCCTGTGTATTATCAGAGGAGAGCAGTCATGGTGAAGATAACAAAGCCCCTTCGCAGCCTCAACGGCGATCCTGTACCTCGTCTCCCACTTCAAATGCCCTCCCTTCGATCCATGTAACAGCTCCCCTAAGCTCCCATTCGGCATGTACTCGTATAGTAACAAATTGGTATCCTTGTTCGATACGTACCCCAACAGCCTCACAATATATCGGTGCCTGATTCTTCCAAGAGTTTGAATCTCGGCGGAGAATCCGTGATCGCTCCTTCCGCTCCCTTTACCCACCAAACGTTTGATTGCGACGTCAACACCGTCTGGCATGGACCCATGGTAGACGATCCCAGCACCGCCTTTGCCTATGATGTTCTCTTCTTTCAAGCACTCCAGCACGTACTCTGCTTTAAAATCCAGCCTTTGGAAAGCGGTTAGCTTCCAAGCCCTTGATTTCTCGAGCCTCTTCTTCCTCATTCTGTAAACCGTCACGATTATTAGCAGCAAAACAGTGACAAGTACAATGACCGTGATTATTAGCTTCGACGTGCTGAACGACGCCGTGTGGCCATGACCCGACCCTCGAAGCATGTTAATGAGAGACGGGCAAGAAGCTTGGCGTGGAGCACAGAGATTGGGATTTCCTGCAAACGAGCTCTCGTTGAACACCAGAAACTGCCCTCCTGTGGGGATTCTGCCTAGTAGATTGTTGTAGGTGAGATCGAGAGTTGTAAGGCTCGTCATGTACCGAATGTCGCCAGGTATTTGGCCAGTAAGCTGATTTTGAGAGATGTTGAGAATACTCAAATCTTTCAGTTTTGCAATCTCTTTTGGAATCTCTCCTTGAAGCTTGTTTCGACTGAAATCAACTGAAGTTAGAGAGGCGCACTGGGAAATTGAAGGGGGAATTTCACCGCTCAGGTTGTTGGCGCTGATGTTGATCGTGGTGAGGTACTTGAGATCGAAGATTTCACTAGGAATTTCACCAGAAAATTTGTTGAGACCAAGCGATAAAATCTGTAAATTGCTCAATTTCCCAAACGCAGGCGGGATGCTTCCGCTTATTCTGTTGTTAGAAATCGTCAACAGCCCGACTTTATTTCCAGACATCTCATAAGGCAGTTCTCCGGAGAAAAAGTTGTCGTTCAACTCAACCACAGTCACAAACGGCAGATTAAAGATTCCAGCAGGGACAGTTCCTGATAGGAGGTTATTCATAATTCGGATTTTGGACAAGGACTTGCACTGGCCAAGTTCATCTGGAAGCTGCCCAAGGAAGAAATTACCCATGAGAATCAACTCCTGCAATTTCCCTCCTTTGCATAAATCCCGAGGAATCAAACCAGTGAGATGATTGAAAGAAACGTCCAGCATCTTTAGCTTCCCGTTCCGGCCAAGATTCTTAGGGAGTTCAAACGTGAAGTTGTTTCCCCAAACATGAAGTACCTCAAGATTTGGAAAATCGCCGATAAACTCTGGGATTTGACCGTGCATGTTGTTCTTAAACAGATGGAATAGGGTGATGTTCTTCAACTCAGAAAAGCTCTCTGGTATCTCTCCAGTTAGGCCATTGATTGAGAGATCAAGAGATTTCAAGCTAATTAAACCAGAGAGTTCAGTAGGGATAAAACCTGAGAGATTATTCATTTGAAGAAACAAGGAATGCAGGCGCTTTAGTTGGCCTAAGGTGGAAGGAATCTCGCCTGAGAGATTACAGAACGCCATGTCAAGAACTTCAAGCGAACTCAACGACCCAAACTCCGGTGGAATACCTCCTTCGTATGTACTAAAGTACCCAATATACAAGCTTCTGAGATTCTTCAACTTAGCCAAGCTCGAAGGGACTTTGCCGGAAAGTCCATTCCCGTTCAAGCCCAAGTACTCTAAACTCTGAATCTCCGAGTATGACTCTGGTATAGAGCCAGAAAAATAGTTCCCACCGAGATGAAGATGCTTGAGATTCTTCAGGTGCACAAGCTCCACTGGCAATGGACCCGAGAAATTATTGTTGTAACAGTCAAGGATCTCAAGCTGAGTCATGCCAAGAGTGATCTCTCCAGGGAAATTGCCAACGAAGGCGTTATTGGAAATGTTGAAAATTTTAAGAGACGTGAGGTCTGCCATTTCCAAAGGGAGCCTTCCGGTGAGATTATGTGAAGAGAGGGTGAGGTTGACGAGCTTGTTCAATAACCCAATTTCTGGAGGAATATAACCGGTGAGAAGACAATGAGACGAGAAGTTAAGAGAAACCACCAGTGATTCCTCATTGCAAGTAACTCCAGAGAAGGAGCAGTGAGCAGAGGAATACAGCGAGAGTTTCCAGTCGTCCAGGCCACTGCCATGTGGTCCGAGCATGGAGGTTTTCAGCTTCAACAGTATCTCAAAATCACTATAGCCAGAACAAGCAGATGCCAGCAGAAGAACAAGAAGAACAGCTAGTGAAATTCTCATTTCCATCCTCTCAATGCCCTCCTTTCAGATGAAAATTGATAAAATGGAAGGTTGAGTTATTTCTGTGCTTGCTGTTCAATCAAGCAGGGAGATGCAGGCTATATTGAGTAGCTTCTTGAAAAACGAATCAAAGACTCACAGTATCTAACTAGAGCGAATCAACAAAAAGCGAAGAAAAGAAGCGAAGTGCATGAGGTTTTGTGTCCGCTGGACCATATCTCGTGCAGTTTGGACTCGCAGGGGTCCCACAACAATGTACCTTGTGGATTTCAGTAACGGAGAAATAGCAGTAATTGACCTTCAGTTTGTAGATTGATTAACGTTAAGGGTTAACGGAGTTATCTGGACGAGCCTCTTGACGGCGCATCTGAAAGATAATGTTTGATTTGTCCTATCTGCGACAGCCGTGTAAAAACTTTTTACTGTCTTAAATAACGACACCGTTTAACTCTAGATCCCCCCTTTTTTTCACTTTCCCTGGGTTTTGGGGTTATCATCGTTTGCTGGCAAAAATCAATGTGGATCGTGTCCTTTTATGGGCTTTAGATGCAAAAATTGGGCCCAGGGCAAAGGCTGGCTCTGTCTTCTCCGTTTTAGACAACTTTGTTTCTGACTCCATTTGGCCGTGTTCTAAAAGTCCACTCTTTTTTTTTTCTTTTTTTTTTTTCTCCTCTTACACCAACTTGATTGCTCAGTGGAAGTGGGTCCTTAGTCAAACGGCTTGTACAGTTACAGTTATATTAACACCACCTTTCATTTTCTGCTCTGATGGATTCTCGTGATCCATTGCCGCACGGTCTCTATTGCCATCTTGAATTATCTAATGATGAGACAAAGCCACTGAATTGGACTTTGATAAATAATTATGCATTCTTAATTATATGCTTTGTAGTAGCTTTTCTAGAGGGTTGATCTTTATGCTTGATTTTAAAAAGTTGGTTAAAGTATGAATTGTGGGGAAGAAGACAAGCATTTATTCTAGTGCATTTGCTTGGAGAACTTATTCATATTCTTGTAATACCGGGCTTAGTGGAGAATTCTGGTTTTTCAGAAGAATCTGAAAGCACTGAGTGGACGACTTCTGATTAGAGAGAATAAAGATCTTTCTCTGCTTTAATGACAAGAAAACCTATTTGGGATAATTGTGGTTGTTATATTACATCCAGTGAAAGGAGAAGAATGAGAAGGAGAATCCCTTGTACTTAGAAGTCTATAATGGCCATGTATAGTGTTTACATGGGACAAGGACTAGGGGTCTATTGACTCCATTGACATTCTCCAGGATAGATTAGTGTAGGCTTTAAATAGAACAATCATAACCAGCATTCTTTCTTTTGAATATTATGTAACTCTCTATATCACAACAAAATGCTGTTAAGGAAGAGCAAATCTCATTAGGTCAAAGATTCCAAGACATGCAATACATTTTCTCAACTCTCAAAGCATGATTCTTGCTTTAGAGATAAATAATCCAGCCATTTTGCGATGAAATTTAAATATTTACCATAAATTTGAAAAGATATTATTTCTTGAAAAGTAAATTTTTCAGAAAGCAGAGTCTTAAAGATTTGAGACATGATAAACCAGCTCATCCATGGAGTTTAAACTAGGGTTAGTTGCAGAGCGGTACGATCCAAAACCCTTGATTGGAATACTTCCCAGAAGAAGAACTGAGGGGGGGCTAAGGTGGTAGGGAAGCTAGAGAGAAATCAGAAATGATGCCTACGTTTACTTGTTTTAGTGAAAGCCAATGGGCTTTTTGATTCGATTGGGAAAAGGGAGCGATTGATAGATGATAGAAGCCCGCCTTCCAATGAAACATTCAACCCCGCAATGATGATGAACCGCAGCGTTCAATCAAATAGTGTGCGCCAGCAGGCAACATGTCACGTCCATAATTCTAAAACTGAGCCTATCTCGGGCCTCACTTTACTGGTCAAGGGCCCTCAGGTATAGAATAGCCCAGTTCCACCCTTTAAAGCTGGGTTCAACTTTCGACTGTTATCCTATTGCTGGCCCATGTGAAATATCATAGCTTGACTACTGCTGTGTCTAGCTATGGTCCAGCATGCTGATGTGAGCCAGGAAGGCTCGGTACAAGTAGTTTTCAAGAGTAAATAAGTTGAGGATGTGTTGATTATAATATGGCTAGTTTTGATGAGTTGCAATAGAATTGAACGACTCTTGCATTTCTGGTACAAAAGATATTTGATTTCCATAAGAGGGTTTGCCACATTAGGCTTTTAGTTTCTGCACTTCTCTCTTCTATTTTTCATTTTAAAACATGACTATTTCAGGTGATAAAAAGAATCCGCTTCTGAAGAACATAGAGAAAGCTTTACAGAACCTGCAACTCTTCAAGACGGACTTGCTGGAAGGTTTTTGGTTATTGCTAAGACACATCACAAAGCATGATGGCAGAGGAAGCTGTAACAATTGATGATTAATATTTGCCTCCTTTAAAAAGATGCAATGTTTCATAGTCAAAATTTTCAATCTTGATAAATTTTGCAGGTAGAAATGATTGAACCGGCTGTAATTGGTACAAAGAATGAATTAAATGCATGTCTGAAAGCAAAAATGAATTGGGTTGCGGTTATCTCATCATATACTCAATTAGAACACGAGTTGATGGAAAACTTGAAGAGCATGTAACCTAACTACAAGTGTCCCACAGGGTAATTATATCTGATGTGGAGAAGTTGAATCCTCTTTGAAGATGGTCTAAAGGCACGAGCTACTGTTTGTAATGTTTGAAAGTTAATATTCATATTAGAATACCCCCGGCTGGTCTAATCTCAATATCCTTTAATACAAGAGCAAAACAAAGATGATTTGAGCATCAGCTAAATAACTTGGTTTGCAGTTTATGTCTTACAAGAGCACTGGAAACATTGGTTGTTTTTCGACATTGAAGAAATTCTCTTAGCGAGCTATGCCTGAGTTCAGTTGAATAAAGGCACTAGCAGACTAGCAGTATATGCAGGAGTCAACATAAAAATGGAAGAAATGGGAAAATATTTTCAACCTCAGAGGAGATAATTCTATGTCAAAACAGAGAAGTTTCTTTTGGGGATAAAATGCTACTGAATTTTACTGACCCTTATAAAAGGTGTCTGCAAGCGTCAATTTACAGGATTCTAGTTCTTAATGAATGACAGAAGAGTCAACTCAGGGAACACATTACAGAAGGCACAGCAGAATGTAATCCACTTGAAATACCTAGCTAAATGAGACATGTTTTAAGTTCTCCATTGTAGCTCAATTTGAATCCGGCCGTTCCTTGAGTCGATGAGATGGTATTTCTCATTGGTTCTTTTGTTGTTAACGGCATCAGCTAAGTTTATATCCACATAACCCAAATTTTCTTGATTGAAAATTATTATTGAAAAAAAAAGCACAAAATATGAGAAAACTTTCCATGCTATGATAAAAAGAAACAGAGATTTATTTCAAAAATTCAAGAGAAACTAAAATGATTCATGTAGGTTATACACCTTGGGATGGAGGAGACCCATCCTTGAGGAGGCACTAACAACTTCCACATGAAGCCTATCATTTGTGGGTGGTTCCTCAAGCATGAACTGAAATTCCTCTTCCCATCTTGGATCTCTGTTTTTCTTCACAAGCTGTATCAAATGCTAAAAATAATCATTAATTGGATGATAATCGATGCTCTTTCATGGTCTCTATGCAATTTTTTACAAGGTGAAATCATATATTAGTATCACAATTGGAGGTTGCAGCAACTTGTTAACTAAAATCTAATAGAACCTGAGTCTGCTCCATCAAAATGTGAAAAGTTGCATCTTTACTGCAACATGGTCATGTAAACGTCATTCTTACATGGGTCATTGCATACCTTCGTTCTTCTCTCCTCCCCCCTGAAAAGTAATCGAACATAAGTATTTGAATGGTGTTTTCCTTCAACATCTTGAGCTTCGTGCACAATAACCACAAATAAACCACCACCAGCAGGTGTTCCTTCAGGAGCCTTTCTACTGCATTTGGATCTGCAACACCATTAGGTGTATTGTCTTCCTTGAAAGGTTTGTATTCCAGTTCCACAACAAGTTGCCCGCGTGATTTCTCATTTTCAGCATCATTTGGGTCCATATTTTTTAGCAGATTAAGTGTCATAACTTTTGGCTCATCAAGTGTTAGCTCTTTTAATGGAACAACATTCATACCCATCTTGTCATGTTTGCCAACCTACATTAAAGGAAACAGACAGCTTTTAGAATCACAATGATGGGACAATAGAAGGTAAACAAAAACAGTATTTTACACCAGCAACTCTTCCATACGAGAGTCCTTCATGGCCTATTGTAAACCATACATTTTGTGTTCTGAATTGATAAAATATAACTCATTAAGCATAGGCGAGGGCGAGTGATGGTTTAAGGAAATTGTGGTAAATCAAACAATAAGTTTCAAAAAAATATACCTGTTCCCAGTCATAAACAATAATCTCTAAGGCTTGAGATTCTGGGTCTGTGACAACAATGTTAAATTCCTCGTTCCATTCAGGGTTCAAGTTTTTGTGCTTCACAGTTGTTTTCTTTGAAGGGAGCTTCTCTTCGGTGAGTTTTAATTTCACATAAGGGTCTGATGCCCCAAGAAGATCTTTTTTTTTAAGCTTCATTGCGCTCAAAACCTTCACAGTAAGAATCCCAACAGGTCGCTTTGTAGCTCCGTCAAGTTTGGAACAATTAGTCAGTTCCAGTGAAAGGATTGGTGTCATAACCTGAAGCAAGGGAGAGAAAACACACTTTGCAGGATCCAGGACTGGTACTTGTAGGGCTTTTGGCCATAAATACATATTTGCAACTTGATCTTTAATAAGCTCCTGGAGCAAGAAAAAATGATGAAAAAATTTGAGGAATCAAAATGAGAAACTCTGTTACAGGGTGGAAGGTTTTACAGTAGCATTTTCAAGATGAAGTTCTAGAGTACAGAGAAACATGGACGGGCTCAGGGATAGATATGCCTGAAAATGCAATCATTCCCATTTTTTGCAGCGTAGCCAAATAAATAAGTTATGATCACCTGGACAAATCTGTATAGACCAGGAATAGACATGGCATCTGCTCCAAGCAATTTCAATCCAAATTCCACACGGGGCTGCAGAATCAAAGAGAGATGAGATGGTATTTCACAATATAGATACTATAGAAAATTTTAAATCTATGGATGCTTCAAACATTTAGATGACCTAACACATGAAAATCAAGAGCCAAAATAATATTACAATACAATTTTGATGACCTAAAACATGGTACATGGAAATTTATTAGATCAAATCATTCTCCAGGTAAATTGCATCTTTTGGGAAGATGTATACATTATCAGCATCAAATAGTAGTAGCAGCCACAGCGTGCTTCATATTGAACTATAAAAACCACAACCTCGGCAAATTAAAATCTGCCGCATTACAATAAAAATGCTTTTCCATTAGCACATACCTTTTCCATTAGAGAGACAAAAATATTGGCAAAACAAGGAAAGGCAGGAACCAAAGGCTTTAGTATGATGCATGGAGCAGCAAATACTTGCAAATCAACCACCTGAAATGATTTGAAGAAGTTAATACTCCTTGGAGATGTTAACTACATGACAATTTATCTCACATCTTGCTTTCATTAATCACTTCTCCATGCATGTGCACTTCTCTGTGTGTGTGTGTGTGTGTGATACAAAGGCAAACACAAACACACATGCGCGCGCGCACAAAGAGAGAGAGAGAGAGAGAGAGAGATTGCACAAGACATGCATGCAACAAAGTCACTAAAAGGTTAAATTCTTTCACGCATGCGAGCTAGTCATTGAATTAATTCTGACTAGAAAATTTCTCTTTTCATTAATAGTTACCACAATCAAATACCTGAACTGTGGCTCTCAAACCAAATGCTTTAGCAGCAATAATGACATTTGGATTTCCAGCCCACTTCATTGATGGTTCGATGATCAGCTCCTTCTCATCAGTGATATATACTTTCATTTCTGGAATATAATTAAAGGTAGAGTGAGAACTTTTCTGAAAATTCACCACAAATAAACAAATTTAAGGAAGCCTCTAAGTTACTAGCCAAGAGCTATCCATGATATCATTCTGTGTCCAACCACAGGTTGCCTTGAAATTTAAAATGGCAACAAAGGAACAACATAATTGCAATTGTTACTTTCTAGTGCTGAGTTTCTCATCCAATCAATTACTCTTTCCACAGTTTTTTTAAAATCCTACTTCAACAGAAAATGTGTGTACGAATACATATGTGTGTCCACATGTAAGAGAGAGAGAGAGAAATAGACAGAGAGAGTAACTTAAACCTTGAAAAGTTGGCGGCATGGAACCCAAGGTAAGTTCTTCAAATTCAACTGAGTCAATTTTATATTTTGGAATCTGCTCACCAATAATGGGTTTTGCTATAGTCCTTGCTGTCTTGCAAATTGCCTGGAAAATTTGAGGGATTAATGCAAGGTACACAAAGTTGAATTTGAAAAGGAAAAAAAAAGGCCAGAATAAAAGATCCAAGTATCAGTCTACTACATACCGTATCCAAGCAAGGCCACATGGTTTCAATAAATTTGTTAAGCCAGTCAACCTTCAGCAGAACAAAACAACTCTATAAGAAGCTGCTTGTAAAATCTTCAAAATGCATTCAGGACCTATATAAAAACAGTAAAAAAGGCAAAATAATAGTAACAACATAAACGATCATAATCCGGATTTTTCACCCAAAGGGGTATTTCTGGAAGCAATCGTTGCAATGTTTTCGAGTCTTGTTCAACCAAAGGACAAATTACAGTATCCTGAAGAATCCATTAAGCAGAGAATATGAGAACATATGAAATGATTCCATTAAGGTCCATTTGGATAGATGAAGGTATGAAATGAAGAAATGTTTGAATTTGAAATATTCATTGGCACTCACGATTTTTTACTTAGTTTTATGACAACACAAATTCAAATCCACCTATTTCAAATTTACACCTATCCTCCAAGACCCTCAAAAAAGTGGATTTTAATTTATTGTAAACTAGAAGCTTGATGGAGAAATATAGAGATGTGAAGAAAGATCTACACATGGTTTTTATTGATTTGGAGAAGGCTTATGATAGTGTTCCAAGAGAGGTCTTATGGAATGTGTTAGAACAAAAGAGGTATCTATTAGGTACATACAAGTATTGAAAGATATGTATGAAGGAGCAACTACTATTGTGCGCACAGTGGGAGGGGACACAAGAGATTTTTCGATCTCAATTGGATTACGCCAAGGATCAACCATAAGCCCTTACCTTTTTATATTAGTTTTAGATGAACTGACGAAACATATACAAGAGAGTATTCCTTGGTGCATCATGTTTGCGGATGATATTGTTCTGATAGATGAGACACGAGAAGGAGTCAATAGGAAGCTAGAACTTTGGAGAAGTACTCTAGAGTCAAAGGGTTTTAAGTTAAGTAGAATGAAAACAAAATACATGCATTGCAAGTTTAATGAAGGCCAAACTGGTGATAGGGAAGGAGTTAGTTTGAATGGAGTGGTACTGTTCCAAAGTAATCACTTTAAATATCTATGCTCAGTCCTTCAAGTAGATGGGGAATGTGAGGAGGATGTTAGTCATAGGATTAAAGCCGGATGGTTGAAGTGGAGATGTGCCACGGGAGTTTTATGTGATCGTAAGATTCCCAATAAATTAAAAGGAAAATTTTACCGTACAGCCATACGACCGGCTATGTTATATGGTAGTGAGTGTTGGGCACTGAAAGAGTCGTATGCATCTAAGATAAGAGTTGCAGAGATGAGAATGTTAAGGTGGATGAGTGGCCATACTAGACTAGATAAAGTCCGTAATGAGAGTATTAGAGAAAAGGTAGGAGTGGTGCCAATTGAAGATAAGTTGAGAGAAGGGAGATTGAGGTGGTTTGGTCATGTGAAGCGTAGACATACGGAGGCTCCAGTTAGACAAGTAGAGCACATTAGGTTAGAGGATAGAAAAAAAAAAGGTAGACCTAAATTGACTTGGAGGAGAGTAATACAACATGACTTAGAAGCATTACACATTTCTGAGGATTTAACCCAAAATCGTTCAGAGTGAAAAAAGCGAATCCATATAGCGGACCCCAAATTTTTGGGATAGAGGCTTAGTTGAGTTGAGTTGTAAACAAATGTATGTTATATCTGAGAAGTTCACGAAGGTAATTTATTAATAATAATAATAAGAAGCAGAAAGATACCTCTCCTATGTTCTTATGATAAACATTTCAAATCGTTAATTCTTATAATACCCTTAAATTCAGAAAATAAAAAATATTTGTATTATCTGTTCCATCTGCTTTGCTGGATCGATATGGTGAGACAAAAATGCTCAGTTCCCATGCAAATTTCACTATAAGAACATTTGGATATCTATAGCTTCTTTTTTTTTTTTTTTTTTCCCATATGTTTCTGCATATAACAATGCAACAGTGATAATCCAATGTCACAGAAGACCAGACTCACCATCAAGTCCACTATGCATATGAATGCCACAGCAATTACTATTCTGCTTTGATTCTCAAGTATTGGAATCTCCTAATCCAATTAGATCCTACTCCACATTACAGTCACAATAATACAACAAAACAGTGATACCAAAACCAATTCAACAAGGCAATTTCCAAAGAAGCAGTGTACCACTAATCTTTTCAGTCAAGACTTGGAAAAATGTCATCATTTTGTACTTATATGATCAACTTGGAAAAACGATATGAATGTGGAAAGAATAAAAAGAGAAAATGGAAAACTAACCTTGACATCAGCTGGCTCAAAGTAGATGAACACGTAGTACCCGATCACAATCCCAACTGAAGTTCCTACTCCAAACCCACAAAAGCCCAATATACAACTCAAAATACCCATCTGCAACCTCCTTCAGCAACCCCACTAAAATCACCCTGTAAACACACCAACTCAGTCCTTTTTGCACAATTAACAACCAACCCCCCAACCAAACTTAAAGAAAAAATAAGAAGAGTACCCAGAAGCAAAGAAGCAACTCAAAATCAAGAAAGCAAAGCTCTAATACACTTATCTCTTCCCAGTTACTCTTTGTTGGGTAAGAAAAGAATAATCAAGGAGCATTTATTCTTGTGGCTAAGCTTTACGTTTAACGAACCAATGGGTTTTCACAACGGCTTGAAACTGAAATCTTTAACTGCGTGATTCTTGGGATATATGTTGGCAACGTCCACTTGGATTTTTTTCCATCCTAATTGTGGTCTTCTGATTGGTTGATGTTTTTCCCATTTTACAGAAATTAAATGCTAATAATTAAGTAAAAAAGAAAGTTATAATTTTATTTGCTTTTATCTTTTTTATTTTTATTAGAATTAATTTTTTATAATAAATTATTTTGAAGTTAAAAAATAAAAAATATTTATATCTATCTATTTTTACTGGATTATTACTTAAAAAGAATATCTAAAATAAGTCATGGGCTAAAGAAAAACAAAAAATTAATGCCTCTAAGAAAAGGAAAAGAAATTATTGAGATTTTCATTTGGCCTTATTGGGTTATTTTAATCCTTAATATTATTATATTTATGAGATTTTTTGGCCTTTTCAATTTTTGGACTCTTTATTGCTATTCATCTTTTCTTGTCGTTTTCTTATCCCTCAATCAACATATTATAATTAATTATTATATTAAAAAATTATTATTTAAATTTTATATTTTAATAAAATTAAATATTTAATTTTTTATTTTAAAATACACTATTTAAGTTTTTTCTATAAATAAATTTTTTTATTAATAAGTTAGTCAAAAGAAAAAAATAATTATATTATCTAAATTATAAAAATTAAATAGTTAATAAATTTAAAATTATAAAAATTAAATAATTATATTATTTAAATAATTACAGAAACTTTCAGCGCCACCTTTGTCACTAGCTCGCCATTCCTTCCTCAAGGCCACTCCAACCACTCAAATGCTGACCAAAGATCCTTACCAACAACTATGCAACCATTGCGTTGGAGGAAAATAACCAACAAATCCATAACTAATGATCTGTTTGGGAAGTTTTTTAGGGGGAAGGAAAATAACTCAACTCAACTCAACTAAGTCTTTATCCCAAAAATTTAGGGTTTGCTATATGGATTCGCTTTCTCCACTCTGAACGATTTTGGATTAAATTCTCAGAAATGTATAATGCTTCTAGGTAATGTTGTACTACTCTCCTCCAAGTCAATTTAGGTCTATCACTTTTTTTCTTTCTATCCTCTAATCTAATGTGCTCTATTTGTCTAACTGGAGCCTCCGTATGTCTATGCTTCACATGACCAAACTACCTTAATCTCCCTTCTCTCAACTTATCTTCAATTGGCACCACTCCTACCTTTTCTCTAATACTCTAATTACGGACTTTATCTAGTCTAGTATGGCCACTCATCCACTAACATTCTCATCTCTACAACTCTTATCCTAGATGCATACGACTCTTTGAAAATAAAGTGAGGAAAGAAAAATAGGATAAATTTATAATTTTATTCTATATATTTTTCAAAAAAAAAAACTTTTAAAAAGGTAATTTGGTAATTTTGATGTATAAAGGAATACTTTTGTTACTTTCTCCCCAAATTGAAAAGAAAATAATAAGAAGAAAATAAAAGTTATTTTCCTTCCCCCCTTTATTTTTCCTTCATTTCCAAATAAAGGAAAGGAAAATAATAATTTATTTTCTCTTATTTATTTTCTTTTCTCTCTCTTTTCCTTCTGTCCAAACAGGGTGTAAAACTCTAATGCTTGCAGATGAACAACAAGTGTAAAGGTAAAAAATGGCGAAAGTGTTATTTGGTGTCCCATTCGTACCTTCTAGGTCAAAACTCTCAAATTAGACTTCACGATCGACCACCACCATCGTTCCTCCTCTAAACATGCAATACCGAGAAAATATAACCTACAAGTGAATCCACGTGAGCTTTAGCATGAACGGAGTTATATGAGGGCCAATGGGGGCATTGAGCCCTCTTGAAATTTTGAAAATTTTTAAGAATTTAATGATAATTTTAAAATTTTTTTTATTTTTATATTAAATTTTGATGAGTATGGGACTTTAGAAGTTTTAAAAATTTTAAATGATTTTAATAATAAATTTATGTAAAAAACTCTAAATTCTTTATTTAAAAAGTAATATAATAAAATACAAATCCTTGTATTAAAAAAAAATCTAAATCATTATTATCTCTTAACCTTATTTATTCATTAATTTTATTTTATTATTTTCTCATCTAATAAATTTACAATCACAGATTTTTATTCTTTAAAATTAGTAGCTTTCTTCTTGTAATCACATTATTATTTTTATTTTTTTTCCCTTGCTATAATGGTTTCATACTCTAGTTAGAAAAAAAATTTTTTCTTTCATAATATTAGAAGTTAAACCATAATATTTATTTTATTTAATTTATAATTTTAATTGAATTTACTTTTTATAATTTTTTTGAAAATAGATTTATGATAAATTGAACAAATTTTTTAATATTAGGCCATCAATATATTTTAACTTTAATATATTTTAACTTTAACAATTCATAATATTAATCATTCATCATCTTTTTGAATTAATGGCATTTCCATTTAATATTTAACAAATCAACTTTTAAAACAAAATTAAATCATTTATTTTTATTATTATATTTAGTAAATATTTTTATTTTATAGTTATAAAATAATTATCAACATTAGTTAATCTATTCTTTCGATTAATATTTAAATAAGTAATTTATTAATAAATTATATATTTTAATTGAATTCAGAGAGCTAAAATTCTAGCTTCGTTACTGAGCTTTAGACATGCAAATCTCCTAAGATCCTCTCCGTTGATTAATATATGATCTGCAGTAAAAACAACATCCTTATTTGTCAATAAAATAACCCTGCCCGGAGGAGGGGAGGGAGACCCACTTCCAGAATCACGGGATGAGGACCCAATCTCAAGGGGCAAGGGAAGCTGTTAGGTCAACGACAGGAAAAGAAGCCGAAAACCTTAAGGATGAGAGAAAATTGAAGAGAAAACTTCCTCTCTACCACTAGAGAGAGATGCTGTCTTAGGATTTATCAATTCAATGAAGCAATATGAGGGACGTGATGAAAAGTAAAGTTTGAAAAAAGAAAATTGATAAAAAAGAAATATTTATATTTACTTTTTATTTAATTGATTAATTCAATTTTTTAATTGAATTAACTAAATCAAATTTCTCTAAAATTGTAAATCGATTTGATTAACCTAAATAATCAAAATGAAAACTGAAATTTTCAATTAAAATCATTAAATGTTCATCCCTACATGGCAGCCCCACTCCTGTTCTGCTGGCACCATCATTACCTCCTTTCGGCCCTCTGCCATCAGTTAAGCACATGCTTGCATGAAGAATCTCTGTGCTCCACCCACACACATTCCATCGAAGCTAACAACTATAACATGTATTAAAGACGTCAATTAATTAGAAAGCAATAAGAAGCCGCCTTTTAAACGCCAAAAAAAGGTACGAGATTGATGATAAAGGGATTGTTCATTGTTGTGGTGACATTTGGAATGAACATCATTTTCAGCTTTGAGAGACAATGGAGCGTCATAGAGGTCCCCTTCAATTGATGACAAACACAACCCCACGAAACTTCCACAGGCCACATTTCCCACCCAGCTTTCAGGCAATGACATTTATAGTGACAGAAGAGGGACGACAATGAAATTTGAAGGCTCAAACCCATTAGTTTTTGAGTTTAAATATTTTTTAATTTAAATTTAATTTTAAAGATATTTAATTTGATTTTAACTTTAATTTAAATTTAATAATTATTAATTAATAAAATTAAATAATTTATATATATAATTATATATAATTCATGAATTTTCTATAAAAATAAATTAATTTAAAAATTAATAAAATATTTAATTCGGTTCGATTCAATTAATTTTTCTTTTTAAAATCAAAGCAAATCAAAAAAATTGAAATTTTTAAAATGTAAAATCGAACCGAATCAAATTATCTTAAAAATCAAACTGAATTACTAAATTAATACAATTCTATTTAATTTATTCAGTTCAAATCAAATAATACTCACTCCTAATAAATCCCATTTTAATAATTTAATTTGGAGAGTTTTTATGTATTTTTATAAAAAAATATAAAAAGATAAATAAAATTTAATATAAAATATGTAGATAATAAATATAAACATAAATATAAAAAACGTAATTTTTTCCCACAATATTTATCATCATAGTATTATAATAAATCACCAAACAAAATTCAAATAGGCCTTTCCCCTTTTTACAATTGATGAAGTCGATTGCCTCTTTTATGTGATTCATGATCTTTAAATTTTTAATTTTTTAACTTTATTTCTTTGTTTAATCAAATATGCTTTGCTTTGAGCAACCTTTCTTCTTTAATTAAATCACATAAACCCAATGTTGATTACGTGTTAATCTATAATTTGACCTGTTTATCTTTCAGTAGCAACATCTTTCCCTTGCTTCGACGACGAATCTAAGCTTTAATGAAATTGGACGGTGCACAAGTTGCAATTACTGACGTAATAATAAAATCTCAAATTTAAAATTTTTTTTTATTTCTTTAAAATAATTTTAATTTAATTATTAATCCAATTGACCTGATAGCTCAATAATAAATGATATTATAAATGATCATTTCAGTATAATCTCTGCGTAGTCCAGATCTGCTCAGCTGGAAAAGCTGTTGATTGGGGCTTATGCAGGAAGGGTCTTGTTTTGAGCTTGTCGAAAGCTGCTTAGGAATTGACTCCACCAGCAGGTTTTTTTCCGCTATAAAACAAATTTCTTTCGGTGGGCTGAGACCCCTCTCCGTCTGTCTCCGCAGAAAAATAAAATCAATTGTCCTTTTCATTTCTTTTTTTTAACTGAAAATTTTTTATTTAGAACCAGCAAACTTCAATTTAAATAAAATAAATTAATGGAATTTATTTAATTTGAAATTTCATTTTATTTGTTAGTAAATTTATTCAATTTAATTTAATTAAAAAAGAAAATAAAATAATATAAAAATATATTATTTTTATAACATTAGAAGCTTAGTGTATTATTGCGAATGCAAATGGCGACATCAAATGATATGCATACTTCAATCTCATATTTAATGACAAATGTGGGACCCACCAATAATGCAGCAGAAAATCTACGAAGACAAAATATAGCAATGGTTGATGTGCTGCCACGTGTAAGAAATACCATGAGCCTGTGCGATGCTGTGTAATTTACTCCATTGCGTTGCTCTCGCTTATTCCCCTCACATGAGGTCACTCACGCTAAAACAACTCCTTTCCTTTTTTAAATTTTAACCAAATACTGTGGAGCCCACGGCTTTTGATACGTGTATGGCCAGGATTCTTCAAGTCCTTATCTCACGGGATACGCTTCTAAGAACCGGAGGGACTGATCAATGGTCACAATGTTCTCAACGGCTATTTCAAAAATAAAATCCAACGGTCATCATTGGGTAGGCGGTTGCCGCCCTACAGTGTCCCGGTCTTTGGATTAAGGCCCTTAGTCTAAGGGGTAGCCGATCGCAACGGTTGTCGGTAAATTAGGAGTAGTTAGGACATTTTCATTAAAGAAAAAAAAATTACAAAATTATAAAAAATGAAGTAGCCGTTGCGGCTCTTCTTCTATAAAAAGAGGTACCCAGACCCAGTTGATACAGTCTTGAAATATACAGGCTGAAATATCAAATTCAGATCCTCACAGAAGTAGGGATTTTAGGATCTGGGGGTCGTTCGTGAGATCTGGTTTATAATTTTCTTCCATATGAGAGAGCCTAATCTCTCTCTTTATGTTTTAGAGATCTCTCTCGTTAATGTTTTTTCTTCATCATTGTTGAATTTTTTGCAACTTTATAGAGAAAATGTTTAAGGATTTTGCTTCTGTTCTTTTGTAAAGGAAGTTCCAGGGCTGTTGATCGTGCTATTTTTCAAGATCATCGCCTTTCTGTAATCTGTATTGTAATTTTCTCTTGTTTGTGTAGGTTTTTGTTGTTTTTGATGTACAAAGTGATAAGTTATGGAGGCAATTTTTGCACCGTCCTCTTCTGCTGATCAATCAGTCTCTTCTCACAAACAAATCAGAAACCAATCAAAGAAAAACACTAGAGGTCTCGTATCAAGATCCAGTGAAAACTTGGCTCCCACAAACAACAACATCCATAGAGGTTGTCTCTTGCTTGCTCCTCCTGCTTCTCTCTCCTTGTCCTACCCTCCTCCTTCATTCTCAGTTCTCTATCCACATCATCAGATTCAAAGGCAATCCCAGCCACCTCTCCTTCCTCTTCCAGTCTCCAGACCTCACAACTCTTTCCCTCCTTCTCGAACCCGAGACGTATTTTGCCAACCTAATTCTAGAAAAACAAATCGAACCAGAGATCAGTCTCTCACGCCTAAGAAATCTAAACAGCCCATCGCCAGAAGAGAAGAGCCCAGACAAGATTATTCGAAAACAAGTGATGAAGTTCCAGTATCGGCCAAGTCTTTTATCATTGCGTCGACTGTACCATTAGGACCCGACCCCAACGATCTACCAAAAGATGTTTCTAAGGTTTTATCATCATTACTATCGCCTTCATTAATATCAGATAGTGGTTTGGAGATTTTTTCAGGTTCGGTGCTATCTCCACACCCAAGCAGCTTACCGTTGCCAAAGTTTCCTATCAGGCCAAAACTCAGTTGCACTGCAGAAGCAGCCGGGATTGACTTCGGAGCAACAGACGATCTCCGGCGACTTTTACGTCTCCGGTGAAGTAAAAATACTATATTGGGTTATAACTAATATCTAGTAGCGTGTAACAGGTAAAGAAGGTTGGTTGGTTGGTTGGCTTTTGGATCTTTGATGTAAATAAAAGCCATAATCAATCAATGGATGGGTGTTTGGTTGTGAATTTGTTAATTTCTAGCGTCGCTGTAGTAAGTAGAGGAAGTTTGGGATCACCACCAACATTTTTTTTGAACTGGGGTGCACAGACAAAACAATGAATAAGGCTGCCATGTCAGTCGTTCTTCTCCTCCGTCTTCTTTTTCTTCCCTTTCGTCGTTTTGATTTAAAATGTGATAAACTTGTTTAGACTAGTTGATTATAAGATATAAATAAATGAATTTCATTTATTTTGTATTTTATCATATTTATTGTGACTTAATTATATAACAAATTGATTCTATACTAAAATTTCTACTTAAATGTATAATAATTTGGTATGTAAAATATTTTAATTTTTAATTTAAATAATATAAAATTTTTTGTAATATTAACAGTCAATTTTTAATTTATTTTTACTATAACACTCTTATCATATTAAAAATTTATATTTTTTTTATTAATTCTATTTATGAACAGTTTTTAACAATTCAAATTACATTATTCTCAATTTAATGAATAATGGAAGCCACTTAAAGTTATCAGAGATTTTATGTTATTAAAATTAAATATCAAAGCATTTTATATGTCAAATTAAAATTTATATACCCTACCACTACATTTAAGACGTCCTCTAATTTACCTTTTATTAATTTTAACTATTTTTTTCAATTATTCAATTAATTTTGTACTTTTTGGGCAATTCAATATGAACCTAAACTTTGCCAAACCATGCTGGTGAGGAATTGAACAACCTGGATTTGCAATTGAATTAATGGTCCTTAGTTTTATCTTTCCAATTTCATCAATTATGACTTTAATTTCTACCTTATTTGGTTTGGTAGCATTAATTAGGGATGACATTGTAGGGTATTTACAAAAATTATGATAAATTTATAATTTATATTATTTAATTAATGATATTCAATAAATAAAATTTTAAATTTAATATAGATATTAATTTTAAATTAATACATTCATAAAAAAATAAATTTTTTTTTAAATTATGGAGAATATTTCTCTTTAAGTGAAGTCGAGTGTTCTATATTTGTGAATAGAGAATATACTTATTGAGAGTATTTTATCTTTTAATAAAATATAAAATAATAATTTTCTATTAAATTTATAAAGTACAGTAAAAAAAATTATAGTATAAAATTTACCCTAAGGCCAACCCCGATGATGCCGTTCACTGCTTCATTATGATTTCGGCCCGTTAATGGCCGCAAAAATTGATCGACATTCTTCAAAAGTTATGATTTATTCTCGTATTTTCAAAAATTATTATCGAGATAATTTTAAAATAATAAATATATAATTTAAATATAAATATTTAATTTTAAAATTATTAGACTTATTTTTATATAAAATAAAATTTATAGTAGTCCTGTCTATAAATTAATGGCCATGACATTAATGGGAGACGTAATGTAAGCCACAAATGAAACCCAAACCATTTTGGTGGTTAAGAAATAGGCAATTTGGATGTTTAGTTTAATATTTTTATAATATATGGAGTTGACTTTGGCGAAAGACTTAAATTATATTGAAATCAGCCATTAATTAGTAATTTTAATTTAAAATTTAAAAAGATGAAAATTAAAACTGTAAGGCACTGAACACTCTTCTCTTTGAATTACTTTTTGGAAGAATCTAATTTCTTACAGATTGTTTAGATGAGGAAATTTTGGAGAGTAAAATAAAATAAGGTAAGGTTTTAGGAGATATTTATGCTGTTTGAGACGAGGGTATATAAGAGAAATATTTTTTATGGTTATTTAGGGGGTTGGAAACCTCCCAAATCCTTTCATTTTTCAATTCACCGATTTAGTGGGTTGAGAGAGTTAAGGTTTTTATATTTTTGTATTATTTTTCTTTAATTTCTAAAAATTTAAAATTACCCATTTCTTATTTTTATGTTAATTATTTTATAAAAAAAATAATATATTTATAATATTCATATTTAATATTACTCTTCAATAGCTTCCCTTAAAAAAAAATCATGTTATTAAATCTTCATTTACTTTACTTTTTTTTTATCTTCCTCTCAAATATAAAATAAATTATTACATTATTTTGTCATACTTTATCTTACCATACCTTATTTTATTAAATTTTCCTTCACTCAATCCACACAAAGTGTTAAATGATATTAGAGCCTCTAAAAAACATTTCAGAGTTAATTCTAAGTAATTTAAGTTTTATCAATTTTAATTTTAAATTAAATTGATATTTTGATTGATTCTCCGTAAAGTAGGGTGGCAATTTTGGACACGATTCGCGAATACGATACGAAAATATAGAGTTTTGTTTAGACTTATTCGTGTCGACCTATTTATGACACGATTATAATCGTGTCGTGTCACGGATTAACCCGCTAATCCGACTTGACACGTTTATGATACGATTTAATATTCGTGTAACGTGTTAACCTGTGACCTATTAACTCATTGGCCCATTATGACTCATGAACCTACTTATATAGCGTGTTAAATGGGTTAAGTAGTGTCAAACCGTGTTAAATGGATTATTTCGTGTTAAATGGATCGTGTCGTGTTGAATACACCTAATACAATTTAATATTAATCTTGTCGTGTCATGTAACCGGTATAATAGAAAGGTCGTGTTCGTATTTAAATTTTTGACACGATTTATTAATTATGTCGTGTTCTTGTTAACCTTAATCATATTCGTGCCGTTGACAAAACATGAAAATGATCCATCAACCTGAATTGCCACCCCTACCATAGAGCAGCTGCTTCACCTTTTGATTTCTTTGCAATGCATGTGGTGGGCAAAGGGGGACCCGTTAATGAGGCAGATGAAATACTAGCTAAATCCATTAACCCACCCTCATTGTCTACTATATATTTCTCTTTATTTGCAGTGGAAAGGCTGGATTTTCTTTTCCTAATTGGATTTGATTGAAATTCGAATTTGAAATCTTACAGTTTTGAGATCACTTAATATTAATGAGTTAAAGCTTATTGATTATATTAAATATTTTTATGTAATTATATAATTATTAAATTAAAAAGTTTTATTTTTATATATTTTTAATTTAAATAATTATAAATATATCAATTCTTATAATATCTCTTTTAAAAATTAATCATTAATTATCACCATCAATACTTAATACAAAATACCATTTACAATATTCTTACCACGATTTTCATCTTCAATTCAGGTAAAATTGAAAAGTAATTTCTTGAAGAAACAATAAAAATTATACCCTCACCAATAATTTTCAAAAGTTATAGGTATTGTTTTATAATATTAATTGTTCTAGCAGCTGGTAGTTATTTTAATAGTTATTAGCTATTAGTTATTAAATATTAACGGTTAGTGATTAGTTATTTATATAGCTATTGAAGTAGAATTGTTCGATAAAAATAATTATTATATTAGCTATTAAATACAAAAATAGTTATATAATCTTATTGACCATAATTAAAACGCTTTCTCAAACTCTAAAAATTAGGGAAAATAGTTTTTTATGAACCTCGCTTAACCTCTAAACACTAATATAAACATTATGCTATCAAATAATATAAATAAAAGAGATAGTATTTTGACTTTAGTCAAAACACTAAATATTACCGTAAAAGTTATTACGGAATAGGGTCATAATCTCATTTCTTAAACGCTCTAAGAAAAGATAAGAGGTTTCTCAAATATTTTTTTTGTTTTATTTATAGTAAAGGTGTGAACTTTTTTTATATTTTTTATTTAAAAAAAATCATAATTTTCATATGATTAACAAGAATTTAAATTTAAATATTTATAATAAAAATTTTTATTGCATAATGTGCAATGGTAATATCCAAGTAACTCTATATAAAGGGATTCCATCACCTCTAGTCAATTTAGACCAGTTTTGCAATGGAATCATAAGATAATTATGAAATAATATGTAGGATTTTTTTTGAAAATATTATTGAATCATTTACAACTCAATTATTTCAAAACAGGCATAATTATTAAAAATAATCTTGAATATTATAAATGATTTTTTTTTAAATTAATAAAAAATTTTAACTTTTTTAATAATCAAATAAATTTTTAAATTTGTATCAATTGTAATATGTGATCAGCTTTGAATTAATTGATTGACAAAATTTATTTACATATTGTCATACTTAGAAAATAAAAATAAAGACATAGAAAGTAGAAATATAAGAAATTAGGCTTATCTCTCAAGCCTTTTCATGGTTTTTTATAAAGAAGGAATTCACTATTGCTATGGTTTTTGGTAAGGGTGGATGTAATATAATTTCGAACTCATATGAAAATGAGTTTAATATAATTTCAAGCTTACATAAGAATGAGTTTAATAATCGTTCGATTTATATTCGTATCGAGATATATGCAGAATTAATTAAAATGTGTATATAAAATATATAGATCTAAATATAAATATTTAATCTAATAATTGATAAGCCCATTCTCATATGAATTTGAGCATATAGTAAGTGAAACATGGATCAGTTGAGGAGTATAACTCAGATAGTGATTAAATTATAAGGTTATTGTTTGATAACATTATGAATTTTGATGGTCTAATTTAATAAGAGAATGGAATTATTTTTCGTAAATCAAGTGCGCATCTGTTTTATTATTATTATTATTATTAAAAAATATTATTTAGTTCTTCAATTTTAATAAAATTAATTATTTAATTCTCTTTTTTTTTTTAAATATTAGTTAGTTTTTATATTATTATCTCCTTTACTTTTTAGTCTCTTTAATCATTTTAAGCATTATTTTGAATTTTATTCAATCTCTATTATCTGAAAAACATAGTTATATGTAGTTTTATTTTTTAAACCTTAAACTATTTAATTTCATAACAATAATTTCTCTCTTTTTTTAATACATTAACTAATAAAAATTTGATTTAAGTTGGACAAAGAGAGAGACTGACAAAATAAAAATACAAGATTGACTAATATATTTTATAAAATAGAATTATAGAAGGATCAAATAGTTAGTATTATTAAAATAGAGAGATTATACAGTAATTTTCTCTTATTATTATTATTATTATTATTATTATTATTATTATTATTATATGCAAAGCCATATCAGCAACTTAACATGTGCTATAATTTATACACATTTAAAAGTTCTTATGAGTAATTAAAAATTTGAGTTATTTTTGAAAATTATGATAAAATTCATGGGTTTTTTTTTTCTTGGTAATTAGGCCTTCAAAATAAAGTGAAAATGCCATTTTCCCTTCATTGATCCCTAATTGCCTACACGTAAATATATGTATCCAATTATTGAAGCTCAGCATTTAACAGGGAAAGGAAGAACCACCCTGCTCAACAAGTATGCTAACAAAGGCAAAATAGGCTTCATAGTGATCAGTGAATGGCAAAAGCTACAAAAACGGCTTACAAAGTTGATGGCTTAATTGCAGTTATGATGATGATTTGATTGAATTGATTTGATTTACGTTAGCACCTCCAACACCATTCATTAACCCATCACTGCATCCCTTACGTTCAAAACACAGTTAAGGAGCCGAGTTGTTAGTTGGCTAGTTAGTTATATAGATCTTTACATTTATTGGAGGGAGTAGACTACTCATCCTCCACGGGCTATTTGTGAATCAATTTGTCCTTTTCTGCTTCACTTTTGATATCAATTTTCGCCATGGAAGCGTTGGAGCTTGCTTCTGATCAGGAATTAGATCAGAATTCACGTTCAAAAATGGACCAAGAAAGGCCAAGTATTTCTTTCTTTGGTTTATTTTCTGCTGCTGATAGAATTGATTATTTCTTGATGTTTTTGGGAAGTGTCGGTTCATGCATCCATGGTGCTGCTCTTCCTGTATTCTTTATCTTTTTTGGTCGTATGATTGATTCTCTTGGAAATTTAGCTTTGGATCCTCACAAAATGTCTTCACAGGTTTCCAGGGTATGATCTGAACTAAATCACTCTGTGTTCTGTTACTTTAGTTTGTTAAAATTAAGGGATTCAAGCAGTTAATCTTCCAAATCCTAGCCTGTTAGTCCTTGCATTTCATTTTTCTGGATGAAAAGAAAGCATTTGAAGTCTATCATTTGTTGCAGCATGCGTTGTATTTAGTATATCTGGGGCTTGTCGTTTTTGCATCAGCTTGGATTGGTATGTTTCTTGATTCCAGTCTTTTTCAGGAGAAATGTTTAGCTTTTTCTCAGGAATTAGCATCATTGTTAATATTCTCCATTCAGGTGTAGCGTTTTGGATGCAAACTGGGGAAAGGCAGACAGCTCGTTTGCGACTCGAATACTTTCAATCTGTATTAAAAAAGGACATGAATTTTTTTGACACAGAAGCAGGAGATTCTAACATCATATATCACATATCCAGTGATGCAATACTAGTGCAAGATGCAATAGGTGACAAGGTAATTCATAAACTCTCAGTTTGAATCCTGAGACAAACATTTTTACACGAATAATAACCATCACAAACTGTTTCTGTGTGTCCTGATACAGACAGGCCATGCCATACGCTACCTTTGTCAATTCATTGTCGGATTTGCTATTGGATTTGCATCTGTGTGGCAACTTACACTCCTCACCTTGGCTGTGGTTCCATTGATAGCTATTGCTGGGGGAGCTTATACTGTAATTATGTCTACCTTATCAGAAAAAGGTGAGGCGGCATATGCTGAAGCTGGGAAGGTTGCAGATGAGGTATATCACTTGGCTTCTCGATTCAAATAAATTGAACTGCTTATGCTGAACCTAAAAGGTCAGAGAAGAGCTTATCCATGTCTGTTTTCACTTTCATATTTTCTCCCCCATTTTTATGAGTAGGTTATTTCTCAAATCCGCACGGTATATTCATTTGTGGGAGAGCATAAAGCAATAGAAGCATACTCGAGGTCACTTACGAGCGCACTTAAGTTGGGGAAGAAAAGTGGGATTGCAAAAGGAGTTGGTGTTGGATTTACTTATGGACTATTGTTTTGTGCCTGGGCAATGCTTCTCTGGTATTCCAGCATACTTGTAAGGCATCACATCACAAATGGGGCAAAAGCATTCACAATGATTATCAATGTCATTTTTAGTGGATTGTAAGTGTTATCTGAGTCATATTAGCAGTTAGTATTGAGGTTTTGTTACTGTTTATCCATTTTTATCCTGATGAAAACAGGCCTTTTGTATTTATAGTGCTCTTGGTCAAGCTGCTCCAAACCTTGCTGCTATTGCTAAAGGTCGGGCTGCGGCTGCCACTATCATTAACATGATTGAAACAGGCTCTAACCCTTCTAAAAGGTCAGAACATGGATCAGAATTGCCAAAAGTAGAAGGGAAAATTGAATTTTCCAATGTCTGTTTTGCTTATCCCTCACGACCCAGTAAGGTCTTTGAAAATCTGAGCTTTACAATAAGTGCTGGGAAGACCTTTGCGGTTGTCGGCCCCAGTGGCTCAGGAAAAAGCACTGTTATATCCATGGTTCAACGTTTCTATGATCCCAATTCAGGTATCTGTACTACATTACAGATTGCAGAATTTTCATTTTCCAGCTAGTGTTTTCCTTTTTTGAATGCTGATGGTCAGTTATAAATACTTGTGTGGCTTATGCACCAAAATTCTCTAGGTAAAATACTATTGGATGGACATGATCTTAAGACTCTTCGGTTGAAATGGCTGAGAGAACAGATGGGATTGGTGAGCCAGGAACCTGCATTATTTGCCACAACCATAGCTGACAACATTCTGTTTGGTAAAGAAGATGCAAATATGGATAAGATTGTTCAAGCTGCCAAAGCTGCTAATGCACATTCTTTTATCCAACAATTACCTGATGGCTATCATACTCAGGTGTGTCCCATGCAAGGTCTCTTGTAGATGTAGCATAAAACTGCAAATAGATTATATATTTTACTATGGCTGCTAATAAGGCTGGACATCAATGGTAGAATTTATCAGAAAACAATCTGTTTTATATGATTCCATCCTTTCTCTTCTGATATTTGATGGTTTCTTGAATCTAGGTGGGGGAAGGAGGAACTCAGCTCTCTGGTGGACAAAAGCAAAGAATCGCTATAGCAAGAGCAGTGTTGAGAAACCCAAAGATATTACTTTTTGATGAGGCTACTAGTGCTCTTGATGCAGAATCAGAATTCATTGTTCAGCAGGCACTGAATAAAATCATGTCAAATAGGACTACAATTATTGTTGCACACCGCCTATCAACAATTCGAGATGTTGATACCATCATTGTCTTGAAGAATGGTCAAGTTGCTGAGAGTGGGAGCCATTTAGACTTGATAACAAAGGGAGGAGACTATGCAACTCTTGTGAGCTTGCAAGTTTCAGAACATCCAACACGGTCAAATTCAATAGGTGGTTCTGAAGCTTCTGGGAATTCTAGCTTTCGACAACTTCCCCACAGCCAAAACAACCAGCAGGATTTTAAGTCGATCTCAATAAGAGAGCTGCAATCAAAAGATGATGGTATGCCTTTACAAAAACATTCTCCCACTCCATCGATTTTGGAACTACTAAAACTAAATGCACCAGAGTGGCCTTGTGCTTTGCTTGGGTCACTAGGTGCAATTTTGGCTGGCATGGAAGCTCCTCTGTTCGCCCTGGGGATTACACATGTATTGACAGCATTTTATTCCCATGATGCGTCTGAAATGAGACATGAGATTCAACGGGTATCTCTTATTTTTGTTGGATTGGCCGTTGTTACCGTTCCTATATATCTTCTGCAACACTACTTTTACACGTTGATGGGAGAGCGTCTCACCACTCGCGTTCGCTTGTCAATGTTCTCAGGTTTCTTTTCTGCTTGCTTCTTCATTTTAATAATAAAATATATTTTTCAGAATTTACATGATTCTGAAACTTTTTCTTGTTTCAACTGCAGCTATCCTTTGCAATGAGATTGGCTGGTTTGATTTAGAAGAGAATAACACTGGCTCGCTAACATCAGCTTTATCTGCTGATGCAACCTTAGTACGCAGTGCTCTTTCGGACCGACTCTCAACAATTGTGCAGAATGCAGCACTTACAGTAACAGCATGTGCTATTGCTTTCACATTGAGCTGGCGCATAGCAGCTGTTGTTGTTGCCTCCTTACCTCTGCTCGTGGGAGCTTCCATAGCCGAGGTATGCCTTTGAGATCACCATGATAACATCAGGGTGATTCAATCATTTATTTCATTTCAAAAATCCACACACTAAGTACTCTTATTTTGAAAATCTGCAGCAACTATTTCTCAAGGGGTTTGGAGGAGACTACCATGCGTATTCTAGAGCAACTGCAGTGGCACGTGAAGCGCTCACCAATATTCGTACTGTTGCTGCATTTGGGGCTGAAGAAAGAATCTCTGTTCAATTTGCCTCTGAACTCAACAAACCAAACAAGCAAGCACTTTTAAGGGGACATATTTCGGGTTTTGGCTATGGCCTTACCCAGTTATTCGCTTTTGGTTCCTATGCGCTCGGCCTTTGGTATGCATCAGTCCTAATCAGACACAAAGAATCCAATTTTGGACATATCATAAAGTCCTTCATGGTTTTGATAATCACTGCATTGGCTATAGCAGAAACGCTTGCTCTTACACCAGACATTGTGAAGGGTTCACAAGCACTTGGATCCGTTTTCAATGTTCTCCACAGGAAAACTGCTATCGACACTAACGATCTCTCATCGAAGGTGGTAACTGATATCAAAGGGGATATAGAATTCAGAAATGTGAATTTCAAGTACCCTGCCAGGCTTGATATCACCATTTTTGAGCTTTTAAACCTCAAAGTTCCAGCAGGCAAAAGTCTGGCTGTGGTAGGCCCAAGTGGCTCGGGGAAGAGCACTATAATTTCCCTGATACTGAGATTCTATGACCCCATTTCTGGGACAGTCCTGATTGATGGATGTGATATTAAAACCTTGAATTTGAAATCACTGAGGTTAAAAATAGGTCTGGTTCAGCAGGAGCCAGCACTGTTCTCCACAACTATTTATGAAAATATCAAGTATGGAAACGAAAATGCCTCAGAAATTGAGATAATGAAAGCAGCCAAAGCAGCAAATGCTCATGGATTCATCAGCACAATGCCTGAAGGGTACAAGACTCATGTGGGTGATAGGGGACTGCAATTATCTGGGGGGCAGAAACAAAGAGTGGCTATTGCTAGAGCAATACTGAAGGACCCTTCCATTCTTCTATTGGATGAAGCTACTAGCGCATTGGATACTGCATCAGAGAAGCTGGTTCAAGAGGCTTTGGATAAGCTTATGGAAGGACGAACAACAGTTATGGTAGCCCACAGATTGTCCACCATTCGTGATGCAGATAGCATTGCTGTGCTACAACATGGGAGGGTGGCTGAAATTGGCAGCCATAAACAGCTCATGGGAAAACCTGGTAGTATTTATAAGCAATTAATTAGCCTGCAACAAGAAGAGAGCATACAGTCATAAGTAATTATCTTCAACAACTCAACTATTGAGTAATAAGGACTCCAAGCCTAACAAAATCTTAGTTGCCTGTAAATGAAGTTATGCATATAAGAACTTCCATTTAAAACTGAGCATATTCTTCAGGCACTAAGTTGTTTGCAAGAGATTTTTGTATACTTGAAATGCATCACTGAAAGGAATGTTATTGTAATCTGTTGATACTACAGGCGTTTGATGTCTTAGAATTTTGATACATTTTTCTCTGCAACTGAGTTCAGAAGTACCATTTATATTGTCCTTTAAATCAATGACAGAAGACGACAATCTGTAAAAAAATAGCTTGAGGCAAGCCTGCTGCCTGATCACTTGCCTGCTTGATTAAAAAACAATAAGTAAACTAGTTGGTGCTCATTGACCAGATTTAAATATGAATGCTTATGCTGAAGCTACAAGGTTGCAGAAGAATTTATCCATGTCCTCTTCCTGCTTCCTTTTTCCTAACCTTCTTTTTCATGTATCAGGTTATTTGGCATTGTAGACCCATTTGTTAAAGAGGATAACAATGCAAGTGAAGCATACTCAATTTCATTTCAGAATCACAAAAGAAGTTAGTGTTGAATTTACAGTGTGGTCTTTTATGGTTACTTTGATTTTTCACAAGATGAAAATTGCTTTATCATTAACTTTAACAAACTAATAATAGAAAACCACTGGATTTACATGTCTAAAGATGACTCATAAAGATAACTTGTGAGGGTAGCATAAAAATGACTCATATCTTCAATTGAAGCAGCATAATTCGATAATCTCTCCATCAATTGTGATAGCACTGTCTTGACATCAACTGTTAGCTGGAAACCCACATGGGTCAGACAGAAACAATGCGACAAACTGACAATGAGTACACACACACACACACACACACACACACACACACACACACGAGCCAAAAGGATTAGGAGAAGAAAAAGCAGCATTTTTGTTATTTAAACCACAAAGTTAGCAACTTATCAACAAATTCCTTGCATTAAGAATCATGAAGACAATACATGAGCTACTACAAGTATATTTTGTAATGATTTAGTAAACTACAAATCACGAGGGTCATACTCATATATCAGACAGTTTAGTTCCCATTTGAGAGAGAAGCACAAGGTCCTTGAAATGAAAACAATCTACCTGAAGCTGAGGGCAAGCCCCTAATAATGCATCAAGAGTCAGCAAGTGGTACTCATCTGGAAAAACCTGAATTATGCAGTCCATCAAATAATACTGTGCAATCTCATCTTTACAGTTAACCTGTGTCACCATATTTAGATGCACATTTGAAACATCATCAGATACCACATCATATCACCTTAGATTTCTAGGGGAAAAGGAAAGAAACCTATAATACAAGACCTACATAATAAGGGCTGCCTAAAACTCTAGGATGCCACATCATACCACCTTAGGTTTCTAGGGGAAAAGGAAAGAAACCTATGAGACAAGACCTACATGATCAAAGCTGCTCTAAACAACAGTGTTTCTGTACGTTTCAAGGTCCACACCTTCTATCTGACTAAGAACATGGAGATTCTTCCCTACCTAACAAAGCGGCCCATGTAATTTCCATATGGGAGAACAATACATCAAATAATACGTCTTCAGCAGTAGATATATATAATCAGTATTACAAGATCATGTAGTCAGTATTACAAGATCACGTAGGTCACTTCTCTCCTTTTCCTGATTCTCTCTTACCTGACCAGGCCCCTGCAGACCAGAAAGCCCAATTGAAGACCTCAACTGAGGATCACCAAAGAGTATAAATGATCAGAAGCACCAAATCACCGGCCTGGCCAAAAATTATGCTTTCATGATTTGTTTACCTGTATGGCATGCAAGTACCGTCTTGCTATGCATGTCAAAAACATAGTAACAAGGGCTCACTGGTATACGACAAACCTGATACTGCATCTGAACCCAAAGTTTATTCATCTCAGTGAAATTTTGTAGCACAAATTCTACATCATCCATGGCTGTGTCAGCATCTCTGTAGAAAATATAATAAATTTTAAATGTGCATCTCAAAAAGGAAAAAAAATGCTTCTGATCACATATTACTTGCAATTGCATGTTTCACTATTTAAAACAGCAAATACCGTAACATCTTCTAGAAAAATGAAAATTCAAGATGTGTATGACATCAGAAAAAGATGCATCAATTACTCTTGGCACATGGCATGATAGATTAGCTAATAGAAAGTTCCTTTAACCACTATGATGAAATCATAATATCCTGTTACGTGAATACAGTACATTACCTAAATGTGGCAGCATAAAAGAGGGCCATAATCAAACGGTTTATGGATCAACCTAATGAGGTGCATTGGAGAGATTTTTAATCCCACTTTGATAATAATGTTTTCCTTAAATAATATTTAAGATCTGCTTGAACCATTATTGATTGTTGAAGACTCAATTACTATAAGATGTTTTCTGTATTGAATCAACATAGTGAAACTTTTTCACATTTAAAGCACAAAACCTACAATTGAAGCTGTCGATCCCTGATTTTAACAACTCCACTGGGCAACGAAAAAAAAAAGGAAATACTCTTTACTCCGCCGCCTAGGTAGTTTGCGCTTATCTGACCTCAAACCGAATAAAGGAGAATGATTACGGTCTGTGACAAACGGCGTATATGAATTAAAATGATATAAATGTGAACAACCAGCGTATACCGACCCCAAAATTTTAGGATAAAGTCTTAGTTGACTTGAGTACTCTTTCCCTTCAAACACAGAACCAGTATCAGGCAATTTATCTCTACTGACTTAAGCAAGGTAACTTCTGAGAAAAGAATCCACAAATTGGATGCTGAACACCGCGACACATTTCCACAAGATCCTTAGGCATAGCCTTGGCCGGAGCCTCCTTCGATCTGATATACCCTGATCCTGCCGTACATAGCAGACACCTGGTAAATATTTCAACCATTGGTCTCCACTTGTACAAAATCACAATTAAAAAAGTAATAATAAAAGCGTAAAAGGATTTGCTGGAGTATCGTTATATCACTCACAGTCTAGGCATTGTGTTGAATGGCGGCAATTCCTCCTGCAAGCCATTTATCTTAGTCCTCTATTCCGCCAAAGATCATTTCCTCTTTGTGTTTTCCATGACCTTGATCGGTAAAGGAGCTCGCAGTGACTGATCTTCGACAATGAATTATGATCTGCCATTACTTTGATTTCGCCTCTGCTGCCAAACCATAATGCCGACGGCGGGAGAGCAAGGGAAAACGCACTTAAAAAGCGGGGTATTTTCGTAAATATGATTTTACCCTTCTCCCGCTGCAAAAGAAAAGGGGAAATTATTTAACTAAAAAATTAATATTATTAATATTTTTATTTTTTCATTTTAAATTTTAACATTTTAATTAACGTATTTTAATTTTGATAAAATATTTTTTATTAATAACATAAAATATAAAATATTTATTTATATCTAAAAACTTAAAATTAATTATAATTTTTTCTATTAACAATAATAATTATTTTATTATTTTATTTATATTTTTAAAATTATTTAATTATCTTAAAAAATAATTATTTTCTTATTTCAATAATAAAATAAATGATATAATATAAAAGATTAATAATTATATATTTATTTAAATAATATAATATATTAATTTAATAATTATATATTTAATATAATGTAATAAATTTATAATTATTTAAATAATAAAATAAATTATTACAATTTATTGCAGCCTGAGTTTTACCTCCTCAGGAGAAATTGCCCAAGCCCCAGAGGGAGTTGGAATAAATTATAATTTATTCTCCAAAATTTAATGAAATTTATAAATTAGTTCATGCACTTTTGGAATTCATTAAATAAATTTATAAATCAGTCCTTTTATTTAATTTTTAGGCTTGATGTAAAATTACCTTTTAAAATAGTGTGATACTTGATTTAAATTTTTTGAAGATAAGTGAGAAAATTTCACAATAAATCAATTAGAGTAAATATCTCAAGTATAATAAATAATTAGATACAAATATACTATAGATAGTAACAAAACAAAGACTCACTATACTAATGGATAACATCTATCAATCATTAGAAACGCAATAAGGTGTTAGAAACGCAATATGGTATGATAAGAGAATATAATACTGTACTTGAATCATTATATTTCTAAAATTATATAAATGAAAATAAATATAAGTTCGATTTATCATTAATTATATTAAAAATATTAAAAAATGTTATAAATTTAAAATATAAATTTCATTATAAAATAGTTTTTATATTTTAAAGTATTTGTTATTTTAATTATAATATTATCATTTTATTTTATAAATATATTATATATTTAAATTAAAAGAACTTAATTAAAATATTATTATTATATCATATTAAGCAGGAAAAAAATATAATTTATTAAAATGTCTAATTTTATAAAAATAATATAAATTTTCCCTTTTTAAAGAAAAAAAAAATATTGGTTTGAATCGGACTAAATGAGTCCTGTTTCAATTCAGTTTCAATCTGATTGAAAGGAGGGAGAAAACAGTCCAATTGTTATTCGAATCCTGTGGAGCTCCAATCCGAATAGACCGAGCAATTTTTGATCCGTATTCCAATCGTAGAGCATAGGCCTGTATTTTTTAAAGTGATGGAGACAAATAGCAGCAGTACACAGCCACCATGAATATTTTTCAAAGTATCTTATATTTTACTCTAGTTTACTGTACATAGGAATTAAAATCAAAGATGATTATACATTCTTGACGTTGACCTTCTTTAGAAAATGAATTGCGTGGAGGAGACCCTTTTCTTTTACGTTTACTGCAAAACCTTCTTCTCCACTAGTCTTAATAGGTGTGCCGAATCTGCTTGCACTGTCAGGCGTTTCAGGCCATTTTCTAGGAGATGTTTGGTAGGATTAGATGAAAACAAGAATATAAATGGGTCAAATGTTCAAAAATAGCCTGTAGCCAATCTCCGTGTCCGCCTATCTATCTATTCTTTTTTACCATCTGTTCAATGGATTTGTTTATTTATTTAGCTTGTCTCTTACTGTAAATCTCAGTTGGTTGTTGTTTTTGGTATTAATATTCAATGGCCACAGCAGCCCACATGTTCTGGAATTATGAAACTAGCAGTTTTATATGAAGCTTAAAGAGAGATTGGAGATGGAGAGTTTTATGCCAGGAGAAACAATGATCAGAAAGGGAATTCCATTAAAGAAGTGGAGGAAAAGGAAGCAGGCCTTTCATGGTATTCTAATGGGTACTCATTCTTCAGAATGTCTTGACTCTGAGCTTGCTGTGCAAGTCTCCGAGCTAGACCACATGTTCAACTTGGCTCATCTTCTTTCAGATACAGGTACTGCTAGACGTCTTTCATGTCATGTTCTAGTTGATTCAACTTTCCTGTTATAATTGATGTGTCATGTGTATCTTTCTAGATCAATATCATGATTTTCAAGGCAGTTTAATGACAAGAGGTCATTTAGAATGTTGCTGCAAAAGATTAGTGAAAAAGGTTTGTTTCTGTAACCAGTTTCTGTACCAACGATTTCAATGGAAATGATCCAAGTTCTAATGATTTTTGTTGTTTAAAATTATATCAAGGATGGTTCAATTTCACAATCAAGTGCTGCTCAGAAGGTTCTGAGGAGAGTGAAGAAGCATCGTGCAGCCATGGCAGTAGCTGTGGAAACAAACCTGGAGAACTCTTCGTGGTAAAGATTGACCTAGATAGCAACTTTAAACAGGAAAGTGCATTGAGTTCTTGAAATTTCTTTCTAATTATGCACAGAAATATCTTCCAGGAAACAGCTTTCGCTGTCTAGATGTGTTGCTGGTCAATTGCCAGAAATGATCATGCTTCAGTCAGTCCATGATGGGAAGATCGTCCTTACAAGGAGTTTGCTTAGCCAGATTGGAGGTTTGAAATTGAATTAATAGTCTCCATTTTATTCTCTGATGATCACAACAAAGATCACCAAATAGCTTCATAGCTACCATAACTTTTCCACAACGTAAAATAAGAACATGTGACCCATCATATAATAAGCTCATGCAACTGTAAGTTAGCCACGTATCAGAACTTTCCTGAATTTAATCCATTTTTGCAGGCTTCAAGTTGAATTCGGGGCCTAATTTTGATCTTGATGAAAACCATACTAGTTCAAGAGAAGGGGGAGACCCTGCCTTCAGTGAAATCAAATCCTGTGAAATTCATAGCTCTGAAGAATTTTCAAGAAATGATAGTGCTAGCTTAAAAGATGGAAATGGATGCAAGGAGAAAGTTCCTCTGAAATCGATTTCTGTAATCAGAAGAGAGCTGCCAGAATCAACTCTTGGTTGGCCCCTTCTTCCAAGAACTAAAGAAGCATTGAGAAGATCAAAAGCAAGAAGCATGTCCCTGATAGAATGGGTCATGAATCTACCTACTCGATCCTTTGAAATGATAATGGAAAACCAAAATGATTCACATTCTGTTGAAGCCAACATATACTTGGATGGGAAAACAGAAGATTCCAAAGTAAATAATGAGGGAACTAGTGTCCAAGTGGTTAGTTCCTCTGAAAATAGATCAGTTGATGGAAGCAGCATTAGAGAAGATGAGCAGTCTGGTCTTACGCAGGAAATCCCTTCGAGTTCATTTTCTGAATTTACAGGAGAATCGACACAGTTTACACTTGGTTGGCCACTCCTTCGCATAAAGACTTCTACAACTATAGACTCTTTGGCAGAATCTGAGATGAGTATACCTAATCAATCAACACAAGCTACCCCTAAATCCCAAATTAATTTGCCTTTCAAAGAAGTGGAAGGTTTAGCAAGACAAAGAGTGCTGCCAATGAAGCAGGAGCTTGTCCTCAGACTGAATTCATCTGGCTGCAAGCAGTTCAGCTATGAGGAGCTTGAGAGAGTAACTCATAAATTTTCCTCAGGTTCAACTCTGTCTTTATCAAGGCTTTACAGATAACATATTTGAGTGATACAGCTTTTCATTTCTTTGACAAAGTTTTATTCAAGCAAGTTCAACATTTCCAACAGAAAACTTGATTGGAGAAGGAGGATGCAGCAATGTATATAAAGGAAGCCTTCGTAGAGGCAAGCTAGTGGCGGTAAAGATTCTAAAACAGTACAAGGAAGCTTGGAATGACTTCTCCTTGGAAGTAGACATTATGTCTTCATTAAAGCACAAGCACATTATACATCTGATAGGTGTATGCATTGAAGATGATCATCTAATTTTGGTATATGATTTCCTGTCCAAAGGAAGCTTAGAGAAAAGATTAAAAGGTGATTTTCTGACTATCATTTTTGCTTTTTCAGGAAAGTTGATCAATTTACTTATAATTGGAACATAACTCTTGACACAGGTTACAATGAGAAGTCTATATTGCCCTGGAAAGTGAGGTTCAAAGTGGCCATTGCAGTTGCTGAGGCTCTAAATTACCTGCACAATGGATGTTCTCGCTCAATTATTCACAGAGATGTGAAGTCCTCTAACATTCTCCTCTCTGATGATTTTCAGCCACAGGTACTGTTTTAGTCAAATTCTTGCAACTCTTTGAAACTTCGGCCATAAAAAATTCAAACAGACCAAGTCAAAATAGTTAGCTATGACAAGGAAAAGGAATGCAGAAAAATTCACCCATTTCAACTCTCACAAACAACTGCACAAAATTTAAAATTCGTAAGAACTGTAGTCTTGAAATTGTTCTTACTTTCTATTTGCGCAGTTATCGGATTTCGGGCTTGCGACATGGGGACCTGAAGATACAGCCTACATGACAAGCAGTGACATTGTTGGAACTTTTGGGTATATAGCTCCAGAATATTTTATGCATGGAAGGGTCAGTGACAAAATTGATATATACTCTTTCGGAATAGTTCTCCTAGAATTGTTAACAGGAAAGAAGCCAATTAGTTCAGAAGGTATAAAAGGACAGGAAAGCTTGGTGATGTGGGTAAGCATTGCTACATTCTTTCACCGCTTGATGATCTTATATATTGTCTAGAAAGCTATTTCCTGAAACCATGGATGAATAACCGATTTATTCTAATTCAGGCAATGCCATTACTAGAGAGTGGGAAAGTTGAAGCATTAGTGGATCCGATGTTGGATGGGGAATTTGACACTGTTCAAATGCACAGAATGGTTCTTGCAGCAACCCTTTGTATCAAACAGTCGCCCAGATTACGTCCAAAAGCAAGCCAGGTTAATGTTATTTTTATAGTTATAATATTTGGTTGATGAAGAAAACAAGGTTCATATGAATATATAGTTATAATATGTCAGTTTGATGTGGATGGAATGTTTAATTTGATTTTCTTTGATTGATATTCGGGTTTCAAGCTAACAAAAAGATCTTCAATTCCATTGTCCCCTCTCCAGATATTAAACCTGTTAAGGGAGGAGAAAGAAGTTCGAGAATGGATGAATGACTATGTTAATGATCTACAGAAGTCAAGTCATGAGGAATTGGATGACTTTTTCCCAGAATTTAATCATAAGCCAAGGTCAGATCCTTCATTTCTGGAATTGGATGATGATGCTTCATCACTAAGAAGTGCAGAACAAAGGCACCATTTTAGGTTGAAGGACTACTTTAAAGAACAGCAGGATTAATCACCATTAAGCTTTTTGTTTAAATATTGCTGCATTTCTTTCTTCCTGCTCACCAAAACCTTGGCATTTTAGGTGGCTAGAGGGAAGCCAGTTCAATGGGGCTTGAAACCAACAACTGAACAAGAAGAATTTTGATTGTACATAGCAATCCTTGGTTAGAGAATTACAAAAAAAAAAAAAAAAAGAAAAAAAAAAACAACTTAAGAAATGTGTAAAGCTGGAATCTGCTCTACCTTTTTACATTGTTTGAGCCTCTGCTTCAACAATTGGTAGGCATTCTCAGCAGATGCATAAATGATTACCTAGAGTGCTTCACAATGGAGAATGTAGAGATCGAAGACATGTAAAGCTTAAATCACGCAGAGTCAATTTGTTTACATCCCCCAATTTCTTTGTTTTTGGCTACATCAACACCTTTTTTGTTTTTTTTTCAAACTGAGTGACAGTTCCTTACAGGTTTTGTGAAGATTTTCCACATAATTATCATAGAAAGATTTTTTTTTTCTTTTTTTTTTTATTAGCTATAACGATAAGATTTTCATCATAAAAAAGGGAATGAATATTATTGTTCTTTATTTTGCCATTTTACCTTGAACTATTGTTATGGATCCAATTATCACTAGGGATGGCAAATAATAACAGTGTAAACTCTTCTCTTTTAAAATATCCCTAGTTCTTGTCCTTCAACTTTACAAACTTGCTCAATTCATTCCCAACTTCGGTTGAAGGCTTTAAGCACGGCCTCCGCTGGTGGTGGAGTTTGTGTAGCTCTGCAGGACCTTCTCCTTGGGGCGCCTCTTTTTTTTTTGTCAAAGTTCTCCTTGGGCAGTTCGCATCATGGATTTGGGGCTTCATTATTTTTGGATCTTAGGGTTTAAGATGGGTGCGTACTTTAAGGATTGACATTTTATTGCTCTCATCTCTAATTGCAGTACCTATTAGTGAATTCAATTAGATTTAACGACATTTTTATTTCTCATATTGTTGCTCACTTACGTGAGTTCTCTTTTAAATTCACTCAATCCATTCGAAGTAACACCAAAATTCCAACTAATCAATGTAACCCAATTAATCTATTTTAATTTATTTTTTTGATTCATTTTGATTTTCATTATAATAAATTTTATTTTTATTTCGACTTCAAATCAAAGCATACCGCAACATAACGTGTACAGTAAAGAAAACGGAATTGGTAAGCGATGAAAATAAAGAAACAATTAATATTTAAAAAAAAAAAAACAATTAGCTTTTACATCTTTTTTATGTACGTGATTCGCATTTCTCATCCCTAGACTACCAATACCAAACCCATCCTGCTATTCCACCCTCCAACCAACCCAGTTATCCTCCCTGTTAGCTGCTGATGCTCTGTATCCTTCTGCTCATCAATGAAATGATCTTTCTGATAACAAATTCTATCAGGCGCACCCAAAAACAAGGAAAAAAAAAAAAAAAACCTTTACCACCATAAACAACCATTCGGCAAAATTTCTAGAGACTGCAAAGCAGTTGACATTAAAAATTAAAATGGAACTGCATAGGGTAACGCATAGACACCAGCTTCGGGCAAGTAGCAAGCACTTGGCCAGAGGGTAGAGCTTTCAATGAATGGTTCATCTAGGTGAAATTTGATTCTTTTGGATGGATTAGTTTCTTGCCTTGTTGTCTCAAAAAGCCATTCTTCATTGTCAAAATTGGTTTGCTCAAACTCAAGTCCTGGGGGAACCCAATCCTCAATGAACTTGAATAGTGATTCCACCGTCTGCACCTCCTTCGTACCGTGTGACAACATCCCAGAAGTTGTTTTCACACAGTGGCCAGCAGAGTTCTCTTGCCCTTTCAAATCTGTGCTCGTCTCCGAGCTGATGCCACTATACTGTTCTTTACCAGGTATTTGGGTATCTTCCTTCTGCTGCAAAAGAGTGTCTGACCTCCCAGAAGTAGAACACAACTGCTCTCCAATGGCAGATGCATAAGGATCCCTCTGTTTTTGCATGGGTAGCTGAATTCGTAGTACCAAATTCCCTGTTTGGTTTTCATAGCAATTCAAAAATTACTTATCTTTTGGAAATTCTGTAATTCATCTACTCATGAATATCAAAGGAATGAAAAGGTAAAGACTCACTACTTTTGGTGCCATTATATGCAGAATTATCTCTTTTTCTCTTGTTGCTGCTCCGAGTGCTGTCTGATGAAGTAAGGTTCTGAGAACACACAGGCTGGTCATGCTCTTCTGTCAAATCACTCCTTTCACCTTCCTCCTCTTTTCCCTTTGGAGGCAGTCTTTTATCCAGTTGCTTATATGTAACCTCACCATAACAGGCTCCCTTCTCCTCTTTCCTGTTCTTTTTCCTCCCTTTCTTCTCCTTCCTTTTCTTTTTATCATGTTCTGATATGGCCTTCCCCTTGTCCCTCTGGAGCTTTGGTGTACCAAAATAACAATTTTAGAATAGAGGGACAGGGAAGACCAAAGAATATGAATGACCAAACTAATGAAAGTAGGGAATCTTCAAAGCAACAAGAAAATCACTTGCCAATTTATCCCCAGAAAGGATAAGTTACAATGAGAAAAGAAAAACTCATATAACCAGGTGGCTGTTAAGAATTTAAGATCACAATATCCAGCTCTCCATAACTTCTGGAAGAAGGTAAAAAAAAAAAAAACACTAAGACTATCTAGCCAGAAATATTTTAAATTATCCTGAATAGATGAAAAACTATAAATCTTTAACCAGCCTTAAAAACAAATAGTTGCTACTAAAAGGTGCTAGAATCTTTAACTATGAGTGATATAGGAAAACGACAAAGCATGAAAAAGGAAAGTAAAAGAAATCAGTTCATTATCATAAAGTAAAACCATCTCATCTCCTATGGTTCACTTCACAATATTATCAAGACAATAGCCAGATCTCAACGCCTGTTATGAAATTCCTATAACATTACATCCTATTCACTTTTCTCCATACAAATTGAAGAAATCCAAACAATTACCCCTAACATAGTACCAAATTGAAACAAAACAACAAAACACTTGACCCAACACAGAACCCATATCTATCCCCTTACAAGAAACCAACTTGCCTGTACACGACTGGAACAAGAGGACCACATTAGAATCACTCCAAGTCCAAACAAAACCACCACCCAAAACACAGGTATTTCTTTCAACAAAGCATTTAACAAGAGAAGTTCTTTCTCATTACTGCAAGAATATATACAAAACAAATTCTTATTCAATAGCTTTTGTTTACGTATCGGGTCCTCAAAACAAAAGAAATAGGGTAAACCTAAAAATTTTCATTTCAAAGATTACAATTACAAATTATATTTACAATTGACAATAAAAGCAGTTGAGCACAACGCAAAAACCAAGTTTGCTCAACGAACCTTAATTGATTCGCTCACGGACTCACACCGCTCTCCGATCCTCAAGAACCTCGGAGGCGGGTAAGGAAAGCACCGTGACATTGGTCCGACTGTGACTGTACTTCTTGAAGTAACCGTTAGGGTTTTATGCAAAAACTGTTTTAGAATCTTCTCTTCAAAACAAGAGTCCCTTAGGTTTTCTTGTCCAATCGCGGCCGCTACACCTACTCTCTAGGGTTTTCTTAGACAAAATAAGCAATAGATAAAAGCCTCGCCACAGAATGCGAAACCCATAGGAGTGGGGCACTATTTATAGCGCGGCCAGGTTGAGATTGACCTCAAGCTTCTTTACAATTTTACTGTATTGCCCTTAACTCTCTGCGCTTTTGCATATTTTGAGGGGACTCCATTGTAAATTCAATTTTTACAAAGGAATTTGAATAAATATATTAATTAAAAATTAAATTAAAGTTAAATTTATATATATTTTTTAATTATACATAATATTTAGCTAAATGCTATTTACTTTCGCAGAAATAGACCGTGCCGCGCTCGAAAATTATAGCCTTTTACCTCGAAGGCCTTGTCAATTCTCCCTGTAACCAAACACATTTTTATTGGGTAACGACGAGGACAATCAACGGACTCGCTACCCTGACCCGAGGCGTCACCGCCGCCATAGCCGTCCGCGCAACGGCTGAGAACAGGGTGGTTCAAGCTGCAATGATGGGCACAGGTACAAGTACGAATTCCTCTATCAATGCAAAGTTTGCCCTTTCTACACCCACCGCAGAGAAGTCCCTCCCCAAAGATGTTCTCTATCAATACGAAGCTTGCCCTTTCTGCAATTAGGTTACAAGTGTTTTTCAGTGTCAATTATGATGCTTTTGAATTTCCCCAAAAAAATTTAGAAAAAGAGCGGGTGAATTTTGATCTTGAACCATTGAAATGGAAAATGGTGAACTCTGTGATTGCTTGTTGAGAAGGTGACTTCTTTTTCATCAGCTGGCTTGTTAGTAAAATGAGTTTTGATCAAATTTATTTTTTCAGAGGAGAAATGTCATGAAACAAATGCTTGTAGATGTTTACTGTGAAGCTAATTGAAAGGCAGAATATTATTTTCCATATTTATAGTAACTGTTTACCAAGATGAATAAAGGCTTAAATGGTTTTGTCTTGCGTAATTATCTGGTATTGATTTTCTAATTGAAACCCATTGAAGGGGTTGGTTGGTTGTTTTAACTTGAAGTTAGATTCTTTGTGTCTTGTTTTAGTTTTTTAACTTGAAGGCTTAATGAAATTCTGATATGTTCTTTGTTCTTCTGCTTTTAGCTTTCTTGGATTATTATAGTATTCCATACAAAGTATGATGTGCCCTGGAGAGGGAAGAAATAATTCAATCAAACTGAGAAGAATGGAAATTCAAATTAAGAGAAAGAAATAAGAAAACTAACATTAAACAAATAGAAAATAAATAAAAATCAAGCAAAAACACTCAAAACAGAAGAATTGGATTGTGTCATATTCAACGCATTTTGATATTTTCTAGTTTTAACTTGCAACAAAGTAAAAAGAAAGGATAAAAGAATATATTGTTGTAGTTTTGATGTTTATGAACGGAAACTAAAAATAAAATAAGAAAGATAAAATGATAAGCAGAAGAAAAAAATTCTTTAATAAATTCAGAACGCCATAAAGAACTCAATCTTCAATGATAGATGCTATAAAAGGAATCTTGTGATAAGTCAAGTAATTCGCCACAATCAAACTAGATTGATGAGAATTGAAATTCGGTAGCACTTATGCTAAACTTTCTCTTCATTCTTTGAAGTGTCTGAAATCTCTCGATTGTGTTTGAAGTATTACGTATGTGAGCCTATATATAGGCAAAAATAAGAAACTTAAAAGGAAAATTACAAAGAAAATAATTAGGAAATAAGAAAATACAGAACTGGAATAAATCCTAATAGAAATAGGAAAAGAAAAGTCAATGATTTCTAATTAATAAAATGCTAGCCAAGATCTTCCAAGATAATAATAATCTTCCAAGATTGTATTCTGAGTTAATAAGTCAAAATTCGTCTCTATTATTGCTGGCAATAATTTTTGAAGGTCTTTGAGAATATTTGGTAATCAAATATGCTAAATTGACTCCCAACCCATATAGGAACATAAAAGTCATCAAAAACACTAAAATCTCCTTAATATGGGTTTTCAAAAGTGAATCAATAATAACATATCATGGACTCACGAATTTTTGAAGAATAAAGGCCTACCACAAGGCAGCCCAATACATGCCCCATTAGTGTGCTCCATTTAGGCCTAATTTTCTTACCTCTAAATAGACTTAATTCTTTTGCTTTCGCTAAACCCATGCATCCGTGTTGAAAGAGTTTATGTTCTTTTCACCTTATATGCTTATGATGAACATGCTTCAAAGTTCTAAAATTGATGAAAATTCTTGACTCCCTTGTAGGCATATCAAAGTAGGAGAAGTCAATCCTATTAGTAAAAACAATATCAAGTGGTCTGATTACAAGAAGGTGCCTATACTAACAGTTGATGGAGAAACAGATGGTTGATTATTAAGGTTCCTGGCCATTCATTTATATTTTGTTTTTGCTCCAATTTATATGGTTAAACCACTGATTACAATATGATTTAAATGGCAATGATCATAAAATATGTGTATCTTTTGTAGTTGTTTTTGAAATACTACATGTTTTATGGCACAGATGTAATTAACAAGCTGTTCCAAGGGATTCATCATGATAATTTTATCCCAAGCAGTGACAAAGAAAGCAAGAGGCGTGGGTATGTTGCATCTCCTGCATTCTAATTTTCATGCTTTTTGTGATTCTCGGAGATCTTCATATTTCAGAGAGTTAATTCATTCATTCATGCAAATCAGTTATTTGCTCATTGGCAATGGTTTAATTGGAAACCATGCTTTTGTGCTCTGTAAATTGTTTTTTGCTTAATTTAAAATTGTGATTCTATGGTGTTCTTGCCACATTTTTCCATGAGGTGGGTCGATAATCACCAAGCACATGTTTTATTGCCAGTCATATACCAAACTATTTCGGAGGCTCTTGAATCATTGTCCCACCCATGGTTAGATTATCAGACTGATATATTCTCACTACATTTTTAGTTGACTTCTGTTGCTTACGCTTAATCTTTTAATTAAGTACCATATGTGGAGTTGTGTTTTTGTTAACAGGTTTTTTGCTCCTTGAAATATGTAGGGGTGTGCAAACAGAATGATACCCTAATTTTAAAATTAAGGTATTATCATTTTAATTCGAGCTTCTATAGATGATTAAGTTATTTTATACATCAAAATGCCTAACCAATTTAATGTTGCAGTCCAACCACTTATATTTACCCTTTCATTCTTGTTTACTTCTGAAGTGGGACTTAGATTCCCAACACAACAGACAAAGATAACCACAATATAAACCACAAAATAGACAACTCCCTCTCTTGGTTAGGCTTACACAGAGATTTTATCAACAATTTACATTTACGGCTCAAAGGAGTTTACACATCCAATAGAAAAACAAAGAGGTGAAGAACCAAGAAAAATCAATAACTTGCACTTACAGCTCCCTTTTTTTATCTTAAAAGCATACGCACAAATAAAAGCAACTCATTTACATCACACACACAAAAACATTACCCATCAACACATTTCGTCGAGAGAGATGGAGGAAGGGAGGGGCAGTGGATGGCTTCGTGGTGAGGTCAGGAGGGGTTGCAAGCAAAGTCACAACTCATGATTCTCAAGGTTGCAAGCAAGGCTGCTTCTCTGAAGAGGTTGCCTGTGAGATATTGCAAAGCCATGAGGGATTATGACTAGTGAGGTGCCCTCTAGTCTATGCTCTCGGTCTATTTTCCAGCTTTGTGCTCTAGGTCTCCTTTGCTGAAAATTGATAAGGGAAAACAAAGGGAGAAATTAAGGGTAATTGGGCAAAGAAATTTTGATCAAGAATGGAAGAAACCAAGGAAAGAAATTGAGAGGAAAGGGGCTCAGGGCCTGAGGATACTGTCCTCCTCTCTTCCCTTCACAGTCGCCCTCCATTAAATGCAACCAATATTCGTGGTTAAGGTTTGTGTTCAGAGAGACTGGGGTAGAAAGACAAGTAATGAAAAATTTTGTGGAGATTTGAAAGAGTGAAGATTTTTGGGTGAAAGAGGAGAGAGAAAGGGGTTCATGGGTCTGGGGAAGTGGAACAAAACTAAGGAGAGGTGCAGGGTCAATTTCAGAGATGAGTGGGTTGGCATTCAAGCTTCAAAATGAAATTTAAAACATTATATAGCCCCAATAAATCTTCAGAAGACACAGCATTTGAAATTTTAGTTCAGTATATTTTTACTGAAATTTTATTTGTCAAAAATCGAACTGATTAAATTGATTTGTCATAGAATTAAAATCTAATTGAACCAAATTACCTAATACAACAATTAAGTCTTAATCGCAAACCACATTAACTAATAAATCGAACTAAATTTTTATTTCATTTCGATTCGATCGGTTACTTTGATTTAAGCTAAATTTTGTGCGCCCCTCGAAATATGCCATTGTGCTTATGTGCTTGGCTGGTCAGTTACAAATATTTTGTTTCAAACCATTTATTGCAAGTAGATGCTAAGCATCACATTTTGACAACCATCTTAATCTTTATGATACACCCCTTCCCTATACATCAGGCTATTTCAGCTTCACAGAGAGGTTGGTAGTGAAGTATGCTGGAGCTGCAGCAATGTACTTTGTGTCAAAGAAACTGAAGAAGAGACATGATATCACTGATGAACGTGCAGCCTTGTATGATGATGCAGAAACATGGGTGGATGCCTTGATGGTCAAGAATATCCAGGTATGTATTTAGTTATCGAAATTTTAGATTGTTACATGCTCATGACTGCTAACTTCAAATATACATCTAATCTTAATAGGTGACACAAAACCTAATTTAGCTGATCTTGCCGTCTTTGGCATTCTAAGGCCCATTGGGTATCTGAAGTCTGGTAAAGATATGGTGGAGCACACGCTCATTGGTGAATGTTACTCTCAGATGGAACTGGCACTGGGAGAGCCTACCAGAGTTTAAGGCGTGAAACAGTATGAAGATTTTATTGCTTGATTCAAAATTGAAATGTGATACACCTTGAGATATGTGGAATTTTAATTAGATGGACCACCCATCAAATTTTCATAAAGTAAATTACATAAAGAATTGATTTTTGACTAGGAAAAGGAACTGCTGATCTCAAGATTCAAGCCTAGTTATGTTTCATGGTTGAGAATAATTTTATGATTCTTGAACACTGATCTTGCTGGTTCTTTTCATCTGGTTTTATCTATTGTGATTCTTTTCCCTCTCTTTATTTTGGAGTAAAAAAATGTGTAATTTTGATGTAGGAGTGTTTATACCTAGACTAGGAAACAATGAAACAACATGGGCAAATTATCCATGCACATCGTTATGCATATGCTGAAAGTGGTAGATTGTAATGTTGCTAACCTTATAGGTTTTATACCATGCAGTTGGATGGGTTTGCTAAGCACTATCCAGTCTACGGTCAAATCAGTTTAATTCAGAATTGAAAGTTTAGGTAACAAATGCCTATTCCAGTATATTGGCACGGAAGTCCCGTCCCTAAGGAACAATACTATGTTCATGTTGGATTAAGATTGAAAATTTGGTCATGCTAAAGTTGAGAACTAGTTCAAAAGATGCCGTTAGAAAATTGAGAAACAGGGACAACACATCATAAATTGCAAGGACATTGGGGTTCGTTTATTTAAAATTATTTTTTAAGAATTTTTTATTATATTAATTGTAATGATGAATTAATTATATGTATTTTATATTACATATGTATAAATATTTTTATATTTTAATAAAATTATTAAAATTTAAAAAATAATTTTTTCATTTGAAAAGAGAAAATTATTTTCTTAAAAATTACTTAATTTTCTTTTTGATTAGAAAAACATTTGTCTTTGATTTATTTCTTGAATGCTACAAATGTTAGAAAATATAAAAAATATTTTCAAGAAAAATATTCATAAAAGCAAGCGTAATAAAATGAGTTAAATTTAAGATATAAGCCACTTAATTAATTTAATTTAAATACCAAAGATCAAATTGACTTTTAGGTTGTTTTTTTTAATAAATTATTTATAAGAAAAATTTTTAATTGAATTATCGTATAAATATATTTATTTTTATTTTTTAAAATTAAAAAATTAAATTTTTTCTTTTTAAATATAAAATTAATAAAAATAAAAATTACTTAAGTTAAATTCTTATAAAATTTATAGTTTCTAAACAAGATCCTAAATATAACGAGTGTTTTTTTCGTATGTATAAGTAGAGGTTTGCGGTTTGATTTCGATTTCAGTTCTTTCTAATAATCGAAACCAAACATAATTTATGATTTTGATTTGGTTTAGTTTTTAAATATTTTGATTTTGATCTTATTTAATTTTTAATATTTTGATTTTAATTTAGGTTAATTTAATTTTAATTTTAAAATAATTTTACATAACTATAGTAGTGAAAAGTCAAATTTAAATTATTATTTAATTTATATTAAAGAAAATTATTTATACACAATATATTATATAATATATTTTTTAATTATTTAATAATTATATAATATTTAATTATAAAATACATACTGAATTAATTATTTAAAAATGTATTATATAATATATTAATATATTTATAATTAAAAATTATAAATTAATTTAATATAATTATAATTAAATTTAATTTCATTCTGAGCATTTTTTTTAAATTCATTTCAAATATGATTTCATATATAATAATTAATTAAAATTTTTTTATTTTATTCAATTTAATTTTATTAATCATTTTATTTAAAAAATTTAGACCAAATTAAATAAAATAAATTTTTTAAAATAAAAATGAAATTAATTTTAATTTTAAAAAAATAATAAATTTTATAAAAAAAATATAAAACTAAACTTAAAAAAAAAATGAATTTTCAAATAAAAAAAAAAAAAAAGAAGGAACAGTTATCCTAAAAAAGAAATAAAAATGGTATCCTTGAATCTTTCCCGATGGCCAAACTGACAGTTCCCCCGAAATCAGAAGAATCCTCTCAAATACATCTGACTTTTTCTTTCACATCCCAAGAGAATGAATTTCTCTACCACCACCACCTCTTCTCTCTGCCTCACCCCGATACTTCTGTGGCTCTTTGTGTGACAAAATCTGCAAGTGTACGTTGTTGAATGCTTCTCTCTCATAAATGCACTTTTGGCCTTCAACTCCTTTTTGGGATTTTTAATCTCTCTTTTCTTTTCATTTTTTTTTTAATGTTTTTGTCGGTTTCTCCACACTCTCTCTTTCTAGCTATATAATGGTCCCTTTCAGTTTTAACCAGAAACCAATGATACAAAGATGGCAAAGGTTATGCCTTTAATGAGATAGAGAGAGAGGTTGTCATGCATCTCTTCTGATATAACGACATGAAACTCTAGCTTTAAACCTACCCCATTTCTTGTGTACGTTCTGGTTTCTTCTTGTTTTTATTGTTTTTGTTAATTAATTGCGACGCCATTATTTGTGTGAATAGAAAGGGAGGTTTTGGTGGTTTTGGCTCTGTGTCTGGCCAACTGGCGCTGGTTATTATGGTTGTTCAAGCACAGTTGTACTCTGAAAGTCTCTCTCTACCTTTCTCTGGTTTGCAGGATTATATGGTTAATAATCTTGTTTCTGAGTTTGAAGCCGATTTGTGCTTCGGTTTTCAAGAGTCCCAGCAGCAGAATCTCTTTCTTCTACCACAGAGCTCTCAACACTTTGGCTTTGATTGCAATAATAGAGGGGCAGTGCCTTCTTCTTCTTGTTCTTCACAATTAACTTGTGATAGTTTCCTCTTAATGGATCTTTTTCAGTCTCTTGATCCTCGTCATCTTGAAATACAAAGGCAAGAGTTGGACTGCATTTTGCAATTACAGGTGAACGTTACCCTATTCTAAATTTGGTTTTTTATTCTTTTTTTTTTTAATGTTAAAATGTAATTCTATCAATTAATGGCTCATTGTTTAGTTCATTTTTGTTAATGTCTTATTGATTTTTTGTTCCCCAAAATAAATGCAGAACGAGAGGCTAAGATCTGCATTGCAAGAGCAAACAAGGCAACAACTGGCAATTCTGCTAAAGAGTGTGGAATCCAAGGCCATATCTTTAATGAGGCAAAAAGAAGAGGATTTGGCACGAGCAACAAGGGAAACGATGGAACTTGAGGCTTGCTTAAGAAAAGCAGAGATGGAGAGAGAATCATGGCAAAGAGTAGCAGGAGAAAACGAAGCAATGGTCATAGATCTAAGCAACACGCTAGAACAGGTCAGAGAGAGACTGTTCTTGGGCAGCACTAGAAGCCAAGATACGGAGTCCTTTAGCTGTCATTCATGCGAGGGAGAACAAGAAGAGGATAACAGCACAAAAAAGATGGCATGCTGTAAAGTGTGCAATTCTAGGGCCTCGTGCGTTCTCTTTCTTCCTTGCAGGCATCTCTGCTCGTGCAAGTTTTGTGAGGCTTCTCTCGCCTATTGTCCTATCTGTGAATCCGTGAAGGAAGGAAGCATGGAAGTTCTTTGGGTCTAACAATTGAGCAAGGCACGAAAATCAAAAGAAATGGTAGTGTCTTTCTTTTTTAAGGCCTTCTTGAGGTCTATATTTGCAGTTTTTTCTTGAATCGAAATGATAGTAGTATCAGGAAAGGGTGGGTCAATTATATTTTACATGATTTAGCTCAGCAAAGTTGAAACCATTATTTATTTTGATTCTGTTCTTTTTTGGCTGACAACCCACAAGAAATGGCAGCCAACTTTAGCCGTAACAATATCTGCTATTGACTGACAGAAAAGAAGTTTTGGCATATATCAAGAACAAAAGAATTGAACTGTCACCGCCATTACTTCAATATTTGTTTGCTTATTCCAATGGCTTATCTCCAAATTAAACCTCCACCTAACTGCGGTGTGGAGAAACCATCATCATCCAACCCAGCAAGCTGACTACCCATTTGCTCTTTTGCCATAAATGAGGCTTCTGTTCCCCTATTTGAATGCCGAGTTAAAATATAAAGCCTTGAGAATAAAGAAAAGATTTGAATACAGTTCAATTTTGTTCTTGTGTAAAAGTGGTATCAAATCGAAGGCTTATGTTACTCACCTTTGGGCCCCTAATGGTGGGGAGGATGTGGGGTAGTTCCCACAATGTAGAATATCAAAAGAACTGTTTCCAAAGTTTCAGGGTTGTTTTGTTTGTCTGAGACGAGATCTCCTGCAATCCCTTATGCGGGAGAGGGGTGACTGCTTTGCTCGACTCCTGTGTCCATGATCCATATAAAGAGAGACCAAAAAGCTTAGTTTAGTTTTTGCTTTATATGGGGTTAAGGATATTGTGAGGCAAATTTGCAGGATTGCAGAGGCAATTGAGCAGGAGTAGTGGGTGGCCAGCGCCTCATCACTGGAAACTAGTGCTGTGCGTAGTTTTTTGGGTCTCAAATTGATGAAAGTAAAAAATAATCAAACTTTTTTTTTCAAGGGTTTGGTTTGATTTTAGTTTTTCATTAAGAATTTAACAGACTCATACCTAATCGATTTTATATTCATATATTTTTTAGTGTATTATAATATAATTACATATTTATATGTAATTAAAATTATAATATATATTATAATTATGGAATATATATACAAACCTTATATTATCTTTTTTTATCTATTTTTTAAATAATTTTAATAATAAATATATTATAACACCTTATAAATAAGATTTATAAGGTACTATTATATTATATATAGGTTTAAATCATAATCATATACGTGGCTTATAGTTAAGATTACATAATTAAAAAAAAAAATTTAAAGGTATATCATATTACTGTATTATATATGATAACTAAAACTTAATACCAAACATTATATAATATGATTAATTATAAATTATATATAAATCTTATAATTAAAAATTATATAATTTAAAAATAACTAGAAGATATATCATATAATATATTGTGTATTAATAATCAACTTTAAAATTTAAATAATAACTCTAATATGACTTTATATGGAAAAAATTACATAAAATTATTTTAAAAATTGAAAATCAAATCAGAATCGTATTAAATCAAATTGAAATTGAAAAATCGAAAACTAAACTAAATTGAAACTGAAAAATCAAAAAAACAAACTGAAATTATATCAAAATTTTAGTTTAATTTCGATTTATAGATAAATTTTAAATCGAACTGAAACCGAAAAATCAGCATGTCAGGGTTCACAAGTGTTATGGTGGTGGGAGCCCTCGCCTTAGGAGAAGTTGTTTTCTTGGCACCATCCATTTGGTGGATTTTCACAGAATCTATATCTTGAGGGATTGGCTTCCAAACAAATTGATCCAAGTAACCCCTCTTAGCTATAACTTTCTTTGTCAAGTAGGGTCCTCGCTAATCACTTTCTTGAATTGAACTATTGAGATTAGTTAATTGATCAACGATGAATCCTTTAATCGAATAATATTTATTTGTAATAATGAAATTTCAAACATGACAGACCCTCTTATTTATGGTTCGGATCATTCGGATGATTTGATCATGGCCATGATTTGGACATGCAAGACATGGTTTGGCTATAAAATTCATTTTGAATATGCCATATTATGAGTGGCCAAGGGTTGGCTCTGATTCAAGATTTCTTGTTCAAGCCTTATAGCCGATTCAAGACTTTAAATTGTTGATCCAAACAAGTTTTGAGCTGATCCTTAATCGAGCAAAGTAGATTTTAAATTTATAGATTTTTGAAAAATCTTTTAAAATTCAAAGAGAGAAGTGAAATAAATCTCAAAGAAAGTAATGATTGTTAAAAATAAATAAATAAATAAATAAATTACCCATCAAAGTCACAAGGGAGCAAGAAAACAATCATAAAGTGGCAAGCATATTCAATTGGAAGATGTTACTTGCAAAACCAGAAAAGCTGTCCAGGCATTGTGGCAAATCTATTTGCCATCATACAACTACGGCACACCACTATCATAACCTCCTCCAATATAACTCAATACACGTGGCTTGTTTAGCGGATTTCTAGTTAACTTTGGACAGTAAAAAAAAAAATTATCATTTATTTTATAGGAAATTTTAAAAAATAATAAATTAATAAAAAATATTTTTTTAAAAATTATTTTTATTTTTAGAATTTTTACAATATTATTAAAATATAAAAATATTTACACATATATAATATAAATATATATTATTAATTTAATATTATAATTAAACACTAAAAAATATTTTCATAAAAAATATAAAAAATATTTTTTTATGAATAAATTATTTTGCACGAAAGAATGGAAATTTTAAAATTGTGATAAATCTTATCTAATAATCTTAAAATTATAATATACTTACATATTATTTTAAATTAAGTTTAATATACTATAATAAAATGCAATTAAATTTTTTTTATTGTAATTCAACATAAAATTCTAAATATTATAATATTTTTATTATAATAAAATTATGAAATCATAATATAAAATATAATAAATTTTATTGATTAATGATTTTATTGATTATATAACATAAAAAAATGAAAAATTATAATACATAATTGAAAAAGCATAATCTCATTCATATAAACATAAAATTTACTTTTATAATATATGAAGGCATTTACATATATAATTTTAAAAAATATTATATTGATACATGAGAAATAGAGCCTTTTATTTCTGTAATTGAAAAATAATCTCCCAAATCGGCAAGGTTTGTATCATTTAGTCCACGTGGCGCACCGATCAAGTGCAAGTACAAAAATCTTCCGTGTTCGGGATTACAGCTGAGACAAGTTCCATAAATTATTCTCCTAATCTTTTGTCTTCTTTCCGTTTACCAGTTCGTCCATCGTCTTCGTCTCTGCTGTGGAAAGCTGAAGAGGAGCAGTTGCATTCTCATCTCTTTCTCTTTGCTAAGGAAATCAGGAGCTGATTGGAACCAGAGATGCAACAAGGAGATTACAATTCCTTCTATCAATACCCCCCTCATCCTCAAAACCCTAACCCCAATCCCAATCCCAATCCCAATCCCAATCCTGCTTTAAACGATCACCACCAGACTTCATACGCATCAGCACCTCCGTTCACCACCACTTATGCCCCTTCCGATTACCCCGTTTACCCCACCAATTACCCTCCTTATACACAACATCCCTATCCCGTCCCTGCTCCCACTGCTCCCTTGTACAATCCACTGACGCCGCCTCCGCCTCCTGCTACGACTGCTTCTCTGAACCCTAATAATCTGCAATCCTCATTCAACCCGTCACCACAACCTCCTCAACCTTCTTTCCCTCCCTACGATTCCAATGGGCCCTACCAGCCTCCAAACACTCAGCAATCCTATTACCCGCCTTACGATCAGAAGCAGACGGCTTCCAGTTACGCTCCTCCTCAACCTTCCCTTTCCTCCATCGCACCAAATCCTAACCCTACTGCCAATCCACCATACTCCTCCATCTACACTGCCCCGCCATATAATAATCCTATAGGATCGTCGGTCCCACCTGCATATGATAATCCATATGAGAATTCGCTGAAATTTGATCAAAGCGTCGGGTATTTTGATGATAAATATGGAGGTTACACACGGGGCGGATCTGATTTTGGGTCGGATCTATATGGGAAGCGACCAGAGAGCAGGTACGATATAGGTCGCGATGATGGGTATGGGGATGGCGTTTATGCCTATGAAGGGAGTAAGGTGGAGCCATATGGAGCCAGGGGCACTGCACCAAAATCATCAACTTGGGCTGGGTTCGATGATTATGGGAGAGCTATCAACTTCCCGTCTGGAAAGGACTCATCAGTTGGTTCGGGATCCGCTAAGATTGTGCGAGCGGTACCAAAGGCAGAGACGCAACAGGATGTTAAGAGTGGGGTCCAAAAGTTCAGGGTTAAGCTGCTGGCTGAAAGCGGAGGCCAGAGCACCATGGATGTACTTTGCCAGGTACCTCATTTTTTTCTTTTAATCTGCGCCAGATGTTTTGCCTTTCATTCATATAAATATTAAGATATTGTCAATATATATCGTCAAGATAGAGTATCATGCCACTACCAGTGGAATTTTTCTTTATATTCACTCACGGCCATTAACATTAGTGAAACGTGTGTCACAGGTAGATTTTATGTGTGAAAAGAAGAGAACATGAATATTGCGGTATTTTTGTCCGAAATTTTGTTTCTTAGTTTATGGAATTCACTTGGAAATTCTGCCATTATGGAATTTGGCCTGGTTGTAGATAATTAAATTCTTGGAGTTGGAAGTGAAATGGACAACATTATGGTTCCAAACATACCAAAATGTGATTGCAAATAAATACACTAAAAATTTTGTGGAATTCATTTGTTCCAAACAGTTCCTATAGGAACTTTTGTTGAGGTTTCAGTTCCTAATTTGATGTTGAAGCATAATCAAACAGAACCTTTTCAATTCTTGTTTATAATCATGTTAAATGTATTAGTACCAACTAGGATTTACTTTGTGGAGTTGAGCCTAAAATGGTTGTTGATTGCCTCTCTCTTAACTCATACAGAAATCACAGTGACTTCTCGATGTAGCGAAGCTTTTGTCACCCCTCTGGTTGAACCCCCTCACCCCACCCCAAAAAAATGAAACCCCCAAAAAATCTTAATTTTATGCATTTTTGTATTTTTTTTGCTGATTAAATTTAAGTTTTCTTTCAGATTGGTTTGGATGGTATTCGTATGCTTGATCCTAGTACTGGGCGGACTTTGAGAATTTATCCTCTTGAGAACATAACAAGATGCGATGTGAGTCAATGAATTCCTCTTCCCTTCTCATGCTCTTCCCCTTTGACGTTTGAAATGTTATTGCTTAATATTGGGATGTACTCCCTTCTCATGTAGGTAACTGATTCATCTACCTTCGCATTCTGGTCCAAGAGTTCCGTGGATATTGAACCAAGACGTATCAGATTACAATCAAATAGTTACACTACCAACACACTTCTTGACATAGTGACAGCAGCAACTGTGCAGGTGTGGTTATACGAACTTATTTATTCTCAATGTAGTCTGATTATATCATAGTCATATGTGATTCTGTAGGACCAATTGCTAATATCACTTGCATTATTTTTTTGTTATTATCATTATTATAACTTTGCTTCAAAACCAAATTCTGTTGCTGGATCTGTACTTTCAGAAAGAAATGCTAGAAGGTGATAAAAAGTGTTGAAATTTGTAATACCTAAAAAGGCAGATCCAAAACCTAAGTAAAATAACTGAATTCAAAGGCTAGTTAAAAAAAAAAAAAAAAGCAGACCTGTTCCACTCTCTATTTGAAGATTTCTGGCAAGGGATTGGATGAAATTGACAACATTAAACTAGGCTGATAGAACTTGGTAGCATTGGAGATATGTAATAGAAGTAAATTTCTTTCTAGATTTAGATGCTGAATTTTGAGATGGAAATATTTGCTTGGAAGGCATTAAAGTATGTACTCTATGTTGGTGGAATATTAAATTTCTGGCTAGCTTAAAGATTTCTAGCTTGTAAAGGCTCTAGCAATTCTATTTTCTATTGAATTGTGGGGTTTGGATTGTCATCTATATGTTATATTGTGAGGAGACAATAAGTGATAGATGGCTAAATACCTGTCAAACTGTCAAAGGGGACTTTGGTGTTGGCTTTGCTTGTTGCTCAGTTGTTATGATGACGCTTAATATACCATTGGCATGTGTTGATATTTTTATTCTGTCATGGTCAGGCCGGTTTCTTAAACAGTTTTGTAGTGAATGGTTTGTATCTTTCCTTTTTTTTTTGGAGGCTTTGTGTTGAATGTATAGGAGTGAATTAAAGGAGGCTTCTTTTCTTAGCTAGTGGAGATCATCCTCCCCTCCCTCCAACTGAGATAAAAACTAAAAATAAATAAATGAAAGGTCTGCCCACCCCTTTTTAGGAGTGAGTTGTTGTGCCAGCAAATGGAGAGGAGGGTGGAGCTGCATATAAGCTTGCTGGGATCATTCTTTCCTCCTCCCAACTGAAAGAAAAGTTAGAAGTAAATAAAAGTCTGCCCACCTGGTTGGATTACCTATAGTTAAATTATATGCGGAGGCAGCAATTAGTTTAATTGCTTTTGGTTGTTGATATACAATAGTCAACCATCGTTTTTTTTCTCCTTTCTTGCAATGCAGGTCAAGGAGATGGGTGGGAGCAGGAGGCCTACTGAATCTTCCAAGACGCTTGAGCAGCCCACAGAAAAGAAAAAAGGGTTTGTTGATTGGATGAACTTGATGAAACCTGGCAATGAGGAGAAAGATCATTGGGTAAATATAGAGCATTGAGATAGAGATTTGATTAATTGATTTCCTTAATATACTAGCATTGGTGGTGGTTGTTTTTTTCCTTCATTGTGAATTTTGTAATTATAAATTTTATCTATATTATTTTTTATTATCAGATCCCTGATGAAGCCGTTTCGAAGTGTACAGCATGTGGGACTGATTTTGGGGCTTTTGTGCGCAAGGTAAATTCATTTAAAGTGGTTGATAAATCACTTTCAAGATCCTTTCTTGGTGAATCTAATGTCTTTCCCCTTCCTATTATCTTTCAGCATCACTGCAGAAACTGTGGAGACATTTTCTGTGACAAGTGTACCCATGGTAGAATTGCTCTTACTGCTGATGAGAATGCTCAGCCTGTTAGAGTTTGCGACCGATGCATGGTATGTGCTTTTAGGAATGTGAAAAATACTGCTGTCTTCCCTTCTGTTAGAATAACAAATATTATTCCTATCATTCAGGCAGAAGTGACTCAGAGGCTTAGTAATGCAAAGGAAGTAGCGAGTAAACCTGCAGGATTGCAGTCTCATGAGGATCTTGCTAGGAAGCTTCAGGTAAATAATATATTACTTTTAGGCATCCTGCTCTCCTTGCACTGTTGGGCTCTGGATAAGTTCATGTATCTGCTTATCAGTGCATTTCTGGTAGTAATTTGTATGAATGGTGATCATTTTATGACAGGAGGAAATGGAGAAAAATCGCAAGGCATCATCAGGTAATCTTGTTACTCGGAATTGATTTTTCCTTTGTATGTGGGGAAGCAATTGACATTTAATTTAAATGTTATTTGAACTTAGAATGGTAGGAGAATAAGTTCCCAACCTAATGGATCATATTGAAATGTCTTTGGATGTGCACAAACCATCGCAGGTGTAGGAGAAGTTTATGCTTGCTGTTCCCAAATTTAACAAAGGTAACCTGTGTCTCTGGTTCTCACACAAATGTTGTTTGCTTTTCCAGGATCCAAGTCAGATGGGTCTGGGAGACGGATGAGAGAAGTTGCCTGTCCTACTTGCACTGTCCATTTGCAGGTTTGAATTCATTCCCTGTCATACTGTAGGACTTAAATTTGCATGTATTTTGTTTGTTCATGATGTTTACGGGTTGCGCAGGTCCAGGTGCCCAGCTCGGGTTCTGAAACTATTGAGTGTGGAGTCTGTCAACATCCATTTCTTGTCAGTGCTCATTGATTTTGCATCTACGTTCATGAGCGGTGAAGGCGCCTATTATGAAGATCGCGGATAAAAAATGCTATTCCAATTTAGGGTGAAATGAATGATCCTAGTTTTGAGGATATCACTGGAATTAAGTTGCGAAAACAGGCGTCAAGAGTTGTATATGGTTTAATTATTTACTCATTTTCATTCACAATATGCGCTGTGGAAATGCTGCTTGGGAAGTTTCTATGGATTTGTGATTTGAAGCGTGAGTTTGCAGTTTGTCTTTACTTGTTTATAATCAAATAAAAAGATCTATCAATCGTTTTACAATAAAAAAAAAAAGGTAGCTGTTGATGGATGATACGGAATTGATCAAAACACTGGGCTCCAAAGTTATCCGTGGCCCAAACATGAGCCTAGAAGAGTTCAAGTCAGGATTTATGTGCTTAAATTGGATTGGAATCGTCTCTTGCCCTTTGAATCGGACTGAGTGGTTCAGTTGGATTTGGCTTGAACTAGTGTTGATTTAGGTTCGGAATTAAAACTGAGAAAAGTTTTATGGCAGGAAAAATAATTTTTTATTTTTAAAATTTTCAAGTTTTATTTTCATGAAAAATGAATTCACTTTAGATTTTTTTTTAAACTCAAAAATAATTTTAAAAATAAATTATTATAAAATTTTATATTACTTGCAAGTTTTTTAATATACATTGCTCATTTTTTAAACAATTATTTAATTTAATTGTTAAAAATTATAGTATAATTTCAATTAAAAGTTATTGTTTTTAATTTGAAAAAAATTTGAAAAATAGAAATTTATTTATTTATTTATTTTTAAAATTTTAATTAAATGTAAAAAAATTAAAAAAAACTGGTTTATAATTTCTTCATTTTAAAAAAAATGGCACAAATAAGCATAAAATTTTAGTTTCAGTGTTCTTTTTTGGAAATTTTTTTCATGGCTGTATTTCAATTTTTGACAGGTGAAAAGGTCCTTATAATATAGTTTTGTGATGCTCGTACTGTGAATTGAGACTGTTGATTTCGATTCAAAATCGAATTGGGGTTCATGGGCTTGAATTGAACCAAGTGATTTTAGTTAGATTTTGGCTTGAATTAGCATTATCTAAAATAAAATTAATAAAGCAAAACAATTTCAGTAGTTGAATCCACTGAAACCAAATCAAATTAAAATCAAAACTAATTATTTCAAATCAAAATGGAATTGAAATCGGCCAGTGTCATCCCTCCAAAAAAATTATGGAAATGGTTAAATGAAGGTGATAGCCGCCAGACTTGAGTTGGCAAACTTTGTTTCATGTAGATCATTCAACACCCAAAGTTCAAGCCACCATTTGGCTCACTTCAGTTCCTCAATACTAATTTGAAGCAATTCATCTCCTCATTTCTGCTTCATTGTCACCCAATTGCAATGAAACACAAGCATCTTCATCACAGCCATTGCTTATGCTTGAAGATGCACCAAAACACACTGCAATTTGCGCATCCATCACACCATCAGTGATTTGAATTACATAATGTTAATATCTCACGTTGATTTGAGATAAAAATTTTTAATTTTAAGCTAATTTTAGAACATGAATTAAGTCTAATCATTTTCTTAAAACATTATAAAAAGAAAAAAACAGAGCATGCAGCTATAATTTATCTTTACTTAAATATAATATAAATATTTTTACGAGCATCAATTAATTTAAATATTAAAAATTTATATTTTATAATATCAGAGCATAATGAAATGGATAGTAAATTAAAATTTAAAGAACTCTTTCCAACCAGAAAATTGTCGGACGCATTGAATATATAGTTAATAGTTGAAGATCAGGACACATGATATTCAATCCGATACTGTCATATGAGTGCTGCAGATTTAATATTTTATATTTATAAAAAACAAAAAAAAAATTATTTCACACATTATATATATATATAAAATTAAATGTAAGGGCGGTGATACAGCTGATAAAGAGGAGGCCTTTAATTTACGGAATTTGGACGGAACACGTTTCATGCAGTTGGCCGAAGAGATTAGATTCGCCAAGTATCTCAAGGGGCCTACCGTGTTGATTTATTTTTTTCGCATTAAATTTTCCATATTATTTTATATGTGTTAAATTAAAATTGATTTTTTAAAAAAATATTTTCATATTAATTTATTATATTTAAAATAAATAATTTTATAGTATTGTTTAATAAAGTCGAATCTTAATTAATAATTATAAATAAGAGTGAGCAAACATTAATTATAACTAAAAATAAAATCAAGTTCAATTGTTTTAGGTTTTTTTTTTTTTTTCAATTCAGTTAACATGTTTTAGCACTTGTGAAAAATTAGAGCAATTTTTTAAAAGAATTTTTTAAGAAAATAAAAAATAAAGTTTCGTATTCATGTGTTAATTTTTCAAAATAAAATTAAATATAACTAAAGCAAAAAAAATATTCGATTAGTTGTAAGTTAAAATTATAAAATAATAATTATAAATAGTATATTTTTAATAAAATTATAATTAATATATTAATTATTAAAATTTAATTATTTTTATTAATTTAATTACTAAATTAAAGATAATTGAATAAAAATAAAAAATTAAAATTTTAGAAATTATTAATTAATTACTGAACTGAAATAAATATGCTTCTGTGAAGATGACAGAATTTCGTCAATTCGATTTGATTATAATTTAATAATAGTGTGGGATCACCCCTAGCATAGGCCTGACTACCGGTTCAAGTTGGTTCTGGGATGAAACCGACGATTCAAGTTGGCCAAGGGATGAATTGAAACTAGATCAATTGACTGCGATTTCATTTGATTTCAATTTCCAACCTGTTCCGATTTGATTTCAGATTCAATTTTGATGGTTTCAATTCCACTTCAAAAATGATTTGATTCATCTGCTACCCTCTAAAGTTGCCATTTTTTTAAAAAAATCTGTTTAAACTAGACCAAAATCAGCAATTTCAATCTAATTTCGGTTCACAGCTACGAGAAGCGGATAGAAACTATAGCCCCTACAGCTGATCCAGTTTTGTTTCATGCCCTTAAACTACTTATTTGAGCCAGTTTGAAGTTTGAGTCGGACTGATATCAATTTGATTCATAACCTGAAACGGCCAGGCCCCTCGCCGGTTCTACCTTAGCGGCTACCTAGGATACGGTGGTTTACCGAACCACCAATCGGATGGAATAGCCCACAGTTGGCCTTAACCTTCCAAAATAGCCCACACTTGAAGGTTTTTCCCTTGAAAGATTAGTAAAAATTATAATAATTTTTTAATATGAAGTGCAGAGAAATTGCATGGGGGAGGGGGCGGGTGGGGTGGGGTGGGGTTGGGTTGTCCAACGAGGCACCAACCTGATTGCGATCCGTTTGGTCTCATTTAAAAATTAATATTAACAAACGAGGAGGAGAATCATACTTGAATTTAGGTAAGGGTAATTTAATTGTGGAGTGATGAGAAAATTGAAGTTTCTTCCATCATTTATCCAAAAGAGGTAGCTCGAGTAGGTGAGATAATCAAGTTCCCTTTTTTTTTTTTTAACAACAATAATGATAATGAAATAAATGATGTTAGTCCCCATGTTATGATCTTGTGAATACTGTTTTTATTTCCATATTTTTTATTATTTAATAAAAATTTAATAAATTAAATAATATTTGATAAATTATACAGTCAGAAATAATGAGTAACTAAATTTAATATTTTCATATTTTGTATACTTTAAAAGTGAAAAAATACTAATCAAATTATTTTCTGATTTATCATTATAAGAATCAAATTTTAATATCTGTAAAGTTTGGAGTTGAAATCTTATTTGAGTTAAAACAACAAGTGTTAGGTGCAATAGTAAGATTTATTGTGCTTCTAAGAGAAGAACTCAAGTTCACTCATTCTTAAAAAGAGTCATCGTTTGTTGAAAGGAACAACCATGAATATCAAAATCTGTAATAAAATAAAATAAAATAAAATAATGAAATATCGTGATCATCTACAAGTCACAAGTGCGAAAGAAGGAAGGGGTTGGATTATATTTAGTTAAGAAGACTAGTGGCTATTAACTTGGCCGCCATTGTTTCCACCGGGACATCATTTCTTTTTCCATTGAAATGAATCATCTGTTGGAGCCAGGCTTGGAGGTTTTGCGAATATATATTTCCAAAACGATGAAGTTTCTTTCGTGGAGACCTTCTTCTTCTTCTTCTTCCACTCCAATATTGGTGTTTCTTATGATATATGTTCATGTATGGACTGCAAAAGCTTTGGTAAAGCTACCGCCTAACACAACAGTTCCAGCACTTTTGGTATTTGGAGATTCCATAGTTGATACAGGTAATAACAACAATCTCCAAACGATAGTCAAGTGCAACTTCCCACCATATGGGATGGATTTCAAAGGAGGAATTCCGACAGGAAGGTTCTGCGATGGAAAGGTTCCTTCAGACATCATAGGTAGTATCAAACTCTCTCTCTCTCTCTCTCTCTCTCTCTGATATAAACATATATATATTTACCATGACCTGCATAAGCATAAAATCACATGTATCAATACAACATGAGCGACATTGAGATAATTAGTTAGTGTAGAGCTCAAAAGTATATAGGACAATACATTCTCTCATGATCATGAACATTCAGAGCGTGAAACTTGCAAGCATGAGCAATGGTATGTTTTAATATTATAAATATAAAAAAAATGAATCATATTTAATTCAATCCCAAAAGTTAACCGAAGAATTGCCTAAACTTATATATATATCTCAAATGAAATGGAACAATAGCTAGGTCAATAGAGGGGAATTGAAAGTCAATCCGGAGGATCCTGCAGTCTGTAAAATAATTCTGAGAGTTCATCTTAGGAAATAGCTATATATAGGAGTTATTAAAATAAGATGTTTTAACTCAATCTCATTGGAATCTGTTTATAAGATTACAAGGAATTGACAAATAAATCCTCATAGAAACTAAATGAAAAACAAAATTCTTATATAAAGAAACAATAATTTTATCACTAAATAATTAATTATTTAATTATATATATATAATACAATTTAATTAAAATAAATAATTAAGTTTTTAAAAACTTTTTAACTTATGTGACATGAAAATAAAAAGGAATTGGATATCAGGGTAATATTGGAAACAAGTTTTTCCTTTTGTCAGCTTTTACAATATTTAAAGGGTAAAGTGCTTTTTAGTCCCTGAGTCATATCAAAATCAATATTTTTAAAAAATTAAAAGTTTAGTCTCTATTTTTATTTTTTTTTTTTTTTGTCATCTCCCTTTTTTTTTTTTTTTTTAATTTTTTAAAAAAATTAAAAAAAAAAAAAAAATTATTTTTTTTTTTTTTTTTTTTTTTTATTTTAAATTTGTTATTTATTTTTTTTTTTAAAAAAAATTAATAATTTTTTATTTTTTTTTTATAAAAAAACAAAAAAAAAAAATAAAATTTTTTTTGGAGGATGGGGAGATTCAGTTTGATGAGGAGTATATATATATATATACTAACTACTACTAAAAAAAAAAAAAAAAAAAAATGTGTTAATTTTAACATAATTTAAGGAGGAAAAAATAATTTACCCTATTTTAAAATGTCCAAACATTTTCTCCCTATGAAAATTTTAATTCTTCATATATCCGTTAGATAAAAATATAATCACAAAGGTAGATTTTATTTTATAATTACTTTGTTTAAAGCAAAGTAAAACTACTTTATTTTATGAAAAAATTTAAAATTTTAAATAAAATATTATTTTAAATTAATAATAATGATCAGTGTAATGGTGTTATTTATATTTTTATATTAAATGAAATTAAATATTTCAACTTATTGTTATTAATTTAAAAATATATTTTACTATATTATTTTATAAAAAAAAATTATATGTTCATTTTTTGTGCAGTTTCATATTTTTGTTGTTACTTTAATATATTTTGGTGAAATAATTATATTACAAAAAATAAACATCACTTTACGTAAATATATATACATATAAAATAAAATATAAAAATTAAATTTCATTAGATTATAATTTCTTGTGAAATAAAATATTTTTCTCAGCTGAAGAATTAGGAATCAAGGACACCGTGCCTGCCTATTTGGACCCAACAGTGACGCCTGCTGATCTCGCAACAGGAGTAACCTTTGCTTCAGGCGGCACAGGATATGATCCCATGACACCAAAGCTAGCGGTAAATATATAATTCTCCCACTCTTCATCTATCATACTATTATTCTTGCAGGTTTTTTCGATTTATTGTGGATGCAAGATATTAATGAATATATGGATTTTATTTATTTTATGTTATTAATACGTATCTTGAAATCACGATGATCCGAATCTAAATATGATTAATATTGGTTCTGAAATCTGGGTGACAGTCAGTCATATCCTTAGCCGATCAATTGGAACACTTCAACGAATACATACAGAAGCTGAGAGGATTTGTTGGAGAAGAAAAAACAAACTTCATCTTAGCAAATAGCCTGTATCTACTGGTAGCAGGCAGTGATGACATAGCCAACACCTATTTTGTTCTACGTGCTAGGAAATTACAGTATGATGTTCCTGCATACACCGATCTAATGGCAAATTCTGCTTCTAGTTTTGTCCAGGTGAATTCTTGTAATTATATATTTTCTTCAAGTTGTACAACATATTAGGCATTTGGCTATGGAAATTCTTGAAGAGTTCTACAAATTCTTATTATTTTGGGTGTTTTGATTTTTTCAAAGGATTTATATAACCTGGGAGCAAGGAGGATAGCAGTTTTCAGTGCACCACCGATTGGATGCGTGCCATCCCAGAGAACTTTGGCAGGGGGATCTCTAAGAGATTGCGCAGAAAACTACAATCAAGCAGCAACCTTATTCAACTCCAAATTGTCTAAGAAGATAGATTCTTTTAATACTACGCTCCCTAACAACAAGATTGTCTACGTAGATGTCTACAATCCTCTCTTCAATCTCATCCAAAACCCTAATAAATATGGTAATTAACCTAATCTTTCAACTGGGTAGTCAATAATTAGATTTCAGAACAAAAATTAACCCTTTTTTTTTTTCAGGTTTTCAAGTTGCAAATAGAGGATGCTGTGGAACGGGAGATTTAGAGGTTGCTATTTTATGTAATAAATTAACTGCAGTCATTTGTGCTAATGTTTCTGATTATGTATTTTGGGATAGTTATCATCCCACAGAAAGAGCTTATAGAGTACTCATCTCACAACTCCTCACTAAGTATGTGGAAAAATTCTTCTGATTCCATATTAGCTTGCAGAGTTGCAGTGTTCCTCTTATTTTAGTTTCTTAGTCATTTGTTCATAGTTTGAAATTTTCAAAAGCCATTTTGATTTGGGAATGGCATATCAGCTGTTGAATTTACAATGTTTGTCAAATTCAATTACTAAAATCTCTGTAACGTGCCAACATAATCATTTTATTGAATTCTCGAAGTGATTGATTTCAACAATATGTTAACAAGAAATTACTTATGCTATAGCGGACATTTCAATAGGATATTAAGTGAAAACACAGTCCATTTATGTGGAATATCATGAGGTTAAGATTGATGAGCTGCCTCAGGAGAAATTCTTCCCATACTCTTGGAGAATTTGAGAAACCAAGATCCTGTATGCTCTTTCAGTAGGATGGGCAGAGTCCCAAAACAAATACTTAGAAGTGTCAGGACATGTAAATGGATTCAATTGGTTACAGAACAATGCTGTTACTTCTATTTCTCCAGTGCCACAACACCCACTAGTCGTCTCTTCAAATCCTGAAAAATGTTTAGATAAATCCTCTTTTAAAAATAACAGCAACACTGCAACACAATTAGCTTAGTCACAAGGCTTGCTAGCTAGCTAGCTGGCTGCAATAGAAATAAGAATTGAGAAAGCTTCTTCTTAAGGTGATTTTACCTGATCCTTGAGGATTTTGGATAAGTGCAAGCAGAGGATTATAGACATCAAGATAGAATATGGTGGCATTGGCAAGGCTGCTATTAAGGACACTCAACTCAGAGGATAGCTTGTAATTGAACATATTTGCTGCCTGGTTCGAATCCTCTCCACATGCTCTATATAACCCTCCTTCCACTGTTCGAAAAAAAGGCACGCATCCAATAGGTATTGTAACCAGAAATGCAATTCTTCGTGCACCCAACCCATACAAATCCTTTCCAAATCATGTATTATAAGATGTTAAAAGCATCAAGACGTATAGGAAATCATCCATGGTCACATGTACAGGGAAAACATAATGCAAATAAAAGAACATTCACCTTGACGAATTTAGTAGCCCTGCTAACCAATAAAGAAGTGTATGAAGAAACATCATATTGCAATGATTTGAGATGGAGAATGAAGTAGGTGATTGCAAGATCATTATTTCCAGATGATATAACAAAAAGGCTGTTGAATATGATGGCTTCAGCTTTCTCTTCTCCAACGACTCGCTTAAGCTTTGATGTGTACTCTTCGAAGAGGTGGAATTGATCTGTTATTGATAGGATTGACTGATAATAAAAGAATTGATAATTAGACAGAAAATTCAAGAATTGGCTGGACAGATAATCCAGAACAAGAGATTTATCTTAAATTTTAAAATGAAAGAAGTTATGAACCTGTATACCAGCTGTTAAAGGGTCAAGACCTGAGCCAGCTGAAGCAAAGCTTACGCCTGTTGGAAGATCATTGTCTTGCAGATTTGGATCAAGGTATGCTGGCAAAAGATCTTTAACTCCCACACCTGATGCTGTAAAAAAACATATATATGTTTTTGAAAATTTGTCAACCTCTATAATTCACAGTCCTTGTAAATTGAAAAAGATCTTTAAAGAAGAGGGTATGAAAGCCAAAGAGAGCTCTCAACCAGTTTCTAGTAATTAAAGACTGTCCATTTCCTATGCTAATAATAACTAATGGATTAGTGTTAATAAATGAATAAATACCAACTAAGTCAGAGAAAATTTTTCCATCAGAACATCTTCCTGTAGCTATTCCTCCAGGAAAATTCCTTCCATATGGAGGAACGTTGCACTTGGTAAGGGTTTTGAGATTGTTATTGTTGCCAGTGTCAAGAATTGAATCTCCAAATGCGATAACTGCTGGAATTGTTCCATTACTAGCCTCCGCAATACAAAATAAAAGTAAAATAGAAAGTGGGAGCAAAATGGTTGAAGCAGGATAATGGATTTTCACATAGAAAAACTCCATTTTTCCAAGTGAAGTCTGTGGTGCAAGCATATGCACTTATATACAAGTAAAATGGATAGAAAGCTTCCAAGATCCAATAATATACGTTCTGGAGGTGTTCGGTTTTAATTATAAATCTGGTTCTACCAAAGAATTTGAATTGGAACCAATGGTTCTGATTCCCGTTTCAATTTGGTTTTAAGTAATTTTAGATATGATTTTGGTTCTACCTTATATATCCCATTTTGATTTCAATTTTGGTTCTACTTTATTAAATTAATTGCTTTCATAAATTTCTCTAGCTTGCTACTAATTTTTTTTTTTTTTTTCAGGCAAATAGAGAACTTTTGTTAAAGAATATTCTTAATCTAAAATGACTTAACTGTCAAATAAGTAAACAAAAAATTTTCTTGAGTTTATGATTGTAACACCCTATTTGTATAGCCCGGTATATTTTATTGTTCCGGTGACCGGAGTCGGTCTGGACAATTAAGGTGATTAGAACCACATTTAAGACAACTAAAGAAGCCATAAATATAAATAATTAGTAATTGTCAATTAATTAAGTATAAATAAGAAAAATAGAATATAAGAGGTTAAACGAGCCGAGAGTCACAGCGATAGGTGACCGTCTCGAGAACGACTGCGAAGCCATTTAAACTCAAATTTCGAACCATAAAATGTGACGCTGCGGTCCTTAGGACCATTACGAACATAGTGGAAAAGAGAAAATCATGAAAAAGAACTGTTAAGCCAGTCAAATAATTATGTTAGGGAGCCGAAAGAAATATTGAATTATTTGCAAACCGGATTGAACCGGCGAAGGGCAATTTGGTTAATTGACCCCGAGAGCTAACTCCTGACCTAATTGTCAAATAAAATCGGAGAAAAGAAAATTTCGGAATCGAGAATTAAATTAAAGAACTAATAGAAAAATAAATAGAAAAAAAAATGGAAAAGTCAAAAGGTGATGACATCATGCATGACATCATGCATGATGCCATAAAGAATATAATTAATTTATTTACTTATTTAGATTTTTGGTCTTCCTAAAGAGATAAAGACAAAAAGAAAAGAAACAAAAAAAAAAAATTATTTGGTCTTCTTCCTTCCTCCCATTGCCGCCCCATCACTCGCACCTCTCTCTTTCATCCCTTTTCCACCATTAACAACCAATTCAAGCTTTTAAAAGCTTGATTTTATTTTATATATATACCCTAACTCCCTTAAGTAAATTTTGTTCTTGGATCTTGACAAGTATCTTGTGCATAGAAAGGAAGAAGAAAGTGGAAGAATTGAAGCTTTGGGAATACTTCCTTAAAGGTTAGTCAAGAATCCTCTCAATTCTCCTTATATTCATGAATTTGCACTTGAAGTGGACTAGTATTGATGAAAATAAAATAAAAACAATATATTTAGGAATATAATAAAATTCAGCCAGCTTAGAGGTAAACAAATTGACCAAAGTTGAAAAACTACAGGCTGCCCTGCACAAACTGACCAAATGAACAGTGTTTGTTCATTTAGTCATAACTCGAGCTAGGCAGGTCAAAATGACCTGAAATTTTACCAGTGGTTAGATGAGATATAGATCTAAAACTTTCATGAAGAACACAAACCCAAATTATGCCATTAACCCAATCAAATTACTGAGCAAAGTTGAATCACTGAACCTGCAGAACTGCAGATTTACCATATGAACAGTAAAGTTTCAATGGCTATAACTCTCTCTAGAAAACTCCGATTTAGGTGATTCTTGAACCGATGGAAACCTAAGGCATAGTAGAACATTTCGTATGAAGAAAATTAGACCAAATTATGGACTTAACTTGGTCAAATTGCTGAACGAAGTTGGATCAATAAATCTGCAGAACTAAATTCTGCAGCATGAACAGTAAACGTAATTTGGATATAACTTGAGCTACAAAACTCCAATTGGAGTGATTCAAAAAGGAGAATAAACTTAAGACAATAGGGAACATTTTCTATGAAGGAAGTTTTTCCAAATTCTAACAGAAAAGTGACCAATGGAACAATGCACCCTAGACACCAAAAACTGAAAATTGATAATTTTGCTTAAAAAACTTAAGTGTTGAGAAAATAACTAAAACCAACAAGTTTAGTGACCAAAATGTGGTATGTGGGTGAAGTTGGAATTCCCATAGCTATTAAGCCTTAGAAAGTCAACAATTTGACTTGAATAGTGTAGTGAATAGTAACCCGAAACACAAAAATTTTCAAGAACGTCGAGTTTAGCACATTAGAGCTAGATAAAAGTGAAGTTAAATTTATTTTTGGATTTATGCTAAGTTATGGTACTGAAATACTGTGAAACTGTGTGTTTCAGTTGAAAAAGACTTTGAAGCTCGGAAAGACTGAGTCAAGGCCTAGAGGCAACTCACATCAGGTTTGTGCATAATAAACCTTATTTGAGCCTTTTGTCATTGCAAAATTAATTTAGTGTGATTCAAGAAAATTTGAAGTTAATTATGAATTATGTTGCCATCTTGTGAATGAAATTATGACTTTAAAAATTTATTGGATTTCTCACGAATCATTTGAATAAAATGTTTGAAATTGATTTTTGATTCACACTTAGCATGACAGTGCCTTATTATTCCTCCAGTTATGGGATTGACATTGATTATTTTCCTCCCTCTCTGGTTTACCAGTTGAGATTGTAGATCGGATGAGTACTCATTAGCTAGCTAGCCACCTCTCTCATTGATTTCGATTAGTGGGATTGTAGATTGCTTTGTCGTGGTGTACAACGCGACATTGATCGAAAATTTTGTGTCATGGCTTAAGTTGCGTATGAATTGGCAACACTGTGTTTCTTAAATTATTTGACTAAATTGTGTTATTATGAGTTTGATAATTTGTGAAATGTGATTGAGAGATATTTAAACTGTGTTTTGGCAATGAATGATTTATGTATTATATTTTAAATTTTTATTGTGCACCACTGAGTATTTTTATACTCAGCGATAGCTTATTTTGCTGTCGCAGATAAGAGCAAAGAGAAAGCAGCAGAGAACTCTTGATCATTTTTGTACGGGTATTGTTTTATACCCTTGTAATTATTTTGATGTAAATACTGTAATGTCATAAGTATCAATGTAAAGTGAGCAGTTGTATAATAAATTGTAATAATATTATTTTTGGATTTTATATCTGTAAAGTTAGTTTGTGCATACAATATTGATGTAATGATATGAAATAATTTGTTTTAAGAATTTTGAGATGTATTGACTTGAGAATATTTGGAAGTTGGGAGTTAGGAAAAATTTATTGGAAATGCTTTTTACAGGTTTTTGAAGAACGGTTTTCTCAAAATACAGACGGAACTCTGTCAAAATTTTTATAAAATTTGCGGTAAAATTAAAATGGATAAAAATTCTTACTAGTTTATAAGCTTTGAATAAATGATTTTAATTCCTATCAAAATGTTCACCACTTCCAAAATGCAAGAAAATAGTTTTAAAATCCCTTGTAGTGTACTTAATGAATTATCGGTAGGTGAAGTTCGGTAGTTCATTAGGTATTCTACTGGATCATGTTATGCCTTACAGAGGGATAAGGTGTGACATGTTTTAGTGGTATCAGAGAATGGTTTTGCGATGAATTTTGACTATTTATGTGAACATTTCTTTGATAAGTACAACTGCTCAAGTGTCTTTAATTGATACATTTGACATATTTACATCATGAATATGTACTAACGGAGGTCAACCTCCTTATGTTTGATCTCAGGAAGTAGAAATTTTGGGAAAACGCAATGGAAGAAGGAGATCATTCCGTGGAACAATCTGTTGAGGTTGAGGTTCAAAGGGAAGCCCTAGCACTCCAGAACGTGAGTGGGTCAACCACTCCAGCTCCTACTCCAGCACCGCAGTTTCCTGCTCAATTTATACAGCAGATGACTGCATTTTTCCAGCAAATGGCAGGAAATGTGCCACCCCAAGCTCAGATGCAAGTACCTGTAGCACAACTACAGCCCTCAGCTCGGCAATATGAAAAATTGATGAAATTTGGGGCCACCGAGTTTAAAGGCACTGTGGATCCACGGGAGGCAGAACAGTGGTTGGAAAGAATGGAATGGGTTTTAAGAAAGCTGTAGTGTACTGAAGAATTAAAATTTGAATATTCAGTATCTCTTCTGCAAGGGGATGCGTATGAATAGTGGAAGACCATCCCCCACAGCCTGGTTGAGCCACCTGTGTTGACCTGGTCAGACTTTTTGAGGGAGTTTTGACAGAAGTGGATTCCCGATGCATATGTGGATATGAAGTTACAAGAATTCTTTAGTTTGAAAGAAGGGGACAGAACCATAGCAGAATATGAGAGGGACTTCTCTCGACTGAGCCACTATGCTGGAAGCTTAGTCTCCACCCCCAAAGATAGATGTAAGAGGTTTGAGGCTGGGTTAAGGCCGAATTTGAGAATGCAAGTTGTGGGTTTCCGACATCAGAATTTCGATGAGTTGTTCTCATAGGCCCTAGAACTGGAGAGGATAGAATCAGAAGGGGCAGTGAAGAAGGGTACACAAGAGAAAAAGAAGACTGAAAGAACTACTGGACAAGCACTTGAGAGTGGTTCTGGAAAGAGGAAACAGTTTGGGGGATCCAGCTCCTGTAAATCTGGCAGAGGCAGATTCTCTGGCCAAAGACCACCTCGGTCTAGTCAGCAGACCCAGCAAGCACCCCGAGGAGCTCTATCAGTACGGCAGCGTGAAACTTGTGGTAGAACTCATGGTGGGGTTTGTTTCAAGGTTACCGGTGCATGTTTTAACTGTGGAGGGAGCAGACATTTCGCTAAGGATTGTACTAGTCCGCACCGGTCTGGACCTTTTGCTACATTTGAAGGATCAGGCCAAGTCTCTGCACCTAGAGGGTCACAATTAGCTGCTAGAGGTAGAGGCAGAGGTAGGGGTCCTGGTAACACTCCTGGGAGTCAAAGCACTATTAACCACCCGATATCGATGGCGCACTCCGGAGTGTATACCATGCGTCAGAGGGAGGAAGCTGAAAAATCAGACGTAGTAGCTGGTATTTTCTCCATCCTTGACCAAGATTTACATGTGTTATTTGATCCTGGCTCCACACATTCGTATGTTAGTGCTAGTGTGATGTGTTCTACTGCTATTTAGTGTGTACCAATGGATTATGATGTGCTAGTAACTAGTCCATTAGGCCAGGAGGTCAGGGTAAATAGACTATATAGGGACTGTCCTTTGGTGATCCAAGAACACACTTTTCTGTCTGATTTGATTGAAATGCCCTTCATAAATTATGATATTATCTTGGGCATGGATTGGTTAGCCAGGCATCATGCGATGATTGACTGTAGATTGAAGACAGTCACTTTTGGTCTTTCTCGGTATGGTGATGTAGTAATACATGGGAAGAGGCAGTTACTGCCTTCAAACATCATTTCAGCTGCACTGGCCAGAAGGATGATCAGAAAGGGGTGTGAAGCATATTTGGCACATGTGATAGACACCCAAGTGGGGAGTCCAACACTAAGGGACATCCCTACGGTATGTGACTTTTCAGATGTGTTTCCTGATGAATTGCCAGGATTACCTCCAGAAAGAGAAGTGCAATTTGAAATTGATGTTATGCCTGGTGTGGACCCAATCTCCATAACGCCATATAGAATGGCACCTGCAGAATTGAAGGAGTTGAAAGTGCAGTTGCAAGAGCTGCTTGACAAGGGCTTTATCCGCCCTAGTGTGTCACCTTGGGGAGTGCCAGTGTTATTTGTAAAGAAGAAGGATGGCACTCTCCGGTTATGCACCGACTATCGGCAGTTGAATAAGGTGACAATAAAGAACAGATACTCATTGCCCCGCATTGATGACTTGTTTGATCAGTTGAGGGGTGCAGCTGTGTTCTCCAAAATTGACCTGAGATTAGGTTATTATCAGCTGAAAGTACAAGAGCAGAGTATTTCTAAAACTGCCTTTAGAACCCGCTATGGCCATTATGAGTTCTTGGTCATGCCATTCGGGTTAACTAATGCTCCGGCTGCTTTTATGGATCTGATGAACACTATCTTCAAACCATACCTCGACCAGTTTGTTGTGGTATTGATTGATGATATATTGGTCTATTCGAGGAATACAGAAGAGCATGATAGACATCTGCAGATTGTACTACAGACTTTGAGGGAGAAACAACTATATGCCAAATTGTCGAAGTGTGAATTTTGGCTGAAGGAGATATCCTTTTTGGGGCACATAGTATCAGCAGAGGGTATTAAGGTAGATCCTAGCAAGATAGAAGCTGTCCTTAATTGGAAGCCACCCAGAAATATCATAGAGATTCACAGTTTTCTGGGTTTAGCTGGATACTACTATCGTTTTGTGAAGGGATTCTCCATGTTGGCATCTCCATTGACCAAGCTGCTTAGAAAAGATGTGAAATTTCAATGGACGGATAAATGCCAATAGAGTTTTGATGAATTGAAGAGATGTTTGACTGAGGCTCCAGTCTTGACTTTACCTACTCCGGGTAAAGAATACACAGTATATAGTGATGCTTCTCATAATGGGTGAGGCTGTGTATTGATGCAAGATCGAAATGTCATTGCCTATGCATCACGCCAGCTAAAACCGCATGAGAGGAATTATCCGACACATGACTTGGAGCTTGCAGCCATTGTGTTTGCTCTTAAGATCTGGAGACACTATTTGTATAGGGAGAAATGTTACATCTACACAGATCATAAGAGTTTGAAGTATTTGGGTACCCAGAAAAAGTTGAATTTGAGACAGAGGAGATGGTTAGAGTTGATAAAAGACTATGATTGTCTGATAGACTATCAGCCAGGAAAAGCGAATGTTGTGGCTGACGCCTTAAGTCACAAAACTATGGCAAGTCTACGGGTTACTCCTTTATCTTTGGTGCATGAGTTAAGATCATTGCATGCCAGCTTAGAGATTAATGATGATGGGCAGACAGCAGTTGCATGGCATGTACAACCAGTATTGATTGATCAGATTAGAATGGCTACTAAGAATGATCAGAAGTATCAGAGACTGTTGGAAGAAGTCCAGCAGGGCAAGAAACCAGAATTCTCAATAAGAGATGATGGTCTACTGCTCCACCAGGGCAGAATATGTGTTCCTAATGATGTTGATTTGAGGAAGATCATTTTGAAGGAAGCACATGAGTCTCCTTTTGCCATGCACCCTGGTGGCACAAAAATGTATAGAGGGCTAAAGGAGCATTACTGGTGGATGGGTATGAAAAGAGATGTGGTAGAGTTTGTTTCCAAATGCCTAACTTGTCAGCAAGTAAAGGCAGAACACCAAGTACCAACTGGGTTGTTACATCCACTACCAGTACCAGAATGGAAATGGGAGAGAATAACAATGGATTTTGTGATGGGACTTCCGAGGACATAGAAGAGTCATGATGCAGTATGGGTCATTGTTAACAGACTAACTAAGTCTGCTCATTTTCTGCCAGTCCGACTGGACTACAGTTTAGACAGAATGGCCAGGTTGTACATCGATGAGATTGTGAGACTTCATGGAGTGCCAGTATCCATTGTATCAGACAGAGATCCTAGGTTCACTTCTAGATTCTGGGGTAGTCTTCAGAGAGCCCTAGGAACTAGATTGAACTTCAAGATCGCATTCCACCCACGCATGCATGGCCAATCTGAGAGGGTAATTCAGATCTTGGAGGATATGCTACGGGCTTGTGTGATTGATTTTGAGGGCAGTTGGGATACACACTTGCATTTGATTGAGTTTGCTTATAAAAACAGCTACCAATCAAGCATTGGGATGCCTCCATATGAAGCTTTGTATGGCAGAAAATGTAGAACCCCGTTGTGTTGGGATGATGTGGGTGAAAAAAAGAAGATTGGACCCGAAATTGTTCAACAGACTGAAGAGAAAATTAGGGTGATTAGAGATGGACTTAAGACTGCATCAGACTGTCAGAAGTCCTACATTGATTTGAAGAGAAGGGATATTGAGTATGCAGTGGGTGAGAAAGTTTTCCTCAAAGTTTCTCCTTGGAAGAGAATTATGAGATTCAGCAGAAAGGGGAAACTGAGTCCTTGTTTCATTGGGCCATATGAGGTTCTGGAAAGAGTGGGTCCTTTGGCATATCGGTTGGCACTACCTCCAGAGTTGAAGAAAATACATAATATCTTCCATGTGTCTATGTTGAGGAGGTATCGATAAGACCCATCTCATGTATTACCAGTAGAAGAAATTGAAGTGAATCCAGACCTCACATATGAAGAAGAACCCATAGAGATTCTGGCTTATGAGGCGAAGCAGCTACGGAACAAGCAGATACCATTGGTAAAAGTACTGTGGAACCATCATTTGGACCAGGAGGCTACTTGGGAACGAGAGGAGGACATGAGGAGACAACACCCACAGCTGTTCAGAGATTGATACCAGGTAAAATTTCGAGATGAAATTTATTTTAAGGGGGGAGAATTGTAACACCCCTATTTGTATAGCCTGGTATATTTCACTGTTCTGGTGACCGGAGTCGGTCTGGACAATTAAGGGGATTAGAACCACACTTAAGACAACTAAAAAAGCCATAACTACAAATAATTAGTAATTGCCAATTAGTTAAGTATAAATAAGAAAAACAGAACATAAGAGGTTAAACGAGCCGAGAGTCATAGCGATGGGTGACCGTCTTGAGAATGACTGCGAAGCCATTTTAAACTCAAATTTTGAACGTAAAATGTGACGCTGCGGTCCTTAGGACCATTACGAACATAGTGGAAAAGAGAAAATCACGAAAAAGAACTGTTAAGCCATTCAAATAATTAGTTCAGAGAGCCGGAAGAAATATTAAATTATTTACAAACCGGGATGAACCGGCGAGGGGCAATTTGGTTAATTGACCCCGAGAGCTGACCTAATTGTCAAATAAAATCGGAGAAAAAAAAATTTCAGAATCGAGAATTAAATTAAAGAACTAATAGAAAAAAAAAAAAGAAAATGGAAAAGTCAAAAGGTGATGACATCATGCATGACATCATGCATGATGCCATAAAGAATATAATTAATTAATTTATTTATTTAGATTTTTGGTCTTCCTAAAGAGATAAAGACAAAAAGAAAAGAAATAAAAAAAAAATCATTTGGTCTTCTTCCTTCCTCCCATTGCCGCCCCATCACTCCCACCTCTCTCTTTCATCCCTTTTCCATCATTAACAACCAATTCAAGCTTTTAAAAGTTTGATTTTATTCTATATATATACCCTAACTCCCTTAAGTAAATTTTGTTCTTGGATCTTGACAAGTATCTTGTGCATAGAAAGGAAGAAAAAAGTGGAATAATTGAAGCTTTGGGAATACTTCCTTAAAGGTTAGTCAAGAATCCTCTCAATTCTCCTTATATTCATGAATTTGCACTTGAAGTGGACTAGTATTGATGAAAATAAAATAAAAACAACATATTTAGGAATATAATGAAATTCATCCAGCTTAGAGGTAACTTGAAATTGATGGATTTTGATACAATTAAAAAGGTAGGCAAGCTTGATTGAAGGTGTAGTTGAGGTTTATATAGTTTAATTGCATGAAATGAGCTAAACATCGAAATTAGGGTTTGAGACCTAAGGTTTTGAGGCAAAAATTTGGAGAAATTGGTAAATGATATATTTGACCTAATGTAAAATGAGAAATGGTCATTTGTGACCTAATTAAGTGTGTTAGAAGTGTTGAAATTAAAGTCAAATTCAGAGGGAGTGTGGTCATGCTGCTGCAGCATGACCAAGTCAACTTTGAGGGACCAAAAATGAAATTTTACAAGTCCAATTGGTATGAGACCAATCGGGAATGAAAATAGGCACTAAATGACACAATTTTCATTTAGGAAGCATGCCCAAAAAGTGACTAAAACCTAGTGAACAAATTGACCAAAGTTGAAAAATTGCAGGTTGCCCTGCATAAACTGACCAAATGAACAATGTTTGTTCATTTGGTCATAACTCGAGCTAGGCAGGTCAAAATGACCTTAAATTTTACCAGTGATTAGATGAGATATAGATCTAAAACTTTCATGAAGAACACAAACCCAAATTATGCCATTAACCCAATCAAATTACTGAGCAAAGTTGAATCACTGAACCTGCAGAACTGCAGATTTACCATATGAATAGTAAAGTTTCAATGGCTATAACTCTCTCTAGAAAACTCTGATATAGGTGATTCTTGAACCCATGGAAACCTAAGGCATAGTAGAACATTTCATATGAAGAAAATTAGACCAAATTATGGACTTAACTTGGTCAAATTGTTGAACGGAGTTGGATCAATAAATCTGCAGAACTAAATTCTGCAGCATGAACAGTAAACGTAATTTGGATATAACTTGAGCTACAAAACTCCAATTGGAGTGATTCAAAAAGGAGAATAAACTTAAGACAATAGGGAACATTTTCTATGAAGGAAGTTTTGCCAAATTTCAACAGAAAAGTGATCAATGGAACAGTGCAACCTAGACACCAAAAACTGAAAATTGACAATTTTGCCTAAAAGACTTAAGTGTTGAGAAAATAACCAAAACCAATAAGTTTAGTGACCAAAATGTGGTATGTGGGTGAAGTTGGAATTTCTATAGCTATTAAGCCTTAGAAAGTCAATAATTTGACTTGAATAGTGTAGTGAATAGTAACCCGAAACACAAAAATTTCAAGAACGTTGAGTTTAGCACATTAGAGCTAGAAAAAAGTGAAGTTAAATTTATTTTTGGATTTATGCTAAGTTATGGTACTGAAATACTGTGAAACTGTGTGTTTCAGCTGAAAAAGACTTGGAAGCTCGGAAAAACTGAGTCAAGGCCTAGAGGCGACTCACGTCAGGTTTGTGTACAATAAATCTTATTTGAGCCTTTTGTCATTGAAAAATTGATTTAGTGTGATTCATGAAAATTTGAAGTTAATTATGAATTGTGTTGCCATCTTGTGAATGAAATTATGACTTTGGAAATTTATTGGATTTCTCACGAATCATTTGAATAAAATGTTTGAAATTGATTTTTGATTCATACTTAGCATGACAGTGCCTTATTATTTCTCTAGTTATGGGGTTGAGATCGATTATTTTCTTCCCTCTCTGGTTTACCAGTTGAGGTTGTAGATCAGATGAGTACTCATTAGCTAGCTAGCCACCTCTCTCATTGATTTCGATTAATGGGGTTGTAGATTGCTTTGTCGTGGTGTACAACGCGACATTGATCAGAAATTTTGTGTCATGGCTTAAGTTGTGTATGAATTGGCAACACTGTGTTTCTTAAATTATTTGATTAAATTGTGTTATTATGAGTTTTGATAATTTGTGAAATGTGATTGAGAAATATTTAAACTGTGTTTTGGCAATGAATGATTTATGTATTATATTTTAAATTTTTATTGTGCACCACTGAGTATTTTTATACTCAGCGATAGCTTATTTTGCTGTCGCAGATAAGAGCAAAGAGAAAGCAGCAGAGTGAGCTGCGGAATTGATAAGAACTCTTGATTATTTTTGTACGGGTATTGTTTTATACCCTTGTAATTATTTTGATGTAAATACTGCGATGTCATAAGTATCAATGTAAAGTGAGCAGTTGTATAATAAATTGTAAGAATATTATTTTTGGATTTTATATCTGTAAAGTTAGTTTGTGCATACAATATTGATGTAATGATATGAAATAATTTGTTTTGAGAATTTTGAGATGTATTGACTTGAGAATATTTGAAGGTTGGGAGTTAGGAAAAATTTATTTGAAGTACTTTTTATAGGTTTTTGAAGAACGGTTTTCTCAAAATACAGACGGAATTCTATCAAAATTTTTATAAAATTTACGATAAAATTAAAATGGACAAAAATTCTTACTAGTTTATAAGCTTTGAATAAATGTTTTTAATTCCTATCAACATGCTCACCACTTCCAAAATGCAAAAAAATAGTTTTAAAATCCCTTGTAGTGTACTTAATGAATTATCGGTAGGTGAAGTTCGATAGTTCATTAGGTATTCTACGGGATCATGTTATGTCTTACAGAGGGATAAGGTGTGACAATGATAAATTACGTATGAACAAGAAAATGGTGCATTAATGCTTGTTGGAACTTATAATTGTTGAATTTAATAAACTTTAATAGAGTTCAAATTCAATGAATATGTTTAAAATAAAATCAACTTATAAAGAACTAAATGAAATCTATAGATTAAACACTTGCAATCTCAACAAACATACATGATTGTGCGCAAAATTTATCTAGTAGATTATAATAAAACTAAGAATTCCATCCATATGCAATTTGCAATAAACAAAAAGGGAAAGTTTGCTAATTTTAAATTAAGGCCTTATGGCTAAATATATTCAAACCTTTACCTTAGTTATTAATTATATATGAAACTTTTAATTTTAATAATTTAATTATAATATTTAAAATTAAAGAATTTTTATCCAAAATTCAAAAATCAATTTGAAAATTTTGACTTCTTACACCTATACTACCATATGGCATGCTATATCACATTTTTTAATTTTTTTTCTCTTTGATTCATCTTTCTCTCTCACTCTCTTTCGTTCTCTTTCTCTCTTGCCTCTCTCTTCTCTGTCTCTCTCTCTCTCTCTCTCTCTCTCTCTCTCTCTCTCTTTGTTCTTAGCAATCAATCTCACTTAGTGTGGAATTCCTATTCTTTTGTTTGGAGAGAGGTAGATAGGAGAGAGAGAGAAAATGAGAGAGAGATGAATCAAGTAAAAAAATTTTTTAACATAATAAGCAGCCAATACAAAGGTTTGAATTTATTTGGCCAATAAGTCTAGAATTAACATTTGATTAAATTTTGTTTGCAGCAGGATATCACCAGGAGCCAATGCCTGATAGAGAAAGCCAATAATGCTCTCTCATGTTGCAATCACTCAGTTTTTGTCCTCGTGTCAATGTCCACTTGAATATCTATAATTGTTTGTTATCATCTTCATTTTGTGGATGGAACTATGCTTTTAAAATTCAAATATGGCTTCTTCTACAAATTTTTGTAATTTCCATTGTCGTTTTTATCAGAAGGCCTATTAATTTTAGCCATAAAATGACTGATAGAGAAAGCCAATAATGCTTTCTCATGTTGCAATCACTCAGTTTTTGTCCTCTTGTGTCAATGTCCACTTGAATATCTATAATTATTTATTATCATCTTCATTTTGTGGATGGAACTATGCTTTTAAAATTCAAATATGGCTTATTCTACAAATTTTTGTAATTTCCATTGTCGTTTTAATCAGAAGGCCTATTAATTTTAGCCATAAAACAAAAAGTAAACCTTGTTCAGATTACAAAAAACAATAAAGATGTTGTTTTTTTGTCTTAAGCTTTACTAGCTGTAGATACCATATTTTGGTCAACCATTAAATTCACAACTTGTGTAATTAATATACAATTTTCTCTTTAAAAACTGTAATATAGTTTTAATTTCAAAAAATGTTAATGGTCTCGGATGAATTTCTTATCTAAATATTACCTGATCTCAACAAGTTGTTGTTAGTAGTATGCCCTAGAGCATATCATTTAGTATGTATCTTGTATATATTTTTATTAATAAAAGGCATTTCCACTTTTCCGTTTACATAATATATTTATGTGTAATAGAAAAGGTCCATTGATATTTTATTAGAAATATTATTCTTAAGTTGTTAAGAATATGAGTGACAATATTTCTAGCACAAAGTATCATAAATAGGTTCACAATCGAGGATACTTCATAATAAGGACATGACTTATCCAGAAAGATTGTATTCATGTTTGTTCCCAAGTTATTTATATGAGATATAAATAAGATGGAATGGTGAGTCTCATGCCATATGACAAACATGATAGGCACTTATAAATGATAAGTAGGCCGAACCAGTGACACTTATGACAAGCACATGGAGTTTACTCTTGTCAATGTTTTGTCATAAATCATATAAGTGCATATAATCTTTAGACCTGAGATAGCATAGTTATCTTGTATATAGGTAGTTTGAGTTTGATCTGCTTTCATACTTGTCTGTGTATGGGTATATGGGCATCTGTTGGCTCCTACTAGTTATATATGGAGGTAGGTGTTGATCAAGATGGAATCTGTTCCTCTAAGTAAATAGAGATAAAATCCTATGTTCATTTAATTGTTCTTGATGTTTCAAGTTCCTGGCCAGGACAGATAGATTTATTCGGAAAGAGTTTACGATGAGAAAATCTTTTAATCAAGAACTGGAATTAAAAGAGAACATAATATTCATAGCAAATGGAGTTTGACATAAACCATGACTCGGCTTGAGTTGGGATTTTGTAACAGAGAGATTCTAGTGCATGGTAAAATATGATTATAGGTTCATTTAAGGTAAACCTTATTACTAATTGGGTGGCCATGGAATGCTATGCTAGGTGTTAACCATGGTCTATGAGGTTCATAAAATGATTTAGAGAAATCATTTATGGTAAGAAAGAGTTCTGATGATATTAAGAGTTGATATCATGTCTCATTGCCAATTAGTGATGAGCCTAGTAAGTCACACACATACACAAGTTATCACCTATTTAAATATGATTTAATTAATTAATTAAAGAGTTTAATTGATTAATTAAATAGGTTTGGTTTGCAATTAGATTGCAAAGTCCCTAGCATGACTTGAAACCAAATCTAGATTATTGGATGTATAATATAAGTTAAATTTATATTTAAAGTGTTTAAATATGAATTTAATTAATGAGAAATTAATTAATAGAGATTAATTAATTAATTTATATTTGATATAAATTAATTAGAAGAAAAAAAATAATTATTTTGGGTTGAGAACTCAAAATTAAGACATAGGGGCATTTTGGTCATTTTGCAGTGTGACACGTGGCACCATGAGATGGTGACACATGGGATTACACATAAGCTTGCCAAATGTTTTTTAATCATGTAAGATGATTAAAATCAAGATTAAATATAGGTTTGACACTTGGCACAATGTGATTGGGTCACTTAAACCTAGAGCTAATCAAAGGGTGACATGTGGCAAGGGTTTAATGTGTTAACCTAGCTATTTAAGTGTTGTTATGAGAAAATAAAATACAACCAGCAGCCACACTCCTTTGTCACGCCACTTTGAGTGTTTTCATCTCTTCTTCTTCATCTCTTATCAATTCAAAGAGATTAGCCATCAATCTCTTGAATTAAGAACACTAGAAATTGTTTCTAGTGTCCTGTTTACATCTTTAATCTCTTAAAAGGCAGAACTTGATTTTCTAATTAATAGAAAAAGCTTTAGAAGCTATTCAAGGGCTGCCATAGGTGTTCTTGTTGTGGACAAGCTAGAGGGACAACATCTGGTGTCCTGAAGAGGAATCTTAAAGGCGCAGACATTTGCAGGTGCATCAAGAGGTTAGTGTAATCGTTCTTGATTTAATCTAGGGTTCTAAAATTAATCTGATTAATTTTAAAATCTTAAATGGCAAATACAGATCCAAAAACATATTAAAAGAGTTTTAATATGTTGTTTATCATTGAAATCAGATAGATAAAAATAAATCTTGCATGATGCATGTGACCCTAGGTGAAAATTTTTGAATTCAATGGTATAAACTTGTGTTTTTCACGCCTGCCTTCAATTGGTATCGAGCCACTATATTTGCCATTTAGATTGTTGATTATATGATTTAATTGTGTGATTTGATCATGAGATGATTGATTCATTGCTGGTTGGATCAAGAGGTGTGGCGGCACACATGGTGAAGCCACCATTGGTGGCGGCAACAATGGTTCCATGGGTGGTTCAAGGTTTGGCTTTTAATTCTGCAATTGTTGTATGATCTAAGGCCTATTCTTTGACTAATTAAAGTGTTTAATTAGTAGTTTTAATCACACAATTAAATTATGATTCAAATCAGAATTTTAAAAATTGTTTGAATGTGATTCAAATCTGAATTTTAAAAATTGTTTGAATGTGATTCAAATCTGAATTTTTAAAGTTGTTTGAATCATATTTAAATCTGATTTTTTAAAATTGATTCAATAAAATTCAGATCTGATTTTTTAAAAAATATTTGAATGAGATTCAAATCTGATTTTATAAAAATGATTGAATGTGATTCAAATCTGAATTTTTGAAGTTGTTTGAATGTGATTCAAATCTGAATTTTTAAATTTGTTTGAATGAGATTCAAATATGAATTTTTAAATTTATTTGAATCATATTCAAATCTGGATTTTTAAGTTGAATATGAGATATTCAATTTAATTTAAGTTTGTATGTTTTATTTAATTGTTAAATAGTGATATGCATGATGGATGATCATGGACTATAAAAGACCAATGTGATTGGATTTATTTCTTTTATGTTTCTTTGGGATTGTAAATTAATTAATTTATTTTAATTTATTTTGGGCATGTATTATTAAGTTTGTAATAATTTTTGGGTTGTAATTTCATTTATTTAAGTTCTTGTAAATTCGCCTTGGTATGCCAAGGATTACTATGTAATATTGGATTGCAAGAAGTTCAAGGAGGTCAAGAGCATTGGTGGGACCAGTGGGAGGAATTTAAGATCAAGTGTTGATTATGTACTCCTTCAGCAACTCTTGTAAAATGAATGAATGAAATGCACCTAGGAATACCCTGATTCAATTCTTGGTGGCTCAGAATTGAATCCCTTAGAAAGTCCATGATCATACCATATTTCGCTTATCCATGAATGCATGAGATGTATGGGAATGTATGCAATTATATGATATATGCATGCTAAATGGATAATGTGCAAAGTGAGACCTTAATAGTAATAAGGATGGCTATAAAATCTTCCAAACAAATGATTAAGTTGGAAATGCTATAATTAAAGTAATTATAACATAAGCCCTCCATTAGGGCAATTATTTTAAGAAATTTTAAATAGTTGCATGAGATACAATTAATTTAAGAGATTTTCTTAAGAATAATTGTTAAGCATGAGATGTTGTAAATATGTAAATGGTTTGGTGGCCAATATTGGATGTACCTGAGGACATTAAAATTATTTGCATAATTCTTGACTCAATGGGATCAACTTAACTAATGCAAGATAAGTCAATAATGGATGTACACGAGATTTTGAGCATTAGGGGCTAGGTAAAGTATTGAACCTCACATGAGATGTGATGGGCAAGGAGTTGCTCACTTATAGTTTATTGTAATTCCAATAATGGATGTACCTGACGATGATCAATAGAATTATAAGAATTCAATCACCCACTAGAAATCCATCCAACTAGGATTTCCGTTTTCTACTTTGGAAGTGTAGGATTCGCTAAGTTAGTGGGAGGACCAATTTGATTAAAAGACCATAATCATTTTGGTTAATTACATGATACATTTACTAATTAATCTGTTATTTTCTGCAGTTAATTTTACGATAAAAATGATCACAAAACAACCACCACCATCCAATATCCTTGCAAGCATACTTGATCACAACAGTTGACAGGACCTAATCATGCGATTGGCTAAGAAATTTGAAACTTGTCTGAACCTTGAACATATAGGATATGTTCTAGATTCAAATGTTCTGGTCCCTTACCTCCAGAGGCCACACAAGAGGAACATGATACTTTGGACAAGTGGAAGGAGCATGATATGAGAGCTAAGTGTTACATGCTTGCTTCCATGAGTAATGAGTTACAGAAGCAACATGAGAACATGAAGAGTGCGAGTGAGATCCTCCTTCACCTACAAGAGTTGTATGGTGAGCACAGCAGGAATGTTAGGTATGAGATATCTAGACGGCTATTCCGTATGAGGATGTCCGAGGGATGAATGTTGGGGATCATCTCCACAAGATGATTTGGCTGATGGAGCAGTTGGAACATCTTGACTTCAACATGGATTTCCAACTACAAACGGATTTGATCCTTCAGTCCCTTCCTGAGTCTTTTGGGAATTTTGTGACAAATTTCCATATGACTAAACAGAATGCACCTTAGCCGGTTTACTCAACATGCCGCTTATTGCCCAAAAGAATATGCTGTGCAATAAAGGAAAAGAGGTAGCTTTGTTGCATCTTCTTCACTGGAAAGTCCAACAAGAAGAAGGGCAATAAGAAAAAGAAACCTCGATTCTGGTCCTTCTAAGAAATTAGCTAAACAGAAAAGGAAGACTAAAGCTGATGAAGGCAAAGGAAAGTGTTTCAACTGCCAAACAGGACAGTGTTACCATTGCCAATAAGAAAGATTTTCCATTAACAGAAAGAAAGTGTTTCCACAATCCAGAGTATAGAAATCTAAATGAAAGCAAACACGAGGTGAAAAACAACTCAAGTTCAAAATATATTTGGCACTTAAGGTTATGTCATGTTGCGTAAGATAGGATTACAAAATTGGAGAAAATGGGGATTCTATCCTTATTGGACTCGAGCCTACTCCAACTTGTGAATCTTGCCTGTGGCAAAATGAATAGATCACCCTTTGTTGAACAGGGGCTAAGAGCTGAAAATATTTTAGAGCTAATACATAGTGATGTATGTGGTCCATTTAAAGAAATGGCTAGAGGGGGCTTTCATTATTTTATTACCTTTACTGATGATAAATCAAGGTTTGGGTATTTGTATTTGATGAAATACAAACATGAATCTTTTGAAAAGTTCAAAGAATTTAAATCTGAAGTAGAAAATCAAACAGAAAAGTATTAAAGCTCTTCGATCGATCGTGGAGGTGAATATTTGAGTAATCGAATTTGATGAATACTTGAGAGAGCATGGCATTGTTTCTCACCGACTCCTCCAGAACACCACAACCGAATGGTGTATCTGAAAGGAGAAATCGTACCCTATTGGATATGGTGCGTAGTATGATGAGCTATACTGATATGCCAATCTCCTTTTGGGGATTTGCATTAGAATCAGCTTTGTATATTCTGAATAGGATTCCATCAAAATCAGTTTCTTCCACACCTTATGAGATATGGCATGGAAGAAAATCAAGTCTTAAGCATGTTAAGATTTGGGGTTGTCCAGCTTATATCAAAAAGCTGAACACTGATAAATTGGAGACCAGATCAGAAAAGGGTCGATTTGTTGATATCCAAAAGATAGTTTTGGATATTATTTTTATTTGCCTACTTCACAAAAGGTTGTGATAAGTAGAGATGCCACATTTCTTAAACAACAGTTTGTTCAAGAAGGAGGCAAAGGAAGGCAAATAGAGTTAGAATTGGAGAATTCTGACCAACCAACATATCAGATGGATATAGATCCATCTAGTCAACCTATACCCATTGATGAAACATCTACAGCTGTTCCTCGTAGAACAACCAGGGTATCTCACCCACCAGTGAGATATGGTTTTCTTCATGAAGAAGAACAAGAGTTGTCTACTTATGAAGAAGTAGATCATGGAGATGATCCACTTACCTATGAAGAAGCTATATCAAATATAGACTCTTCAAAATGGATTGATGCTATGAAATCCGAGATTGATTCCATGTATAAGAATCAAGTTTGGGATCTTGTTGACCCACCTGAAGGTATTGTACCTATAAGGAACAAATGGGTTTTCAAGAAGAAAATTGGTTCTGATGGAAAGGTAGAGACCTATAAGGCAAGGCTAGTAGCGAAAGGGTTTCGCCAAAGGCAAGGAATCGACTATGAGGAGACTTTCTCGCCTGTTGCCATGCTTAAATCAATTAGGATTTTACTAGCAATAGCTGCATACTATGATTATGAGATTTGGCAGATGGATGTCAAAACAGTTTTTTTTTTTTCAATGGATACATTGAAGAAAACATTTTTATGGAACAACCTAAGGGATTTGAATCCCAAGATGGTTCCAAGGTATGCAAGCTAAAGCGATCCATTTATGGGTTGAAACAATCTTCGAGGAGTTGGAACATCCGTTTTGATGAAGCCATTAAATCCTTTGGTTTTATCAAAAATGAGGATGAGCCATGTGTATATAAGAAGGTTAGTGACAGTGCTATCACTTTCCTTGTCTTATATGTGGATGACATACTGTTGATGGGTAATGACACAGGTATGTTGACGACTATAAAGGTATGGTTGTCAAATACATTCTCCACGAAAGACTTAGGGGAGGCAACCTATATTCTTGGAATTCGCATCTATAGAGATAAAGCGAAAAGAATAATTGGTTTATCCCAAAGTCTTTACTTGGAAAAGGTGTTAAAGAGGTTTAACATGCTTGATTCCAAGAGAGGATTGTTACCAGTGAGACATGGTATCCATCTTTCTAAAGAGATGTCTCTAAAGACACCTGAAGAAAGAGATAAGATGGCCAGGATTCCATATGCTTCGGCTATTGGGAGTATAATGTATGCAATGTTGTGTACTAGGCCGGATATCGCATATGCTGTTAGTTTGACTAGCAGGTATCAATCCAATCCAGGTTTGGAACATCGATAGTCACAAGAATATCCTTAAGTACTTGAGAAGAACTAAGGATTTATTCTTGATTTATGGAGGTGGAGACTTGCAATTGGATGGTTATACTGATTCTGATTTCCAATCAGATATTGATGATAGAAAGTCTACCTCTAGATATGTGTTCATTTGTAATGGAGGTGCAGTCAGTTGGAAGAGTTCCAAACAGAGCACGACTGCAGATTCCACTACAGAGGCTGAGTATATTGCTGCATCGAATCTCGCAAAGGAAGTCATTTGGATAAAGAAGTTCGTGAGAACTTACAGTTCCTTCCATTGAGTCGCGGTTCCACTACACCGTGACAACAATGGAGCGATCATCTGAGCTAAGGAACTAAAGTCTCACCCAAAATCCAAACACATAGAAAGGCACTACCACATTATCAGACATATAGTTGGGCAAAGGCGATATAGCCATGCAGAAAAATAACATCAGCTGAAAAAATTCAGCTGATCCATGCACTAAGCCTTTGTCACAAGCTCAGTTAGACTGACATCTTGAGAAGATGGGTCTAAGGTATTGTAATGAATGGCTCTAGTGCTAGTGGGAGATTGTTAGTAGTATGCCCTAGAGCATATCATTTAGTATGTATCTTGTATATATTTTTATTAATAAAAGGCATTTCCACTTTTCCGTTTACATAATATATTTATGTGTAATAGAAAAGGTCCATTGATATTTTGTTAGAAATATTATTCTTAAGTTGTTAAGAATATGAGTGACAATATTTCTAGCACAAAGTATCATAAATAGGTTCACAATCGAGGATACTTCATAATAAGGACATGACTTATCCAGAAAGATTGTATTCATGTTTGTTCCCAAGTTATTTATATGAGATATAAATAAGATGGAATGGTGAGTCTCATACCATATGACAAACATGATAGGCACTTATAAATGATAAGTAGGCCGAACCAGTGACACTTATGACAAGCACATGGAGTTTACTCTTGTCAATGTTTTGTCATAAATCATATAAGTGCATATAATCTTTAGACCTGAGATAGCATAGTCATCTTGTATATAGGTAGTTTGAGTTTGATACTGCTTTCATACTTGTACTGTGTATGGGTATATGGGCATCTGTTGGCTCCTACTAGTTATATATGGAGGTAGGTATTGATCAAGATGGAATCTGTTCCTCTAAGTAAATAGAGATAAAATCCTATGTTCATTTAATTGTTCTTGATGTTTCAAGTTCCTGGCTAGGACAAAGAGATTTATTCAGAAAAGAGTTTCTGATGAGAAAATCTTTTTAATCAAGAACTGGAATTAAAAGAGAACATAATATTCATAGCAAATGGAGTTTGACATAAACCATGACTCCAGCTTGAGTTGGGATTTTGTAACAGAGAGATTCTAGTGCATGGTAAAATATGATTATAGGTTCATTTAAGGTAAACCTTATTACTAATTGGGTGGCCATGGCATGCTATGCTAGGTGTTAACCATGGTCTATGAGGTTCATAAAATGATTTAGAGAAATCATTTATGGTAAGAAAGAGTTCTGATGATATTAAGAGTTGATATCATGTCTCATTGCCAATTAGTGATTAGCCTAGTAAGTCACACACATACACAAGTTATCACCTATTTAAATATGATTTAATTAATTAATTAAAGAGTTTAATTGATTAATTAAATAGGTTTGGTTTGCAATTAGATTGCAAAGTCCCTAGCATGACTTGAAACCAAATCTAGATTATTGGATGTATAATATAAGTTAAATTTATATTTAAAGTATTTAAATATGAATTTAATTAATGAGAAATTAATTAATAGAGATTAATTAATTAATTTATATTTGATATAAATTAATTAGAAGAAGAAAAATAATTATTTTGGGTTGAGAACTCAAAATTAAGACATAGGGGCATTTTGGTCATTTTGCAGTGTGACACGTGGCACCATGAGATGGTGACACATGGGATTACACATAAGCTTGCCAAATATTTTTTAATCATATAAGATGATTAAAATCAAGATTAAATATAGGTTTGACACTTGGCACAATGTGATTGGGTCACTTAAACCTAGAGCTAATCAAAGGGTGACATGTGGCAAGGGTTTAATGTGTTAACCTAGCTATTTAAGTGTTGTTATGAGAAAATAAAACACAACCAGCAGCCACACTCCTTTGTCATGCCACTTTGAGTGTTTTCATCTCTTCTTCTTCATCTCTTATCAATTCAAAGAGATTAGCCATCAATCTCTTGAATTAAGAACACTAGAAATTGTTTCTAGTGTCCTGTTTACATCTTTAATCTCTTAAAAGGCAGAACTTGATTTTCTAATTAATAGAAAAAGCTTTAGAAGCTATTCAAGGGCTGCCATAGGTGTTCTTGTTGTGGACAAGCTAGAGGGACAACATCTGGTGTCCTGAAGACGAATATCAAAGGCGCAGACACGCTGCAGTGCATCAAGAGGTTAGTGTAATCATTCTTGATTTAATCTAGGGTTCTAAAATTAATCTGATTAATTTTAAAATCTTAAATGGCAAATACAGATCCAAAAACATATTAAAAGAGTTTTAATATGTTGTTTATCATTGAAATCAAATAGATAAAAATAAATCTTGCATGATGCATGTGACCCTAGGTGAAAATTTTTGAATTCAATGGTATAAACTTGTGTTTTTCACGCTTCCGTTCCTTCAGTTGTTTTAATTGTGACCCAATCATAAGTCACTCTTTTGAACTCGGTAATGGTCCAAGTTGCTTCTCAGGATTATTCGATCTCATGCACATTCATGTTCTGTTGTTTTCCGATCTCTACATCATGTGTTCATGTGTTCGAGTTTCAAGATTATTTTCCTATGATATGCACATTTATGTTTAGTTATTGTCTGATCTCTACATCATGTGTTCATATGTTCAAGTTTCAGGATTATCCGATCTTATGCATTTTTATGTTTGGTTGTTTTCCGATTGCTTCTTCTCTATTCATCCAGTTTGGATCGATATCTGATCTCTGGATTATCTGATCCTACGTTCTGATACCAATAACTGTTCAAACACCTCAAAATTCTAAATTGCGATCAATCTTGCATTCGGTTATCCAGTTTTAATTGTGCGAACACTTTGTTTTAATAAAGGTTAATATTTTATCTAATCTCTAAAGTTATTATGCGATTTTAGAAAGTACTAGATAGCTCATGCAAAAAGAGTTATATTATTTATCTCAAAAACTTAACTACGTTCATTCAGCAGGCAGGTCTTCCTCAGCCCGATCTCCAGTTACATTTTCATTGTTCACATCGTCCTTCCCCTCTTGTTTGCCCTCACTCTCAGCCTCAACACCCGGGGCGAGCTTTTCGAGCCAAGTGAAGTCCTCCTCGGGGTAGCGCTTGACCAGCTCAGCTAGAAGATCACTATGGGCATTCACGTAAGTGCCAGCTTACTTCACCACTGTAACACCCCGTTGCATAGCCTAGTATATTTCACTGTTCCGGTGACCGGTGTCAGTCCGGACAATTAAGGAGATTAGAGCCACATTTAAGACAACTTGAGAAGCCATAAAAACAAATAATTAGTAATGTTTAATTAGTTGACTATAAATAAGAAAAACAGAACATAAGAAGTTAAACGAGCCGAGAGTCACAGCGATGAGTGACCTCCTCGGGAACGACTGCGAAGTCGTTTTAAACTCAAATTTCAAACCGTAAAAAGTGACGCTGCGGTCCTTAGGACCCTTATGAACACAGTGGAAAAGAGAAAATCACGAAAAAGAACTGTTAAGCCAGTCAAATAATTAGGTCAGGGAGCCAGAAGAAATATGGAATTATTTGCAAACCGGGATGAACCGGCAAGGGGCAATTTGGTCAATTGACCTTAGAGTGACTCGACCTAATCACAAATAAAATCGGAGAAAAGAAAATTTCGGAATCTAGAATTAAATAAAAGAACTAATAGAAAAAAAAATAAATAGAAAAAAAAAAGAAAAGGAAATAGGTTGGAAAAGTCAAAGGGATGACATCATTTATGATGTCATAAAGGTTTAATTTAATTATTTTATTAATTAAGGAATTTTGGTCTTCAAAAAGGGATAAGACTAAGGAAAATAAAACAAAAAAAAAATTTAGAAAAGTCTCTTCTTCCTTCCAATCTTGCCGCCCCATTTTCTTCCTCTTAGCTCCCATGAAAAATCCTTCATTAAGCTTACATTTAAGCTTAAATTGCTCCACTTAATCTTCATAAATCCCATAAAAACCTTGTTAGACCTTGCAATCTAAACTTAAGCACAAGAAAGAAAGAAGAAAGAAGGAGAGAAATTGGAGAATTGGCAAAATAGTTGAGGTTAGTATGCTAACTTACTATTTTTCCATTCAAATGCATGTTTAGGTAATTAAGTGAGCTTAGAACTTGATTTAAATGAAACAAATATGGGGGAAGAATTAAACTGAATTTTCGGGCAGCTTGAGAGGAGTGTGGTTTGCATGAATATGATGCAATTGAGTGAGTTTAGAAACTTTACTTAGTTAAATGATTAACATTAAAATCATTAGAAGTAGTTAAATGCAAGAGTTAGTGAGATTAGGGTTTCAATGCTAGGGTTTATGAACTAAAATTTGGAGAAATGCATAAATGGCATGTTTAACCTATTGTGACAGGAAATAATGGTCAATTATGACCAAATAAGTTGTGTGGGAATGGTAGGAAATTAAACCAAATTCGTAGGTCAATGGTCATGCTGCTGGCAGCATGACCAAACCCACTTTGAAGGACCAAAACTCAAATTTTACAAGTCCAATTGATATGCCACCAATTGGAGATGAAAATAGACATAAAAGAGCACAATTTTCATTAAGGAACCATGGCCAAAAACTGACCAAAACTTGGTGAAACAATTGACCAAAGTGAAATGAGAGCAGGCTGCCCTGCACCAAAACTGACCAAATGAATAGTAACTGTTCATTTAGTCATAATTCGAGTTAGACAGGTCAAATTGACCTGAAATTTTACCAGCAATTAGATGAGACATAGATCTAAAACTTTCATGAAGAACACCACCCCAAATTATGCCATTAACCCATTCAAATAATTGAGCAAAGTTGAGTTACCAAACCTGCAACTCTGCAGATTTTCAGTTGAACAGTAATGTTTGGATGGCTATAACTTTCTCTAGGAAACTCGGATTTAGGCGATTCTTGAACCGATGGAAACCTAAGACATAGTAGAACATTTCATATGAAGAAAGTTAGACCAAATTATGAACTTAACTTAATCAAATTACTAACCAAAGTTGGATCAAAATCTGCCAGAACCCAAAATACCAGTATGAACAGTACACGTGAACAGTAAAGTTATTTTGGCCATAACTTGAGCTACAAAAATACGATTGAGGTGATCCAAAAATGAGAATACACTTAAGACAATAAGGAATATTTTCTATGAAGGAAGTTTTGTTAAATTCTAACAGTAGATCGACCAATGGAATAGTGTAACTTCAGAGAACCAAAACCGAAAATTGGCAATTTTGCCAAAATGACCTAAGCTTTAAACAAATGACCAAAACCAACAAGTTTGGTGATCAAAATGTGGTATGTGGGTGAAGTTGGAGTTCCCATACCTATTAAGCCTTAGAAAGTCAATAATTTGACTTGAATAGTGTAATGAATAGTAACCCGAAACACAAAATTGCGAGAACGTTGAATTTAACACGTTAGAGCTAGGTAAATGTGAAGTTAAGTTTTATTTTGGATTTATGTTAAGTTCTAGTACTGAAACATTGTAACATTGTGTGTTTCAGTTGAAAAGAATATCGGGAAGGAACCCGAGGAACCGAGTCGAGGCTAAGGGACGACTCGCTTGAGGTTTGTGCACAACATCACTATGCTTTAAAATTCATTGATAAAGTGAATGAAATATGCATTTTACTTTTGCTTTGAATTGTTAAAAGTTTATTGTGACCTTATTTATGATGTTTGATTTAAATTGTGAAAGTTATTGTGTATATTTGAAATGACAAAGTTTAGCAAATTGTTAAGATAAGTTTTGAAACCACAGTGTCATGACCATATATTTGAACACCTCACTAGCACGACTAGTGGGGGTAATTAGTTTCGAATTTTGATTCCTTCTCTGGAGAAGTGTTGAGGTGTGCCAGTAGAAGAGGATGTGAATGGATATCCATATATTTGAGCTAGCTAGCCTTGTGATGTGATTTCTCTTTAGCCTCGGCTATTGAGATTCTATTTGTTTGAATGGCATGATCTAGCGTGGTTTTATGAAATGTGTTTTGATACTTCGAAATGAACGTGGTTTGCATTAAAATCTCATAATTCATGTTTTGTGTTTAATGCTCATGTTTAGTCAAATTTTTGAATAAATGTGATTTTATTTTTGCATAAAGATTATTTTAGTATGTTGTGCACCACTGAGTCCTAGTACTCAGCGATAGCTTTATTCTTTGTCTGAGAGACTAGAGGAGCAGCAGACTGAGCTACTAAAGATTGAGGATTATTCAGCCTAAAGTCTTCGGGTATAATTTATACCCTAATTGTAAATATTTCTTTTGATGTATATATTGCACATAAATGTATGGACATGTAAAAAATGGGTCTTGAGCAGTTGTATAAAATTTGTATAAAGTTGTAATATATATAGTAGTTTGAAATTCTCTTAATGTAAATTTTGTAATGATCTATTCAAATTGTTTTGTTTCCAATGAAATATGAATGGAACTATTTTATTTAATTTGAATGAAATGGATTGTTAGTATTTTGATGATCATTGGATACTGGATTTGAAATTGAAAGTTGATAAATGTGTTGAGAAATTGTTTGAGATTGAGTTTGAAATTGAAGCAGTTGTTGAGAAAACTTTTAGAAGTGCTTTTTACAGGTATTTGAAGAACGGTTTTCTCAAAATACAGAGGAAACTCTGTCAAAATTTTTATAGAATTTGCGAAAAACCAAAATGGACCAAAAATATTAACTAGTTTTAATTTTAACTAAATGTTTTAAATGCCTATTAGACAATGCTCACCACTTAACAAAAGTAAGAAAATTGATTTAAAATCCTTTGTAGGGTACTTAATGAGTTATCGGTAGGTGAAGTTCGGTAATTCATTAGGTATTCTACGGGATCATGTTATGCCTTACAGAGGGGTAAGGTGTGACATGTTTTAGTGGTATCAGAGCAAAATTTTTGAAGTATGTTTTAAATATAAATTTGTGTCTTTCTTTGTTAAGTACAACTGCTCAATGTCCATATTTGTTACATACAGTGCATTACATCATAAATATGAACTAACGGAGGGAAATCTCCATGTGTTACTTGTTCAAGAGATACCCTAACTTCAGACTGAAATGGAAGAAGGGGATCGCTCAGTTGAGCAGTCTGTTGAAGCTGAGGCACAAGGGAAAGCCCCAGCTTTACCGAAAATGTTAGTGGGTCACAAAGACCTTTCACAAATGCCGCAGATTCTGCAGACACCCGCACACAGATGGTCGCGATGTTTCAAAGAAATGGTCAGGGGGTATGCCTGCTCAAGCTCCACCCCAACCACCTATGGCACAACCACTGCCTTCAGCCAGACAGTACGACAAGTTATTGAAGTATGGGGCTGCAGAATTTAAGGGTACAGTGGACCCTTTAGAGGCAGAGCAATGGCTTGAAAGAATGGACAGAGTATTTAAGAAGTTGCACTGCCAAGATGAGCTGAAGTTTGAATACTCTGTGTCGCTACTGCAAGGGGATGCGTATGATTGGTGGAAGACCATCCCCCACAGCTTGGTTGAACCACGGTCTTGACACAGGATGACTTTATCAGAGAGTTCAGACAGAAATACATCCCGGATGCATATGTTGATCAGAAGTTACAAGAGTTTCTGAGTTTGAAATAAGGAAATCGATCAGTGGCAGAGTATGAGAGGGAGTTCTCCCGTCTGAGTCACTATGCGGGGAGTCTCCTTACCACCACCAAGGCAAGGTGTAAGAGATTTGAGACGGGTTTGAAGCCCAGCATACGGATGCAAGTTGTAGGATTTCAACACAGCAACTTCTCAGAGCTTATGTCTCAAGCACTTGAACTAGAGAGAATTGAATCAGAAGCAACCCCAAGGAAAGAAAAATCGTAAAAGTCGAAATCGAGAAAAACACAAGGGGGAAAATCGGTTGAACAAAGTTCGTGCTACTGAAAGAGAAAGAAGTTTAGTGGACCCAGCAGGGTCGAGGTGGAAGATTTGCACGCCGATTCTCCTGACAGAGACCCCTAGGTCCAGTTAGCGATCAGCGAGGTTCACATTCCGCCCGCCCGTGAGACTTGTGGCAAGATTCATGGGGAGTGCTCGGGCCACTAGAGCTCGCTTTAATCATGGAGGCAAGGGCCATATAGCTAAAGACTGCACTAGTGCTCCAAGATATAGTCCACTCCTACTACGCTGAGGGATCTATTGCAGTCCCGCTCTCGTGAGGTTCACAGCTGGCGAGAGGAAGAGGCAGAGGTAGAAGCACCGCTCAGCAATCAAGGCACGATTGGTCCAGACAAGGAAGTCCTTCGACTGGAATCTACACTATGAGACGGTGAGAAGAGGCCGAGACTTCGATGTGGTAGCTGGTACATTCTCTATCTCCGATCAAGATGTGTTTGTGTTGTTTGATCCGGTTCAACCCATTCATATGTTAGTGCTAGCATAGTTAGTTCACTTGTCGCTCCATGTGTGCAAATGGATTTTGAAGTGCTAGTAACTAGTCCGTTAGGACAAGAAGTCCGGTCAATGAATTTATAGAGACTGCCCTTTGGTGATCCAAGGACATGTTTTCCGTCGACTTGATTGAAATGCCCTTGAGAGTATGATATCATCTTGGGCATGGATTGGTTAGCTGTGCATCATGCCATGATTGATTGTAGATCAAGATCACTTTTGGTCTCCCTTTGTACGGTGATGTGGTAATACACGGGAAGAGGCATTTACTGCCATCAAACAACATTTCGGCAGCACTAGCCAGAAGAATGATCAGAAAGGGGTGTGAAGCAAACTAAGCACATGTTATAGACACCAAAGTGGGGAGTCCAAAGACTAAGGGACATCCCTATCAGATGTGATTTTCCGGATGTGTTTCCTGATGAATTGCCAGGATTACCTCCAGAAAGAGAAGTGCAGTTTGAAATTGATGTTATGCCTGGTGTGGACCCAATCTCCATAACGCCATATAGAATGACGCCAGCAGAATTGAAAGAATTGAAAGTGCAATTACAAGAGTTGCTTGACAAGGGCTTTATTCGCCCTAGTGTGTCGCCTTGGGGAGCGCCAGTGTTGTTTGTAAAGAAGAAAGATGGCACTCTCCGGTTATGCATTGACTATCGGCAGTTGAATAAGGTGACAATAAAGAACAGATATCCATTGCCCCGTATTGATGACTTGTTTGATCAGTTGAGGGGTGCAGCTGTGTTCTCCAAAATTGACCTAAGATCAGGTTATTATCAGCTGAAAGTATAAGAGCAGAGTATTGCTAAAACTGCCTTCAGAACCCGCTATGGCCATTATGAGTTTTTTGTTATGCCATTCGGGTTAACTAATGCTCCTGCTGCTTTTATGGATCTGATGAACACTATCTTCAGACCATACCTCGACCAGTTTGTTGTGGTATTTATAGATGATATATTGGTATATTCGCGGAATGCAGAAGAGCATGATAGAGATCTGCGGATTGTACTGCAGACTTTGAGAGAGAAACAGCTATATGCCAAATTGTCGAAGTGTGAATTTTGGCTAAAAGAAATATCCTTCTTGGGGCATGTAGTATCAGAAGAGGGCATCAAGGTAGATCCAAAAAAGATTGAAGCTGTCCTTAATTGGAGGCCACCCAGAAATGTCACAGAAATTCGTAGTTTTCTGGGTTTAGCTGGATACTACCGTAGATTTGTGAAGGGATTCTCCATGTTGGCATCTCCATTGACCAAGCTGCTTAGAAAAGATGTGAAATTTCAGTGGACGGATAAATGCCAGCAGAGTTTTGATGAATTGAAGAGATGTTTGACTGAAGCTCCAGTCCTGACTTTACCTACTCCGGGTAAAGAATATACAGTATATAGTGATGCTTGTCACAATTGGTTAGGCTGTGTATTGATACAAGATCGAAATGTCATTGCCTATGCATCACGCCAGCTAAAATCGCATGAGAGGAATTATCCAACACATGATTTGGAGCTTGCAGCTATTGTGTTTGCTCTTAAGATCTGGACGCACTATTTATATGGGGAAAAGTGTTACATCTATACAGATCATAAGAGTTTGAAGTATTTGGGCACCCAGAAAGAGCTGAATTTGAGACAGAGGAGATGGTTGGAGTTGATAAAAGACTATGATTGTCTGATAGACTATCAACCAGGGAAAGCTAATGTTGTGGCTGACGCCCTAAGTCGCAAGACTATCGCAAGTCTACAAGTTACTCCTTTGTCTTTAGTACATGAGTTGAGATCATTACATGCCAGCTTAGAGATTAATGATGATGGGCAGACAGCAGTTGCATGGCATATACAGCCAGTGTTGACTGATCAGATTAGAATGGTTGCTCAAAATGATCAGAAGTATCAGAAGCTGTTGGAAGAAGTCAGGCAGGGCAAGAAATTAGAATTCTTAATCAGAGATGATGGTCTACTGCTACACCAAGGTAGAATATGTGTTCCTAATGATGTGGATTTGAGGCAAATCATTTTGAAGGAAGCACATGAGTCTCCTTTTGCCGTGCACCCTGGTGGCACAAAAATGTATAGAGGGCTAAAGGAGCATTACTGGTGGATGGGTATGAAAAGAGATGTGGCAGAGTTTGTATCCAAATGCCTAACTTGTCAACAAGTAAAGGCAGAGCATCAAGTACCAACTGGGTTGTTACATCCACTACCAGTACCAGAATGGAAATGGGAAAGAATAACAATGGATTTTGTGATAGGACTTCCGAGGACACAGAAGAGTCATGATGCAGTTTGGGTCATTGTTGACAGACTGACTAAGTCTGCTCATTTTATGCCAGTCCGGATGGATTATAGTTTGGAAAGACTGGCCAAGTTATACATTGATGAGATTGTGAGACTGCATGGAGTGCCAGTATCCATCGTGTCAGACAGAGATCCTAGGTTCACTTCTAGATTCTGGGGTAGTCTTCAGAGAGCCCTAGGAACTAGATTGAACTTCAAGACAGATTCCACCCATGCATGCATGGCCACCCGAGAGGGTAATTCAGATCTTGGAGGACATGTTACGAGCTTGTGTGATTGAGTTTGAGGGTAGTTGGGATACACACTTGCCTTTGATTGAGTTTGCTTACAACAACAGCTACCAATCAAGCATTGGGATGCCTCCATATGAAGCTTCGTATGGCAGAAAATGTAGAACCCCGTTGTGTTGGGATGACGTGGGTGAAAGAAAGATGATTGGACCAAATTGTTCAAATAGACCGAGGAGAAGATCAGGGTGATCCGAGATCGACTTAAGACTGCATCAGACCGTCAGAAGTCCTACATTGATCTGAAGAGAAGAGATATTCAGTATGCAGTGGGTGACAGAGTTTTCCTCAAAGTTTCTCCTTGGAAGAGAATTATGAGATTCGGCAGAAAGGGGAAACTGAGTCCTCGTTTCATTGGGCCATATGAGGTTCTGGAAAGAGTGGGTCCTTTGGCATATCAGTTAGCACTACCTCCAGAGTTGGAAAAGATACATAATGTCTTCCATGTGTCTATGTTGAGGAGGTATCGATCAGACCCATCTCATTTACTACCAGTAGAGGAAATTGAAGTAAATCCAGACCTCACATATGAAGAAGAACCCATAGAGATTCTGGCACATGAGGTGAAGCAGCTACGGAACAAGCAAATACCGTTGGTAAAAGTGCTGTGGAACCATTATTCGGGCCAGGAGGCTACTTGGGAATGAGAGGAGGACATGAAGAGATAACACCCACAACTGTTCAGAGATTGATATCGAGACGAAATTTATTTAAGGGGGGGAGAATTGTAACACCCCGTTGTATAGCCTAGTATATTTCATTATTCCGGTGACCGGTGTTGGTCCGGACAATTAAAAAGATTAGAGCCACATTTAAGACAACTTGAGAAGCCATAAAAACAAATAATTAGTAATGTTTAATTTGTTGACTATAAATAAGAAAAACAGAACATAAGAAGTTAAACGAGCCGAGAGTCACAGCGATGAGTGACCTCCTCGAGAAAGACTGCGAAGTCATTTTAAACTCAAATTTCGAACCGTAAAAGTGACGCCATGGTCCTTAGGACCCTTATGAACACAAAGTGGAAAAGAGAAAATCACGAAAAGAATTAAGCTACCAAATAATTAGGTCGGGAGCCGGAAGAAATATGGAATTATTTGCAAATCGGGATGAACAGCGAGGGCAATTTGGTCAATTGACCCGAGAGCCGACTCGACCTAATCACAATAAAATCGGAGAAAAGAAAATTTCGGAATCGAGAATTAAATTAAAGAACTAATAGAAAAAAAAATAAATAGAAAAAAAAAGAAAAGGAAAGAGGTTGGAAAAGTCAAAGGGATGACATCATTTATGATGTCATAAAGGTTTAATTTAATTATTTTATTAATTAAGGAATTTTGGTCTTCAAAAAGGGATAAGACTAAGGAAAATAAAACAAAAAAAAATTTAGAAAAGTCTCTTCTTCCTTCCAATCTTGCCGCCCCATTTTCTTCCTCTTAGCTCCCATGAAAAATCCTTCATTAAGCTTACATTTAAGCTTAAATTGCTCCACTTAATCTTCATAAATCCCATAAAAACCTTGTTAGACCTTGCAATCTAAACTTAAGCACAAGAAAGAAAGAAGAAAGAAGGAGAGAAATTGGAGAATTGGCAAAATAGTTGAGGTTAGTATGCTAACTTACTATTTTTCCATTCAAATGCATGTTTAGGTAATTAAGTGAGCTTAGAACTTGATTTAAATGAAACAAATATGGGGGAAGAATTAAACTGAATTTTCGGGCAGCTTGAGAGGAGTGTGGTTTGCATGAATATGATGCAATTGAGTGAGTTTAGAAACTTTACTTAGTTAAATGATTAACATTAAAATCATTAGAAGTAGTTAAATGCAAGAGTTAGTGAGATTAGGGTTCAATGCTAGGGTTTATGAACTAAAATTTGGAGAAATGCATAAATGGCATGTTTAACCTATTGTGACAGGAAATAATGGTCAATTATGACCAAATAAGTTGTGTGGGAATGGTAGGAAATTAAACCAAATTCGTAGGTCAATGGTCATGCTGCTGGCAGCATGACCAAACCCACTTTGAAGGACCAAAACTCAAATTTTACAAGTCCAATTGATATGCCACCAATTGGAGATGAAAATAGACATAAAAGAGCACAATTTTCATTAAGGAACCATGGCAAAAAACTGACCAAAACTTGGTGAAACAATTGACCAAAGTGAAATGATAGCATTATGCCATGCACCAAAACTGACAAAATGAATATTAACTTTTCATTTAGTCATAATTCGAGTTAGACAGGTCAAATTGATCTGAAATTTTACCAGAAATTAGATGAGACATAGATCTAAAACTTTCATGAAGAACACCACCCCAAGCTATGCCATTAACCCATTCAAATAATTGAGCAAAGTTGAGTTACCAAACCTGCAACTCTGCAGATTTTCAGTTGAACAGTAATGTTTGGATGGCTATAACTTTCTCTAGGAAACTCGGATTTAGGCGATTCTTGAACCGATGGAAACCTAAGACATAGTAGAACATTTCATATGAAGAAAGTTAGACCAAATTATGAACTTAACTTAATCAAATTACTGACCAAAGTTGGATCAAAATCTGCCAGAACCCAAAATACCGATGAATAAGACACGTGAATAAAGAAACTTATTTTAGCCATAACTTGAGCTACAAAAATCCGATTGAGGTGATCCAAAAATGAGAATACACTTAAGACAATAAGGAATATTTTCTATGAAGGAAGTTTTGTTAAATTCCAACAGTAGATCGACCAATGGAATAGTGTAACTTCGGAGAACCAAAACCGAAAATTGGCAATTTTGCCAAAATGACCTAAGCTTTAAACAAATGACCAAAACCAACAAGTTTGGTGATCAAAATGTGGTATGTGGGTGAAGTTGGAGTTCCCATACCTATTAAGCCTTAGAAAGTCAATAATTTGACTTGAATAGTGCAGTGAATAGTAACCCGAAACACAAAATTGCGAGAACGTTGAATTTAACACGTTAGAGCTAGGTAAATGTGAAGTTAAGTTTATTTTGGATTTATGTTAAGTTCTAGTACTGAAACATTATAACATTGTGTGTTTCAGTTGAAAAGAATATCGGGAAGGAACCCGAGGAACCGAGTCGAGGCTAAGGGACGAGTCGCTTGAGGTTTGTGCACAACATCACTATGCTTTAAAATTCATTGATAAAGTGAATGAAATATGCATTTTACTTTTGCTTTGAATTGTTAAAAGTTTATTGTGACCTTATTTATGATGTTTGATTTAAATTGTGAAAGTTATTGTGTATATTTGAAATGACAAAGTTTAGCAAATTGTTAAGATAAGTTTTGAAACCACAGTGTCATGACCATATATTTGAACACCTCACTAGCACGACTAGTGGGGGTAATTAGTTTCGAATTTTGATTCCTTCTCTGGAGAAGTGTTGAGGTGTGCCAGTAGAAGAGGATGTGAATGGATATCCATATATTTGAGCTAGCTAACCTTGTGATGTGATTTCTCTTTAGCCTCTGGCTATTGAGATTCTATTTGTTTCGAATGGCATGATCTAACTGTGGGTTTTATGAAATGTGTTTTGATACTTCGAAATGAACATGGTTTGCATTAAAATCTCATAATTCATGTTTTGTGTTTAATGCTCATGTTTAGTCAAATTTTTGAATAAATGTGATTTTATTTTTGTATAAAGATTATTTTAGTATGTTGTGCACCACTGAGTCCTAGTACTCAGCGATAGCTTTTATTGCTGTCGCAGATACAGAGACTAGAGGAGCAGCAGACTGAGCTACTAAAGATTGAGGATCATTCAGCCTAAAGTCTTCGGGTATAATTTATACCCTAATTGTAAATATTTCTTTTGATGTATATATTACACATAAATGTATGGACATGTAAAAAATGGGTCTTGAGCAGTTGTATAAAATTTGTATAAAGTTGTAATATATATAGTAGTTTGAAATTCTCTTAATGTAAATTTTGTAATGATCTATTCAAATTGTTTTGTTTCCAATGAAATATGAATGGAACTATTTTATTTAATTTGAATGAAATGGATTGTTAGTATTTTGATGATCATTGGATACTGGATTTGAAATTGAAAGTTGATAAATGTGTTGAGAAATTGTTTGAGATTGAGTTTGAAATTGAAGCAGTTGTTGACAAAACTTTTAGAAGTGCTTTTTACAGTTATTTGAAGAACGGTTTTCTCAAAATACAGAGAAAACTCTGTCAAAATTTTTATAGAATTTGCGGAAAACCAAAATGGACCAAAAATATTAACTAGTTTTAATTTTAACTAAATGTTTTAAATGCCTATTAGACAATGCTCACCACTTAACAAAAGTAAGAAAATTGATTTAAAATCCTTTGTAGGGTACTTAATGAGTTATCGGTAGGTGAAGTTCGGTAATTCATTAGGTATTCTACGGGATCATGTTATGCCTTAGAGAGGGGTAAGGTGTGACAACCAGAGCTTCATCCTCTTTTGCTTTGATCTCTTCAAAGAACTTAGCCAGGTCGGAAGCTCAACAGGCCCAGGCATCTTTAAGTTCCTTTTCCAGCTGAGCTGTCCTTTCTTTGTAGGACCTCACTTGTCCCTTTAATTCAACGATTCATTCATTAGTAGTAGAGAGTTGGGTCTTCACAGCTACTGCATCCTGGACTACCTTTGAGATCTCCCTACTTAAGAGGTGGGCCTTTTCTCTGAGCATTTGTTGGTTCACAATTACCTCTAAACCCAAGCTCATCATTTGAGTAAGGAGATCCTCCATGCTCTATGGGTCCATCTAATTTTGGTCTTCAAGGAAGCAGATTGAAGTGCCCAAAACTTTGACTAAGTTGGTGTTCCCTTGTACTAAACGATTCCTTTCCAGCGATTGAAGTAAAACTTGAGCGCCTCAGGAGAGTGGTCGCCCGGCCGGTGCTGCTTGACTTGAAGATCTGATCTCTATAGCCGAAGAGATCGAAGGTTGGGGAGGAGGCTCGGCAAGTTGAGTGAGAGGCTCCGCAGTGAGAACTTGCACTTTCGAGGCCGACTACTCTTGAGTTCACTCCGACAAGCTCAGCACTTCTACCTGAGCCCATATTTGGGCCTCAGCAGCTGTAGCATCCTCCTTCATTTTTAGCACCTTTCTGGTGAGCTCCCTCTTCTGTTTCTAACTTTCTTTTATGGCCTCACCTCCCGCCATACCTGCACAGAAAAATAAGTTAGTGAGTTTGCTAGGACTAAGAGACTAAAGATTCAAGTTTTACCCGTATTGGGACTGAGATCAGAGAGTTGCAGCTGGATGTTCTCATGAGCGATCACGTTCATCATCCACCATTTCAGTTCAGTCATGATCATGTCCAAGCACGAATATTTATGAGAGATTGCCTGGCTCTTAAGCTCCTTCGCCATGGTGCTCTTGACATCATTTAGGGCGATCCTTCTTTCGGGCCTTTTGGCCAAGCAATTCCAACTTCATGGGATCCCCTCGAAGCTACGGGAATCTTTACTCCAGAGGATGAAGAACCAATCTTTTCAATTTTTTAGCGAAGAAGGGAGATCAGTGAAGAGCCCACAGTGCTGTTTTGCTTGAAAGAATCAAAATTCATTGTTTTTTCACCGAGCAAGCATGTGTAGTTCGGCGAAGACCTTCACTGTGGGCTCGAGTCCTTTAGTTTGGCATAATCCTCTGAAGGCCACTAGAGTTCGCCAGGAGTTCAGATGCACTTGGGAGATGCAAACTAAGTGGTACCTCAGGACATCCTTGTAAAATTGCTCTAAAGGAAACTGCAGTCTAGCCTTTAATTGCTCTTCGTACACTATAATCAGATCCACCTCATCGAAGAAGTGTTCAGCTTGAAGATCCCCGTGATAACGAATGAGTTCGAAGGAGTCAGTCAGAAGATTGAACTTCTGACTTATCAGTTCGAGATTGGACATCCCAAGGATTGAAGGGAGCTCATCCGCGAATAGAGGCTCCCTTCTCACGATTAGAGCCAGCTGTTGGCTCGACCCAGCGGGCTGACTAGTGGTCAGAATAATAGCTCTAACAATTTCAGGTCACCCACTTGGTCCGGCCTCATCACCTTCTTCAGAGGACCACAAAAAGTGAATGGAAAGTGGGCTTGCAACTCTCTGACCGTCGGTACCACTCATTTTCAATAATGAAGGTTAAACTGATCGAAAAAAGATCAAAACTATTACCTGATTGCAAATCGATGCTAGAAAAGCTAGGAAATTGAGAGAGTCTTTAAGAGGCTTCGGAGGAATAAAGAATACAAAAGTGAAAAAATGACTGAGCCCTTCCCCTATTTATATAGGTTCAAGCATTAAATGCTCGCGAGACCATAGGCAGTGCTTCTATAAGCAAAAAAATTTAATTGTATCCAAATTTTTGATGTGCTAAACAGACGAGATCAGTTGAAAAGGTTATGACTAGAGGTCGGATAGGAAAGGGTCTGGACGAAAGAGATCGACTGAAGAAAGTATTAGATAGAAAAATCAAAAGGGTGATCAGAGCAATGCAAATAATAAAGAAATAATAAATAAATAAAAATAGAATAAATAAAAAAAATAAAATTGAGCTTAAATAAAACTCCATTTCATTTTCAAAAGATCAGATTATATCATTGGACAATACCCGATCATTAATTACAGATGTACCTATATTTTACTTTACATTCTGCTCATCTTGCTTTCACAGTTCGAACACCTCCACAATTCAGACACCTTCTAATCTCGAGATGCCATTTAAGAGATACATGGAGATTGGGAAGGTAGCTCTTGTCAATTATGGTAAAGACTACGGAAAGCTCATTATCATGGTAGAGACCAGAACCAAGCTTTAGTCGGTGCCCCTAAGATGGTTACGAGCCAAATAAACTTCAAGAGGCGGTCATCGATATCAAGATTGAAATTAGCATTCCCCTTGCCTGAGATCGATCTTTGGCTCTAACCAGTAGGCCAATTAGAGATCGGAATGGTGTTCATTTTGATCCCAGATTAGCTGTTTAGTCTGGTTCCCTCACCTTCATTAGATGACGTTCTCGTAATTCTCTAACCGTTGGTGCCATCTATTTTCAGGTGAGAGGCAAAGAAAGTCATTGGAAATATATCAAAATGGTTATCATGATGAAAATTGGCACCGGAAATATATGGCCTGGAGAAAGAACACATCGGAGATTGACCGAAGAAGAAAAGTGGAAATGTGAGAATGACGGCCTACCTCCCTCCTAGTATATATAGGCCTAGGCATTTAATGCTCACGGTGTAACACCCTCCCGGTAGCAACTCCGTACATTCTACTGTTCTGGTGAACAGTGTCGGTCCGAACAGCTAGAACGTCCGGAAAAATATTTAAACTAAAGTCAGGAACCATAATTAACTCAAATATTAATAAGAAAAATTTAGGAAAAATTTTTGAAATAAAATACAACCAAGTTAAACGAGCCGGTGCCAAGCGATGGGTAACCAGAGTGAAGTTGCGGTTCTCGCAACGAGGAGCCCTAGACCCGGGGAAAAATTCATAAAATAATTTTTGGGACTCCAGAGAAGGTTCATTGAGGTTCCTATAGCATTAGAATGCTAAGAAAATATTTAGAAAAATTTTTCAATCGGTACAGACAATTTTGACCCGTTAAGCCAAACGGAGGGCATTTTGGTCATTTCGCCTTCAGAGACGATTTTTGGCCAACTTGTCCAGTTGAGTAAATAATTATTATGACATAAAATATGAATAAACATTACTAAAAATTAAATTGAAAATGAGTAGAAGAGAAAAGAAAAGAAAAATAAAAAAGTAAGCAAATTATGACATATGATGATGTCATTTAAAAAGCCACCACCAATCACAATTAAACAACCAATTCATTAACCAATAAAAGAGATAAATAAAGACTAAAGAAAACAAAAAGTAAACAGCCATTATCTTCCCAATTCCAGCCGCACCATAGCTATGCCAAGAAACCCTCCATTTTCTTCAATTTCAAGCTTGAAAAATCTCTCAAACCTCACCTCAAAACCCTAAGTTATCTTCACTAAAATTAATCCACACACCCTAAGGAAGCTCTAGGAAGCCACAAAGAGGAGAAATTCTAAGGAAAATACAAGTCCAAGAAGTGCCACTTAAAGGTTAGTGCACCTATCTACTTAAAACTCTTATTTTCTATGTTAGGAACTTGAAATCAACAAGAATTTGTAACTTAAATGAACAAAAATTATGTGTATACATACCATGGATTTCGGCAGCCCTATTGAAGGAATAGGAATGAGTGTTTTGTTGGACTTAGAGTGGACTAGAAATGATGTTTAAGATACATATACACATATATAATGAATTGGTGTGCTAATTAAGGTAAATGGGTGTAAACCTTGAATTTGAGCTAGGGTTTAGGAGTGAAAAATTTGACTTGGCTTATGAAATTGTTAAAGAACATTCTAATGGTCAATTAGTGACCATTTGAGGAAATTTGACCATAATTGGGACTGAAATACAGCATGGCAAAGTGAATGAGTATGCTGCCTAGAGAGTGCAGCATGGTGGCTGTGATTCCAGCCCACTTAGACAGCCATAACTTTGGCTGTGTAGGTCCAATTGGTGTTTGGCCAATTGGACATGAAACTAGGCTTATAATGGCACATTTTTGCTGAAGAAACCATGCCCAAAAGACCAAAGCAAGTGGACCAAAAGTTGGCCCCAATCCGGATACCCTGCAACAGCACCTGCAGAAATGACCAAATGAACAGTAACTGTTCATTTGGCCATAACTCACTGTATAAATGGTCAATTGACCTGAAATTTTTACAGCAACAAGTTAAGACATAGATAAACAACTTTTATGAAGAAACCTACCCCAAAGTATGACCAGAACCTAACCCAAATGGCAGTCACAGTTACTGTTCATGGTACTATAGATTTGGTAATTCTGCAGTTTTTCTAATCCGGCCAGCTGTGGTTTTTGGACCATATCTGGAGCTACAAAACTCCAAATAGAGTGATTCAAAAAAGGAAATTCAACTAGACAAAATAAGGAAAAATTTTCATGTTTACCATTTCCTCAAATTCCCACTGCAACAATGCTTAATGGAACAGTAAAGTTAAGCTTCAAAAACTGAAAATTCTGCTCTCTTGTGTTAAGCTTAGAAATGGTAATGGTAATAAATTCCAACAGGTTTTAAATGTAAAATATGGTGCATTGGGAGTGTTAAAACCAATGTACCTATTTTCTATCTAAAAGTCAACATTTTTGTTGACCAATGAGGTGAATAGTGACACCAAAACTTGAAATTCAAAGTTTAAAATTTAGAAATGCATCTAGGGGACTTTAAATTGCAATTGGCAATTAATACTAGCAAATATAAAACTCAAAATGTGGGATCTTGGTATAATTAGAATTAATATATCCATTAAGTATAAAAAAGTCAATATTTTGGTTAACTAGTAAGGTGAATAGTAATCAAAATGATTAGTAAATTAAGATGAAGACCTAAAACCAATTCTAAGCTTAAATGCTTAGAATTGTATGACAAATGTGGACTATGCATCCTAGTCAAAATTGTTAAAAAGAAATTAAGGCTATAAATTTGAAATCCATGAAATATTTATGGATTACTTGAAACATGAAAAATAAGTCACCTAATTGATGTGAATAAATAGTTAGGGCTTATATGCCCATCACAAATGGAATTCATAAAATATTAATAACTCAACTTGAAATATAAAAATTGTAATTACATGAGTAGATTCTTGAATGTATAAATGAGAAAGGAAAAATATTTTGAATACAATGGTACATGTGAACCATTGTTTAGAATTGTGATCAATATGAATAACATAATAAATGAATAGATGAACCATATTAATGTATGAATAAGACATTAGTTTTCATTATTATAGAAAGGAAAAGTACTTTGAGTACAATGGTATAAAAGGATAATTGATGTCAATTGTGAACATATGAATGATCAAATGAATGTATGAATTATAATTGAAATTTATCATGAAATAATGAAGTCATAAAATATAATATATTAATATTTAATGATATTTTGTGCCCTTGTATTGCCTAGACATGTGTGTTAGATTGGATAGTTTGGCATGCCAATAGGGTATTGTTTTAGCAGTACTGCAAAAGGCTTTATGCCTATATTCATAGCTCTATGCCCGTATTCATGGCTCTTATGCCCGTATTCATGGCTTTTATGCCCGATTATGTGATATCATGGCTTTTTAGCCATACTGACTGCATACGTGGTTGACGCTCAAGGCCCCATGGTATGACGGCCCGAGGCACCGCGGTGTCCAGAGCCAACGACCCGTTATCCAGTTTAGTCAGCCTGTCGTAGGTTACTTGGGCAGTGTAATTTATTAAAATAAATTAAGACTATTAGTAATTAAAAATATTCAAAATCAAATAAATGAGTTAATAAGACTTCAAAAGAATTAGTTACAATTATGAAATGATCCAAACCACATAAAAATTGTTAAGTAAAATGATAAAAGAGTTGCAAAATTAGGTATAACTTAACTAAATATTTTAAATGTACCTTCTATTGCCATATAAATATAAACTGAGTATTTTTATTAATTATGTATGTTGTACATTATCCCTGTGAATTTCGGAATTAAACGCTTTCAAAGCGAAACAAATGAGAACAAAAGATAATTAATATTAGACACATTATATTAAATTAAATTGATTCTTAAATATTCAAATTATGCTTCGTTCTTTCTTTATTTGTATATTTTATTTTCTTGTTCTATTATTGCACCACTAAGCAGCAATGCTTAGCGCGATGGATTTATTTCCTCGCGCAGGTACTTTGACTAAGATTTTTGGAGTCCAGATCTGCAGAAGTGCCTGAAGTATTCAAGGTTGTCACCTCCTCAGTAATGCATGTAGATAGGGCCCATATAGATCATATTTTGTATTTAGTATAAAATGCTAGATATTGTATTATAATGTAGATTATGAGCAGGTAATTAATAGAAATGTAATGTAATTTAATAAATTAGCTTTTTCATATGTAATTAATTTATATATCATGTAAATTATGAAATTATGTAAATTAAAGAAATTTGAAAATTTTACTTATGTGATTTGAGCATGAATGAGATTGTATGGATTCGAAGACAGATTTGAAATATATAGATAATGCATGGAAATGAATATGAAATTGAGATATATGAATGAGATGTGAATTATGAGATGGTTATGAAAATAATTGATGAGATTTTAATTGTAAAATATTATTGAAACTTTCAAACAGGAAAATAGTAAAATACGTCAACTGGTAATAAAATAGGGGAAACTCCACTGGTTTCTCCGTCGAAAAATAATTAATATTAAAATATAACGAGATCAAAATATGAAAGGAATAAAGTAAGATAAGATAGGGTGCTCCGGCACCGAATGTAGCACACTTTGCTCGGCTACACTGTAGTCGGGTGAGGGGTGTTACATTTATTGGTATCAGAGCGCGGTTTAGGCGTTCCTAGGCATAGATAGATGGAATAAGATTGTGTGCATAACATGCATTGCATTTATATGAGTTGAGGTGACACTAATACAGATCTGTTTTCTTGGTTATTTTAGGTTAAGGTATGGACTCAGAATCGCAGGGGGCAGTAGAAGAAGAAGTAGTAAGTCGTATCCCGACTGGGAGTGACATTGGAAATCAGGGAGATCCTGCTCCACCAGTGCAAGAGGTGCCTGTACAACCCCAATAGGCCTTGTTTGAGCAGATGACTGAATCCTTGGACATATATGATCAAGTTATTCCACCACCGCTTCAGCGGAAATCACCTCTAGGAAAAATTAGGAAATATGGAGCTGTAGATTTCAATGGTATAAAGGAAGACGATTCTACAGCGGCTGAGTATTGGTTAGAAAGGACTGAAAGAGTCTTGCAGCAGCTCCATTACACACCAGAACAGAGTTTGGAGTGTGCAGTTTCATTGTTACAAGAAGCTGCATATCGATGGTGGGATGTCGTAACCAAGGTAGTGCCACCAGCCAACGTAACTAGGGAATTTTTTTTGATAGAGTTCAGAAAGAAATATATTAGCTGTGTTCATAAAGAGGAACAAAAGAGGAGTGGTGATCAGCAAAAGAGGAAATTTGGACAATCTAGTAATAAGAGGCCGAGAGAACAGTTAAGTCAGACATCTGATCAAAGTAGGAGATCTAGACCCAGAAGAGATCAACCAGAAACACAAGTAGTGAGTGCGCCAGGACAAGCAAGAAAATGTGGCCATTGTAACAAGTGGCATAAAGGTGAATGTAGGGGATTGAATGGAGCCTGTTATAGATGTGGGGCCATAGACCATCGTCTAAAAGATTGTCCTAAGAGGAATTTACCACGGACCCAAACAGAGGTCGTGGAAGGACCAAGTACAACAGTAACACCACTTCCAAATGTTACCCAAGTCGGAGAGGAACAAGAAGCCCCAGATGTGAATTTGAGGTAAAGTATTTCCTTTATGATATGCCTAAGTGTATAATGATAGATTCGAAAAAACTAAATAGTACCATATTTACAAAAGAAGTAGACAGATGGAGTAATAGAAAGGTAAAAGAATTATCTCAGAACCTAAAACACCCAGTAAATTTCGAGGACGAAATTTAAATTAGAGGGGAAGAGTTGTAACACCCTCCCGGTAGCAACTCCGTACATTCTACTATTTCGGTGACCGGTGTCGGTCCGGACAGCTAGAACATCCGGAAAAATATTTAAACTAAAGTCAGGAACCATAATTAACTCAAATATTAATAAGAAAAATTTAGGAAAAATTTTTGAAATAAAATACAACCAAGTTAAACGAGCCGGTGCCTAAGCGATGGGTAACCAGAGTGAAGTTGCGGTTCTCGCAACGAGGAGCCCTAGACCCGGGGAAAAATTCATAAAATAATTTTTGGGACTCCAGAGAAGGGTCATTGAGGTTTCTATGGCATTAGAATGCCAAGAAAATATTTAGAAAAATTTTTCAATCGGTACAGACAATTTTGACCCGTTAAGCCAAACGGAGGGCATTTTGGTCATTTCTCCTTCAGAGACAATTTTTGGCCGACTTGTCCAGTTGAGTAAATAATTATTATGACATAAAATATGAATAAACATTACTAAAAATTAAATTGAAAATGAGTAGAAGAGAAAAGAAAAGAAAAATAAAAAATTAAGCAAATTATGACATATGATGATGTTATTTAAAAAGCCACCACCAATCACAATTAAACAACCGATTCATTAACCAATAAAAGAGATAAATAAAGACTAAAGAAAAAAAAAAGTAAACAGCCATTATCTTCCCAATTCCAGCCACACCATAGCTATGCCAAGAAACCCTCCATTTTCTTCAATTTCAAGCTTGAAAAATCTCTCAAACCTCACCTCAAAACCTTAAGTTATCTTCACTAAAATTAATCCACACACCCTAAGGAAGCTCTAGGTAGCCACAAAGAGGAGAAATTCTAAGGAAAATATAAGTCCAAGAAGTGCCACTTAAAGGTTAGTGCACCTATCTACTTAAAACTCTTATTTTCTATGTTAGGAACTTGAAATCAACAAGAATTTGTAACTTAAATGAACAAAAATTATGTGTATACATACCATGGATTTCGGCAGCCCTATTGAAGGAATAGGAATGAGTGTTTTGTTGGACTTAGAGTGGACTAGAAATGATGTTTAAGATACATATACACATATATAATGAATTGGTGTGCTAATTAAGGTAAATGGGTGTAAACCTTGAATTTGAGCTAGGGTTTAGGAGTGAAAAATTTGACTTGGCTTATGAAATTGTTAAAGAACATTCTAATGGTCAATTAGTGACCATTTGAGGAAATTTGACCATAATTGGGACTGAAATACAGCATGGCAAAGTGAATGAGTATGCTGCCTAGAGAGTGCAGCATGGTGGCTGTGATTCCAGCCCACTTAGACAGCCATAACTTTGGCTGTGTAGGTCCAATTGGTGTTTGGCCAATTGGACATGAAACTAGGCTTATAATGGCACATTTTTGCTGAAGAAACCATGCCCAAAAGACCAAAGCAAGTGGACCAAAAGTTGGCCCCAATCCAGATACCCTGCAACAGCACCTGCAGAAATGACCAAATGAACAGTAACTGTTCATTTGGCCATAACTCACTGTAGAAATGGTCAATTGACCTGAAATTTTTACAGCAACAATTTAAGACATAAATAAACAACTTTCATGAAGAAACCTACCCCAAATTATGACCATAACCTAACCCAAATGGCAGTCACAGTCACTGTTCATGGTACTGTAGATTTGGTAATTCTGCAGTTTTTCTAATCCGGCCAGCTGTGGTTTTTGGACCTTATCTGGAGCTACAAAACTCCAAATGGAGTGATTCAAAAAAGAAAATTCAACTAGACAAAATAAGGAACAACTTTCATGTTTACCGTTTCCTCAAATTCCCACTGCAACAGTGCTTAATGGAACAGTAAAGTTAAGCTTCAAAAACTGAAAATTCTGCTCTCTTGTGTTAAGCTTAGAAATGGTAATGGTAATCAATTCCAACAGGTTTTAAATGTAAAATGTGGTGCATTAGGAGTGTTAAAACCAATGTACCTATTTTCTATCTAAAAGTCAATATTTTTGTTGACCAATGAGGTGAATAGTGGCACCAAAACTTGAAATTCAAAGTTTAAAATTTAGAAATGCATCTAGGGGACTTTAAATTGCAATTGACAATTAATACTAGCAAATATAAAACTCAAAATGTGGGATCTTGGTGTAATTAGAATTAATATATCCATTAAGTATAAAAAAGTCAACATTTTGATTGACTAGTAAGGTGAATAGTAATCAAAATGATTAGTAAATTAAGATGAAGACCTAGAACCAATTCTAAGCTTAAATGCTTAGAATTGTATGATAAATGTGGACTATGCATCCTAGTCAAAATTGTTAAAAAGAAATTAAGGCTATAAATTTGAAATCCATGAAATATTTATGGATTACTTGAAACATGAAAAATAAGTCACCTAATTGATGTGAATAAATAGTTAGGGCTTATATGCCCATCACAAATGGAATTCATAAAATATTAATAACTCAACTTGAAATATAAAAATTGTAATTACATGAGTAGATTCTTGAATGTATAAATGAGAAAGGAAAAATGTTTTGAATACAATGGTACATGTGAACCATTGTTTAGAATTGTGATCAATATGAATAACATAATAAATGAATAGATGAACCATATTAATGTATGAATGAGACATTAGTTTTCATTATTATAGAAAGGAAAAGTACTTTGAGTACAATGGTATAAAAGGATAATTGATGTGAATTGTGATCATATGAATGATCAAATGAATGTATGAATTATAATTGAAATTTATCATAAAATAATGAAGTCATAAAATACAATATATTAATATTTAATGATATTTTGTGCCCTTGTATTGCCTAGACATGTGTGTCAGATTGGATAGTTTGCCATGCCAATAGGGTATTGTTTTAGCAGTACTGCAAAAGGCTTTATGCTTATATTCATAGCTCTATGCCCGTATTCATGGCTCTTATGCCCGTATTCATGGCTTTTATGCCCGATTATGTGATATTATGGCTTTTTAGCCATACTGACTGCATACGTGGTTGATGTTCTGCGTCCCATGGTATGACGGCCCGAGGCACCACGGTGTCCAGAGCCAACGACCCGTTATCCAGTTTAGTCAGCCTGTCGTAGGTTACTTGGGCAGTGTAATTTATTAAAATAAATTAAGACTATTAGTAATTAAAAATATTCAAAATCAAATAAATGAGTTAATAAGACTTCAAAAGAATTAGTTACAATTATGAAATGATCCAAACCACATAAAAATTGTTAAGTAAAATGATAAAAAGAGTTGCAAAAATAGGTATAACTTAACTAAATATTTTAAATGTACCTTCTATTGCCATATAAATATAAACTGAGTATTTTTATTAATTCTGTATGTTGTACATTATCCCTGTGAATTTCGGAATTAAACGCTTTCAAAGCGAAACAAATGAGAACAAAAGATAATTAATATTAGACACATTATATTAAATTAAATTGATTCTTAAATATTCAAATTATGCTTCGTTCTTTCTTTATTTGTATATTTTATTTTCTTGTTCTATTATTGCACCACTAAGCAGCAATGCTTAGCGCGATGGATTTGTTTCCTCGCGCAGGTACTTTGACTAAGATTTTTGGAGTCCAGATCTGCAGAAGTGCCTGAAGTATTCAAGGTTGTCACCTCCTCAGTAATGCATGTAGATAGGGCCCATATAGATCATATTTTGTATTTAGTATAAAATGCTAGATATTGTATTATAATGTAGATTATGAGCAGGTAATTAATAGAAATGTAATGTAATTTAATAAATTAGCTTTTTCATATGTAATTAATTTATATATCATGTAAATTATGAAATTATGTAAATTAAAGAAATTTGAAAATTTTACTTATGTGATTTGAGCATGAATGAGATTGTATGGATTCGAAGACAGATTTGAAATATATAGATAATGCATGGAAATGAATATGAAATTGAGATATATGAATGAGATGTGAATTATGAGATGGTTATGAAAATAATTGATGAGATTTTAATTGTAAAATATTATTGAAACTTTCAAACAGGAAAATAGTAAAATACGTCAACTGGTAATAAAATAGGGGAAACTCCACTGGTTTCTCCGTCGAAAAATAATTAATATTAAAATATAACGAGATCAAAATATGAAAGGAATAAAGTAAGATAAGATAGGGTGCTCCGGCACCGAATGTAGCACACTTTGCTCGGCTACACTGTAGTCGGGTGAGGGGTGTTACACACGGAACTGAAAGCGGATCATCGGTTAACGAATAATTTAATGCTTTCCTGATATTCAACGTGCACCGACATAAACCAGATACAGAGGACAAATAGAAAGAGATCGGGAAGACAACAAGAGAGTAGATGCGCAAGGGGAAGAAATAGAGATTAGACGGGAAAGTATTCAAAAGCAACTATGGAGAGATCGGTCAAAGGGTAACAAGGTTAAAAGATTGGATAGATCGAGAAATGGCCAATAAAGATTGGAGGGTCAGGAAAATCAGAAGTTCAGAAGCTACGTTCAGTTATGACCCTTGATTTGTAAGATTAGCTCCCTGACCGTCGGATCTAAGTTAGTTAAAGCATTTGGAGTACGATCCAATCTCCACCATTCTCCCCATTTGTAAGGATAAAAACGAACCATTAGATTTAAGGTGGTTAAAATATTCTGGTAGGCCCTAATCCACACCATTGATTTTATCTATAAGGATGAATTTTGGGCCATTGGATTAAAGTAAATAATGGATTTAGCATATTTCATTCCCAGCCTTTGGATCCATTCTGTAAGGCAAAACCCCCCATCCATTGGATTAGAGAGTAAAGGACAAAAGAGTCCTGAGCTAAATCTCAGCCTTCAATCCTTGGTCTCTTTAATTCTTGACCTTCAGATTTGGTCCCTCTAAATCCACACCCTTCAATCTTGCCATCTGAAATCTTGGTAGTTCATTTAAAGACCCCCATTCCCTATAAATATCTGAATGCTTCACTATAGAAGGGGTCTTTGCCTTTGAGTCTTGGTCTGTTGGTCTGGAGTCCTTGGTTTTTGAGGTTTTCTTCACACGTTGATCTTTAAGTTTCAATCTCTGGTTTTTGTCTTTCTCCTAAAATATAGAGTCACTGGTGCAAAAGAGGCTTTAGAAATGTATTTTCTAAAGAATCTCGTCTTTAGAAATCCTAATACTCTGGTTCTCTTCTTCAGTAGATTCATTCAACAACTCGATGGTCTAGTTTTGGTTCGTCATCAGGATCCTGGCCCCACCACCTTTGTCATTTCAAAAGGCATTTTTGGTCTGCCTAGCCTTAACGACCCCATTTTGACACGAGACATCAGCATTGGCTCTCCCATCACCCTTATAGCTCTTTAACAGGTAAATGCCTTAATAGTCTTTCCTCTGATTGGGTATAATTAGGTTGTATTTGTTACGTGAGCTAGAATCTGAACTTTTAGAATATCTAATCACGTCGAACTTTTGAGTAGATTAGGGTTAGATTGGCCTATCTCACAAATATTACTTTTTGCCTGTTATAGTAATATACACGTCATTTCAAAAGTATATTTCTCTTTACTTTTAGTAGTGTAAAAATAAGAGTTTGGGTAGTATAAATGTTGCTTGAAATTCAAAAGAATAGCAAAGAGTTCGAATAGGAAGGGTGAGGTAAATATGAGAGGGTATTGAAATGGAGAGTTTAGATTTGATTGGAGAGATAAGGAATAATGAAAGTGAGGGCCTGATATAATAAGTTTGGCTCAATATAAAGAATTTGGATTTGATTAGAGAGATCATGAATAATAAGAGGGAATCTGGGCATAAAGAATTCAGATCTAATTAGAGATCTGAAATAGTGAGTACGGGGGCTTGTCGAGTCAAGATGGACATGGAGAGTTCGGATGACTAGTAAGAGATCAGGAATGAAGAGAGCAGGAAAAGAGAGTTCTGGTAATGGGAAAGAGATTGGAAAATAATACGCACAATTTGCCATTCGCACATTCGCATAAATATTAGAAAGTAGAGCCTCCTATTCTTTCATCATTTTATAAATATTCCTATATTTTCTTTTATCTACCTACAGTATTCAAAATAACAAGAGTTCGGGAGAGAATCCTCTCTTGGAGCTCATATTTATAAGGATTTGCGTCCATCAACATTCTCTAAAAATTTCTCAAAAGAGGGAGAGTCCTTCCTCTAAACTTTTCTTAATGATTTTTAAGAAATTTACAATTCAATATTATGGGTTCCCGGGAGAGTCTTTACATGAGCCTCATGCTTTATTATCTTTGTTTGGGTCCAATGGAGAGTCCTTCTTGGTCCCCTTACATTTGTGGTCGATCTAAATATGAGGGAGAGTCCTCCGATAAAGAATGTTCGACATTAATTAATTTAAAAACATGTAAACAATTAGGAAGCAGATTAATGTCGATAATGCCTTATGAATAATTATGCCGATGATGAGACATTTCTTCATTAACAGAAAGTCCTCATTAATGAAGAGAACTCTCTAGGACATAATTAACACATTTCTTTTAAATTAGAGTCCTAATTGAAAGGAATGAAAGCTTCTACCTGTATTAACCCATGTTCCTCATACATATGTCACACCCTCAATTATTTGGTTACCAATAATGAGGTAAATAATGAGTGAGCCGAGAGTCCTCCTCACTCATTATAAATCTCTAGGGACCAAATAATACCTCTTCGGAATTAGAGTCCTTATTCGAGGAGGGAGGAACTTAATAAGATGCATAACGCATTAAACAAACACAATATTAGTTCACTTTAGGGACATCCCATTTACTTGTGATCTTGGGGCACCCAGAATAGTGAAATATCAAGCGTTCCTTTAATAAATATTGGGAACCAACATCTTAATTTTTAACCCCAAAATTATTAGCTTGAAATTATAAAGAGCACATCATTAAATTTACTTGCCCTAAATGATGGACGATATAAGGTGCCTAACACCTTCCCCACGCGTATATAGACCCCGAACCTAGAATTTCTGTTTTTGGAGTGGTTAAATTCTTTTAAACAGTAAATGATTTTCTTTAATTTTCCTCAAAATTAAAGTGACAACTCCTCACTTCTTCACTTCGGTAAGAATCGTCCGGCAACCGTAAAATCCTTACAACACTGGTAAACAATGTACTCTCTCTCAAGTTCAAACGTAAGACAATATTCTTTTAGTATTGAGGTTTAAAATAAATGCTTTTTAGAGAAAAAAAAATTCATTTTAAATATTATTAAAATTATTTTATTTTTTAATATTTTATAATTAAAATATATTAAATTTAATTCCAACTTAATTTTTAATATTTTATAATTACTATATTTAAAAATATACTTTTTTTTATTATTAATTTCAACATTAATACCAAACAGAACTTAAGAGAGTGTTAGAACAAAAATGGGTGTTGGGCACCTTAAAATGTGGGCATCCTCTTTTAAATAGAAGAAATTATTATGTTATCTAGAAAAAGAAATTATTAAGCACACAATTATATAAATAAACAGATTAGCATTGTTAAATTTGTAACTAAAAATTGTAATGGTATTTGACAGAGATATTTTTCTAATTTGATTAAAAAAATATTATTTCATCGGATTGAGGATTATTTGTTTAGATAATATAGAACTCTTATTAAGCGTTATTTCTAAATTAAATTGAATTCCTAATTATAATAGGATTAAGGGACTAATACTAGTACTGTAAAAAGTTTTTTCTACTTTCGTCCATTACGGAGAGGGACTTTAAACTTGTAATTATATGATTTATTTAAAAATAATAAAAAATAACATATCTATGGACATAGTTCTATATATAAAAAATGTGAATCACATAAATTTTGTTACTATGATTGTTGTTTTGTTTCCTTGTAATTTACAAGCTTATGAGGTTTCCAACATCATCTTATCAACTATAAATTATAAGAAAAACATATAAACCATTGTTTACATGTACTGTTTAATTTGGAACAAAACTCCTTTTAATTGGATATAATTTTATAATGATGAGATAAGTGTGTAAATAGAAAAGTAAGCCAAATTTAATGCTTCTAGTCCTTTTTTTTTATCATATAAAAATAAAATAATAGATGAAAATATATTTTGTAGAATTATAATATAAGATGAATGAAATGGAAGAGTGCGGAATATATTAAATGATCATAAAATTTCTCATAAAGTAAAAATTGAGTTATATAAAACTGTAATCAAGCTAATTATATTATATGTGAGTAAATATTAGGTATTTAAGATATTATATATCCACAAAATAGTGTGATAGAGATATAAATATTAAAATAAATATTTAGTATATAAAATATTAGAAATGATCATATCCATAATATAATCACTAATTTTATTAAGTAAAACACAGTCCATTTATGTGGAAAATCAGGAGGATTAGATTGATGAGCCTCCTCATGAGAAATTCTTCCAAGACTCTTGGAGAATTTGAGAGACCAAGATTTAGCCTAAATTTTAAAATGAAAGAAGTTATGAACCAGAATGTTAGCTGTTAAAGGTTCAAGAACTGAGCCACCTGAAGCAAAGCATACGCCTGTTGGAAGATCATTATCAAAGAAATTTCTTGGTCAGTGGTATTTACAGTAGATTTTGCCTGTTGGGTATGCTGGCAAAAGATCACTTAATCACTAATTTATTAGTGTTATTAAGTGAATAAATACCAATTAAGTCAGAGAAAAGTTTTCCATCAGAAAATCTTCCTGTGGCTGTTCCTCCTGGAAAATTCCTTCCATATGGAGGTATAAATAGAGTTAATTTCCAAATGTAATCACATAACTTTAAACACGGTTTTATTTCTATAACACAATTTAATTTATTACAAAAACATTATTCAGCTTTAATTTTTATTTACAGAAAGCAATCATAACAAGATAACGATTGGAATAGAAAATTACGTTTTTGCTCTCTTTTTTGTATTTATATTCCTTTTATATTTCTTTAATAAAAAAAAAAATTTATAATCACAATAAATAAAAAAATTTTATATTTTTTTTGTGATATAATAAACAATTTAATTATTTAATATATTAATAAAATAAATTCATAATTTAAATTACAAATGAAATAAAAAAATTATTATATATATATATTTTTTCCAATTGTGACCAATCGGCTTTTAATGAGAGCAGAGGTCTCAAAATGAGAGATGAGCATTCGGTTCAAATCGAATCGAATCAAATTAAATTGAATTAAATTATGAAAAATTAAATTATATATTTTAGAAATCAAATTAAATCGAAATGAATGAAAAATGGAATCGAATCACTCTATTTTGATTTAATTCTATTTAAACAGATCGGTTTTCATTTTTATTAATTTTTTAATTTAGACTTAATTTTCAAATTATTTAGTCTAATTTTGATTTTAATTTGAACCTAATAATCATTAATTAATGAAATTAAATAATTTATATATATAATTACATATAATTTATAAATTCCCTATAAAAATAAATCAAATAAAAAATCATTTTGATTCGATTTGAATATATAAAATTACAATTTAATTCAATTCAATTTAATCAATTTTTTCTCTTTAAAATCAAGTTGAACTGATTTTTATAATAAAAAACTGAATTAAACTAAATTATTTTAAAAATCAAATTAAAGAGATTCTATTCGATTTAGTTAATTTGAACCAACTCAAAATTGGGCGATCATCAGTGTAATTGGCCATTTACAAAACCATCATTAATCTCTGACTTTGTTATCAAAATCCTCTTGCTGCTCTCCTTTTTCAAGTCCTCTAGGGTTTTTACGTTTTAGAATTCTCTGAAATGGAGCCTGTAGATTTGATGGTAGACAAAATTAAAGGGCTTGCTAAATCTGGCCAAGAATTCGTTGACGGTCTCCTTCATCGCCGGGACAATTCTACTAGCCGAAATCCGGTACTTGGAATTTGCTCCTTTTTCTGCCATTACTGCTTGCTGAATTTGATCACATCTACTGTTTTGCTCTCAGTCACTTGTGCATTTGTAATCCTTTCTTTTTTTTTTTTTTTTTCCTGTTAATTTGATTAGGTTATTGGTGCGGAGAGCTATTGATATCTATAGTGGGAAGGTAGAAATGCATGCTATATTGTACCCTACTTTAAGCCATTTGGATGACTGCATAGTTTTTGGAGCATGCTATCTAGGCTGTTAGAACTAAAATACAACGATCAGTAATGTCCTTTTACCAATTTGCCTCTTCAGTGTTGTTGAAACTGAAAAGGTTCATGAAAGGCCCTCATCTCATAAAGAATGAATCATTATTTAGTAATGGGCTTGTTTGGCCAACTTATTTTTGTGCTGAGTCTATATTTGTTTTGCTTACCAAACCCTTGTTTCTTATGCATTTTTTTTTTTTTTTTTTTTTGCTTTCAATGGCAAATAGCTGACATTTTGCTTGCTGCTATTTTTGGTTCATGGATGACATAGATATTTTCAAATACATTACTCTTCCTTCTTAGATGACTGGTATTGAAATTCACCATGATAACTTTTTTGTGGGTTTGATCTCTTTTCTCCTTGTTATTGTAAGGAGACAAGAGATCAACTCAACTCAACTAAGCCTTTATCCCAAAAAATTTTGGGACAAAGGCTTAGTTGAGTTGAGTTGATCTCTTGTCTCCTTACAATAACAAGTGGATATCTCATTTATGTGTAGATTGTTACATTGAACAGACACTCGTTTTGTGCTTCCAGCTGTTGTAATTTGCATTGATCAATTTTCTGCTTCAATAGGTAACAACAAGCTGAATGATGGAGCTTTACACTGTTCACATTATATTGTTTTCAGATTGAGATCTTGAAGCAGTTGCAATGAGAAGCATTTTCAGAACTAATGGAGCTTAGGGACTGGCAAGACAAGGTTGAACAAATGGTTTCCTTTTATAAAACATCAAGGAGAGGCCCATTTCAAGAAGCCAATACTCATGTGAGGGGAGAGTTTGATGTGCTGGGGCAATGTTATTGTTGGGAAATGTTGACCAACAGCATTACAATGCTCTGGATAGGGCAGGAATTAAAACTGGAATTAATTCAAGGTTCACTTTTGAAACAACTATTCGGGAGAAGGATACTCTTCTAGCAGAGCTTGTGGCAAGGCCAAAACATGGTAGTGAAGTTTCACAAAGTGCTCTTTCTCTGGCAAAGGTATCATATATAGCAAATATTGGTGACTGGTTTTCTGCAATTGCAATCCCAGTAGGGGTTCAATTCAGAGATCTTGGAATCACTAGCAATTCTTTGAATCAGCTATAATCTAATTGTTAGTATTGCTGGTGACCTTCGTTTTTTTGTTCCCAAATTATATTATGTACTTTGATTTCTTTAAATTGATTGTTATGATCTACTCTAAATATGTATTTTTTATGAATCATGATCATTTACCTTGAATATTGCCTTTATTTGATTAGATTTTGTTAAACAATAAATAAAATGCATATAGCTGGTTTCTTACCCTTTTGGAGCTGCAAATGACAGTATAAAATTTTGACTTACGGGCAGTTTTCTTTCTGTTTTTCTTGTGGCTGTTAGATTCCCTAGGCAGGATAGATCAGTTTAATTGTCTAAATTATGGAGCATGGAGCTCTTTCTACTGTGGCTTGTGAATTCCATTTTGTGTCTTAACTGTATTGACAATGACTGTAGATCTCTACTTTATCCCAATGTGTATTTTCTTTGGCTAGTACTGTTAATAATACTTCTAACTGTATCTGTAAAATAATATGGATTTTCTCTTTCCCTTCTGACAGAAAAGGGGCCTGACTGATCTTTCGTATGCTCGGCCACCCCTTTTGAATCAGTGTAATGGTAGTGCAATTGGCTTGACAGTGAGAAAATCAAATGTGACTGCTTCAATGGCTCAGTCGGTTTCTGGATTTGTAGTGCAGCCATGTTCTGATGGAATTGGGCAATGCTTCAATACATTCGGCCAAATTGTCTGTCAACTTCCGAGAGGAATAAAACTCTCACTTTCAGGTGTCCACCAAGTGCCAAGATTATCTAGTCAACATGTCAAGCTTGGGGCCCTTACCATTCCTGTGGCCTTTCTGAAACATCACAAAGCTCTCGAGACAATGATCGACGCATCTGCTCCATTGATAGAAACAAACACCCTTCAGACTTTCTCAACTGGATCTATAGCCATGAATGTGGAGACAGAACTTGATGAGAACACTAGAATTGGGGGTTGGATTGAAATGAACAAATCGAATCCCAAGCAGTTACAATGGGCTGTCAACTTGTTCAATGATTCTGAAGATGAATCTGGATGGGGTATGTTTGCAAGTGGTATAACGGTTGAGGGTTCCAATAACTGGACCCATTTACAGGCTGAATCATACCTAAAATTAAACATGGGGAATAAATTCAGCATAACACCAGGCATTGAATATGCAATGGATGGTAATGCCAGAGAATTTTTGCCCTCATGGTTCGTTCCAACTTGCCCTTCTGATCGATGTGCCAATCCATCTTTGTTCTTTACCATGTAGAACAATTTGGTCAATTGAAAAGTCATTCATTCATTCTTAAATTTTGCGTAGTTACGATCAAATATTATTTGCAATTGCGAAGTTCTGTTGCCAAAAGTGAGGAGAATTTTGGTTAATATTTAAATTTCAAGTATCTAATGGATTTCCAGAAAACAAATGGATATTATTATCTAGACTTTGAATAATAATAATAATTATATAATTTTTTATAATATAATAAATAATTAATTAATTATGAATATTTATAAAAACATTGGATTTTTTTTAAAGCATGATTTTTATTTCAAATAAGTAAAAATTAAATAAAATTTAAAATGTTAAATTAATTATAAAAGTTTGAAAGAAAAATTATATAGCTACAATTTGTTATTTGTTATGAATATTTTTATCAAAAATTTTAAAAAAATAAATTAAAGCTTAAGAATTTTTGTAATGTTAGTAATAATTGAAATAACTTCATCTAAATTGAGAGACCAAGAATGAAATTTAGCGATAAGTTAATTGGCAAACTAATAATAATATGTTATAAGGATTTGAATGATATTAAAATTATGATTTAAGAATTTTTATAAAACAATTTAAAGTTCAACGAAGATAACTTCCTAAGTAAAAATGATTAGTGAAATTAAGACATTTCATTCCCTTTTTTTTTTCCTTTTTAATTCCTTTCACATAAATAAGATAATTAAAAACTAATTATCTCATATTAATAGGGTTTTTATATTAATTAAATATTAATGTTAAACAAATTTTATGCTATAAATTAAAACTTTAAAAACGAAGCTGTTATATTACCATAAGTTCGAAAACAACAAATGAAATTTGCCTCTACTAAATAAAATAAAACTTATTATTGAATTTTATTTTCCCACAAATATATATTAATAATATTTGAATTTGAATGGTTACTATTTCAATTGTGATATATAAAAATATAATTACTCATATATAAAATTATAAAAATTAAAAAAAAAACTATACATAATTATTTTTTATATTTAAAATAATAAATTTTTATGGTATAAGGAGTATTATTGAAATATTTTATAATTTGTCTTTCTAGGAATATAGTAAAATGGGCTAGCAAAGCCCACTTAGCCCAGCCCAATAGACAAATCTAGGGCTATTCATTGCTTAGTTGTCTGTCTCTGATAACAAAAAAATCAGTATATTATCTCTCTACGGAATCAGGGGTTTTTCCAACGAAGAATAGCAAAAAAACTTTAATCATAAAATTTTCAGCGGCCGTCGAAGCATCACTGGCAAAACTAGCAATGTCAACTAGCAATGTCACTGTCAACGGCCGTCGAAGCATCACACTGAAAAGTTCTGATGGAGAGACTTTTGAGGTGGACGAGGCGGTGGCGCTTGAATCTCAGACGATAAAGCACATGATAGAGGACGACTGTGCTGACAACGGTATCCCTCTACCTAATGTCACAAGCAAGATCCTTTCTAAGGTAATTGAGTATTGCAAGAAGCACGTCGAGACCCCCAAGTCCGAAGATCGTCCCTCTTCTGGTGGTGACGGCGATTTGAAGGACTGGGACGCCGAGTTCGTCAAAGTTGATCAGGCTACTCTCTTCGATCTCATCCTGGTCCGTATTCTGTTCAATTTTAGTGCATGTTAATTTGATAGATCATTATTTATAACATTATTTAGATATGGAATTGTGCGTTATGATTTGGGATTTTTTTTTCTTAGTTTTTGAATTTTTGTGATATTTATGGGTGATATGCCTAGGGTTTTACTCTATTTTATTTTGATTAGATATGTCTTTAAAAATCATGAAATTCTGCCTTAAATGTTTTGGAAGCCCTTGTTGTTACTGGCTGCACTGTTTTCTTCCTATCTGATAGAATTGAGGAATTAAACTTGTTCTGGCAGTATGGCTAGCCTGAATAGTTGAATAAGAAAGTTTACCCTCTTTTTTATCTGTTTATGCCTCATATATATATGGTAGAAAAGGGGAGACAAGCTCTAAAAACACTACACGGTACAAACTCTAGAATACGACACTCCAGAGGACTCATGAAGAAGCCAAGAAGTAATTCCGGCAGGAGGAGCTTTGAACACATGCAGACCCATAGGTAAAGAGGACGCATATTCAGCTAGCTAGTCAGCACAGACATTGGCTTCTATGTAGATATGATAAATGCCAACCTTCCTATCCACATCAACTAATTCTTTGGTGGAATTAACAAGAGCATGGATGCATTTCTTCTCCCTTCTTTCCCTCACTCAACCTTCATTCCTCACTACTGGTCTAGGAGGGAAATTTCAAAGCTTGTTGGTTCAATACACAGTGCTTCACAAGTTTTTGAGTATTTGATCTATGGATTCAAGTTTAAATTGATGTAATTACTTTAAGGATTGCTGGGTATAGATTTTCTTTTTCTACATGAAAATGGTTATTTGATCTATGGATTTAAGTTTAAATTCATGTAACTACTTTAAGGATTGCTGGGTATAAATGTTCTTTTTCAATATGAGAATCATTGTGTATTTGATTGCAAATCAATTTAGTGTTATACTCTTTCATTGAAGATCGAAGTGGACAGGGAGATTGCTGAGGAGTTCAAAACTGAATTACCAAACCGAAATTGAACTGAATTTGTGTGGTTCAGTTCAGTTTGGTTCTCTTGCTTATTCGGTTCGGTTTGGTTTGTAGAAATTAAGATTTTAATTTGGGTTTGGCGGTTCGGTTTGGTTTGAACCGAATGCTCATCCCTATCTCCAAATGGTACAATGCTTAATGATTCTGTGAGCAACCTGCTTTTATTGATGTAGGTGTCTGTTTGAATTTGTCTCAAATTGTGTCAATGTTGTGTTGTGGCAGTGATTTTAACCTTTTATTATGCCACTGGAAGGAGGGATCTTGTTTTGACTTGAAGTTGTCTGGTTTCAGGCTGCCAACTATCTAAACATCAAGAGCTTGCTGGATCTCACTTGTCAGACAGTAGCAGGCATGATCAAGGGCAAAACTCCAGAAGAAATTCGCAAGACTTTCAACATCAAGAATGACTTTACACCAGAGGAAGAGGAGGAAGTTCGCAGGGAGAACCAATGGGCCTTTGAATGAAAGGCCAGGAAAAGAGTATCTGTATTTCTAGTTCCCTTTTTATGTTGGAGATGGGTGTTCAGGATTACTGCTTTGCAAACTATTATTAGTTTACTTGGCTTGTTCCCTACCCAAAACTATCACTTACTCTGATGTCTGGCTGTAACCTTTTCATTATGTTAATATGGTATCTGCTGTTCGTTTATGAGAAGTGTGTGTTTTAATTTGTCAAATGTTTTCTGTGATCCAATATTCCTGTTATGAAATGGTGCGGTACAGCTACTCTTCAAATGTGAATGAGAGAGTTAAAGGGCTGTTGTGAACCAAATAGCCTGGACAATGAACGTCCCATGAAATGGTGCTCCCCGTGGTCCAGGATAGAGAAAAAGTGGGGAAGGGAATTTGGATTAGAATAGGAAGAAAACTATTTAAGCTGAAGTTTCATGTGATTTAAGGGAGGTCCAGTGTACGTGATGTCAAAGGTTGTGCCTTGTGAAAGAATTAAGCTGGTATACTGAAAATGCAGCATTAATTGACTTTTACATTTTAGGCTAATTTGTGGAGCTAATGTGCTACAGCTGCCATTATTAATGGTAAATTAATTTTATGTACCACACATTGTTTTCACTTCTTACTGCTTCAATTGCTGGCAACGATTAGGGTCTCGACTTAAAATTTTCCGTTACTCCAAGTAGCTGCTCCAAACACATCCTCCAGAGGTGAAGAAGCATAGGAAAAAACTTGATAACTGTCTCTGTCCATTCTTTGCAAGTTTAGCTCCACCGGACTGGCTGCAATTGTTAGTCTCGGAGGCACAAAAAGCATTGGAGCGTATGTTGTATCATCATTGCCGCCAACTTTGTTGAAAACTGGTTTACAGTGAAGTTGAAAACTTCAATGGATGGATAGTTGATATCAGAGATAAGATCAGAGCTTGAACCTAAGGGCAGGTAAAACCATCTGGAATTGCTGCTGAGATGAGTTTGATTGTGAATGTATCAGATCCATAATAACAAGTCATTTATAGTGGTCCAGTTGTGCTTATTTCTCCTGCTCCATAATCATATGCGGTGGCTATGGCACCTGAATCTGTTGTTATGGGAGCCTTAACATCGTTTGTTTGAGATGCTGCAGCCTTAACTCCTGGCGCTGCAATATCATGCTGCAAAGCCAGGGGGAAAAAATTCAAGGTAATAATTTATTTGTGTTTGCGCCTATTGTTGAGAGTTTGCAAAGAAATTATTGTCACGCATACAATTGGATAGTAGGAATAAGAAAGTTTGACTTGAGGCTTATATTTTGTCATCCTTGTGGTAGGTAAGTTAGTTGCAACTGGATTTCTGTTAAAGTTGTGAAATTTGTCGAAGACAAATTGCTGTTAAGCACTTAAATGAGTTCCTAATTACTGCAGCTAATCGTTAACTTCAGATCAAGACAAGTCTTTTGTCTTGGTTGATTAATTATGCAGGAAACGATGTCTGCATCATCCTTTGAACTGATCAGAGTCGTCCGAAATTCCTTACATGTGGATGCAACTGCCCTTGACATGTCATCAACCAAAATTAGACCAATTTCTTCTAAGCTATGCATTTCCCCTTTCTTCTCATAATCTGCATATTCACCGTCTTCATTATCACTGAGGACAATCTTTCTTTTGATCATATCCTTAACCATATATATATATATATATATATATATATTACTGTCTGAGAGAATTCCAGGATTCATACAAATAACTAAATCTTCTTTTATTTGTTTGTGTATCCAAGCTATAAATATGCTTACTGTGGACTGCATAAATGTTGCATACCTTGCATCATCTTCAGTTGAACCAGCGTTCTTGGCTGGCTTTGCATATATCAAATGGTGCACTGGATTTTTTCCAATATCAGCCAAATTTATCCCTTCACCCGGAAGTGAAATGAAAAACTCATCATTTTCAATTAACATATTCTGATAAATGTGTTTGATCTCAACATTAATCAGAGCCTTCAGGCCACTAACATTAGGAGCAAGTCAGCTTGCCCACAAGGCTGGCATTCAATATAAAATCACCCTGAGAAACAGGAAACTTCTGACCATATAATCAGGAGACTAGATGACTCGAATATGGTGCTGATGGTGCTTTGTTGCTAGTATTATTAGACATTATTATCTAGCAGAGTTCAAATCATAGACAAATCCACCAAGGAATTGAAACTTGGTTCCTGTTAGAAGTATCATTATATGACTTTTGTTTCCACCCAACACCCGACTCAAACTCCCTGTCAATGGCAACAGCCCCATTTGTCAGAATCCAGGGTGAAGCATTCACAACTGTTCCTGAGCTAGGGCCATCATTTCCGGCAGAAGAGACAACGGTGATCGCATTCTCAACTGCATGGTGCTCCGATGGCAATCGGATCCTTCCTTATGTCAGGCGCAATTAAGGATGTTGAACCAAATGACACTGATCATACTACATCAACGCCACCTGTAATTGCTTCATCAAATGCTGCTAGTATACCGCAGCCTTGGCATCCATTCTCTGATCATACTCTATCCTCAGCTATCCTTGAACCAGGGGTGTCAATCGTTGCAGTCCCTTCAACCAGGCCATAGCAAGATGCACGCGAGACCACAGCTCCTGCGGGGCCTTCATGAGTGCCATGTCCAATAGTATCCCTAGGTGTTTGATAGACTTCATCATCAGGGCCGTCGTAAAATCTTGCTTCGATTACTTTTCTGTGGACTTTAAGATAAACAAGCAAACACAGATCAAAAGAAGGATCTAGCAAATACCTGTTCTAGTAGGCAGAAGAGACTTACCTGTTACAGTTGGATAAGTTGAAGGCTTGAAGCTGTAACCTTTCACACAGGTTTCCTTCCACCATGATGGAATTGGACTGATGTCGTTAAAACTGTCCCAGTCGGCCAAATACCTGAGTTCCACCATATTATTGTTAGAAAACACTTAATCATTCTGTATAAGTTTGGAGTAGGCCTCCAGATTCACTTGTATCGATGATTCCAATCATTGTCCGATCCATAAGAGGATGAGCTAGAGTATGCTAATCAATTTAGAATAATTTTTTAACGAGCTATAATTCTTATACAGAATAAAATTCCTATTTTAGTATCAGTGAGATTCCTTCGTGAAGGGAGAGGCTTCAAATTTAAGATGGGCAAGTGCATAGATGAGTCTACGGTAAATGAAGGCACTCTTTGTATAATAATTAAAACAATAAATATATTAATCATATCACATGGATATGAGTAATATAATTTTAAATTCATAATTAATGATTATTTTTATTAATAATGTAAAATGACATATAATGCATGGTGTACGTAACTCTGTGTTATTTTATATGTTTATTTTGTTTTTATTTATTTATTTATTTTTATGATTTACACGATCTCGCACAAGAAGTTAGAAGATCAGGATGAGGAAAAGTAAAACAAATGCAACTCCACGTCTCTGAGCAATTGATTGCTCCTCTGCTTCTGATAAACGAGCTGCAAAACCCGAGAATCCATGGATGTAGCTGTGTAATATAGCATCCTTTTTCCTGGCAAACGTGCCAGTACATGAAAATTATATGTATCTAAACTTTATAAGAGCCTAAGGCAAAAAATTTTTGTAATTAATACATAATTTAAAATTACATATAATAGGTAAATTTATTTAAAATTATAGTGTATTAATTTTTTTTATTAAATCTATAATTAAGTTATACAACTTAATATATTTTATTTTTTTAATAAATTAAAATTTTACTTATTAATAATAAATTAAAAAAAAAAAAAACTTAATAGATCAAGCCACTCTAAAACCCACAATAACTTAGTCAGAATAGGGTTCTAATTTGCTTTCTCTTCAAAACGAATGTCAAGAATTTAATCATGATTTCCCAAAACCTCTTATGAAATAAATTATTTAAAAAAAAAAATTCTTACACAAATATACTTAATTTTTATTTTTTTAAAATTAATTATTTTAAGTAAAAATCTAATCTTTTCATTTCAAATATAAAATTATAAAAAAATCAATTAAATTGAATTTCTATAAAATTCTAATTTTTAAACAGAATAAATAAAATAAAATTAGTTAAAGAAAGATTTTATTATTCTTTCATTCGAAATAATATGTTTACAAGATTGGTGTGGTTTATATATATATATATATATATATATATATATATATATATATATATATATATATATATAGTTTGGGATGATATGAGTAGTAGTAAGAAATTATTTAATTTTATTAAAAATGTTTAGTAAAATTTAGAAGTTTATTTTTTTTGGATAACACAAAAAGAATTGAAATGAAAGATAATTTTTCATCGCTATAACATGATTTCATTATTAATAATATAAGAAAATATTTTCTTTTTGGTATGTTAAAATTAAAAGAGAATTTTTTCAAATGTCGAAAATGATATCTTTGCTTAAAAAAATTGTGAAGCAATAACAACGAGATTTTCTTTATAATTTATGGTTTTATTCTCTGGAATTAATAAGCTAATTAATAACAATTTATAAAGATTAAAATTTTATATAAATTTTGAATTTTAGAGTTGTCATTGTTATATTTAAATAAATAAAAAAACTATATACAAGCTATGACTATCGATTTGTGCTTATGATATTGCCATTCTATTCCCTGATTTGAGAATTACTTTCCCTTCTACCTTGATTTTATTTTGTTTTTTTAATATATATTTTAACCCGTATTGGAAAAGAGCCCCAGCATGAGAGGGATATTTAGGATAAATATAAATGTTCATTTAGCATTATTGATTTTTTATTTTGTGATCTAATAATAATAATAATAATAATAATAATAATAATAATAATGTTATTATGTCATTGATAACAAACCTAATTTATATAATAGTTTTTTATTTTAATTATTTAAATAATTATATCATTTGTTATTGACATATAAAATAATATGTGAAATACAATTATTAAGCATAGTGACAATAATAAATTTACATTAGGAAGTATTCTATTTGTAATTCAAAAAATTAGGGATTCGAGTCATGAAAATAGTCTTTATAAAGTAGAGTAAAAATACATATATTAACTCTCTCCAAAAATAAATTTAGAAAATTGTGAAGCAATAATAATTTATTCTCTAGAATTAATAAGCTAATTAATAATAATTTATAAAGACATAAAATATATAGTAAAATTTACCTATATTGCACAAGAATTATATATTATAAATTTTATTTAAGCGAAATATATCTGTAAATTATACCCTCTCATTTTATATATTTAATGGATATGTGAATGTCAAATAATTTGATTTGATGTAAGATATTTATATTTGATATTAATGCAATTTATTTTAATAAAAATGATTTATTATTAATGAAATTATGTTTTATATATAAATATTAATCATAAATATATTTGATAACTTATTTAAAATGGATTTAAAATAATATTTTTTTTCAAATCTACACTCAACAAAACTTTTCCAACACTTTCATATTTAATGTAATTTCAAGATCCTAATATATCATCTAATTTCATGACTCTTCACTAAATTCAAAATTATTATAATTTAAATTTAATGTATCAATCATTTAATTTTATGAGCATAAGTGGATAATATTAAATAAAAAAATAATTATTGAAACATATACTAAAATTAAAGGTAAATATATATCTTATTGTAAAAAAAAAAAAGTAACTCAAACTATTACATGATTTTTTTAAAATATATTAAAAAAATTGTGGGGTTAATGGGGAAAGTGTCGCATTACCAACACCCTAAACATGTCCCGACTCTCTCCAAAATCCACAAACATTATTAGAAATTAGTAATCATATGTCACTAATTTTCAAAGTAATTTCACGTAATAATGTTAACTAAACGTTGTTAAAAGGAAATAATTTTAAAAAATAATTAAATACGTAGTGTAAAGTAAATAATCTAATATTAACCAAAGGTGCTTTAAAAAGAGATTAAAAAAAAAGACAAAAATATAAAGTATTAATATAATATAAAAAATAACAAAAATTATATAAAAAAATAAATAAATGCCACAGATAAATTAGTATAAGACACTTATAATACCTAATAAATATTTTTCAATGAAATATAAAATACTTAGCTTTGGTTTGGAATAATTAAAAATAAGAAAATAAAGAAAATTGAAAAATAAATTAAAAGTACTTTATATTTTACATCATTTGAAGGAGAGAAAATGAAAGAAAAAAATAAGTAAATTTTAATCTTATATATTTTAATTAATAATTTATATAAAATTTATTTTTATTAGCAATTTATATTTTAAAAATTTAATAATATATAAATTGTATTCATTTAAAATATATAAAAAAATTTAAATATTATCATAAAAATATATATTTTATATTTAATTTATTATTTAACAATGTAAAACATAAATTCAATAAAAATCGTATTAAATTTAATTATAAATTATTTGATTATATACTATTGAATATGAATTTGGTAGTATTTAATTTGTTTCCATCCTATTAGAGGTCACGTGACAGAGATAGCACAAGGACGCCCATTCGCAGCTTTTGGGATTGGCGTTTCTGTTAACATTTATTTCTTTGTTAAGGTACACTAACACTGTAAATGGTTTTCACTTGGGCAATGCAATGCGCATACACAGCAGCCTTCACACTTTACAGGTTTGGGAATAGAAAGGAGACTATACGAAACAAGAAAATATTTTCCATTCATTGTCATGTCAAATTGAATCTTGTTTTTACAGTTGTACCCAATTTTAATCTCTTTTTTTCTTTTTCTGATACGAACCATAGAAAATAGCTTCATTTGTATGTAGTTTCATTTGTAATTTAAATTACCATTTTATATGATTTTAAATTAATCTTGAATTCTTTTCTATGGGTTTTTGTTTTAACAGCAATTAGAATATTAAGCAGACTTTTATATCTAATTATAAAGTCAATATTCATGAAGCTAATTGCTTGGAATCACAGAAGACAGAAACACTCAGAGATGAAAAAGTGGAAGTGCATGGGAGCAAGAAAGGATGAAGAAAGGAGAGAGATAAGTTTATATTGATAGCCAAGCATGTCCAATCTTCGTATATATTCTCATAGGCAATCTAACTAGTAAATGCTGTTTCCCCCGCAGCATTTATATATATCTCTTCCCGTCCAAGCCAAGCATCCTCGTCCAAGCCAAGCATCCTCATTGGGGAAGAGAAAAGAAGCAATACAGTACAGATAGGAAAGGAAAGCCAAGGAATATATGCTATGGAAAAATAAAGGAAACAAAATGCCCACAGAGTGTCCTGGATTCAAACAACTTTTCCTCCCGTCCTTGGGACAGCTTGAAAGAGATGTATCTAACAGAAAATGAAGCCTCATCGTGTAAGATTTCAAAACATCTCACTCAAAGTCTGTGGATGAGGATCTCTCTTTTAAAGGAAATTTGTCATCGTAGTCAAATGGGGAGAAAAAAAAAGGAAAATAAATATCGAATTAGAAATAGCTGCAGCATGTTCTTACTTCTCAAAATGGAGCTGTTGAGGTTCTGCAGAGACTGTGCTTTTTTGGAAGCTGAGCAGGAGCTGCCAGGAACTGCAATACACAAAAATATTGTCTGTCAATCAGCCAATAGGATGAGTTTGTTTGAGTAAGGTGGTAATAAAGAAACTGAATTAAAGAAAAAAAAAATGAATTCTGGTTACCTTTTCTTGCTGCATCCTTAGCCTAGCATTCTCTTCCGCTAAATGTGCTACTTCGAGTTCCAATTCTTGTGTGTAAGCCTGAACATGTTTTAAAAAGGGGATGAAAAGAAACCCACTAAAAAATGTCACTAAAACATTACATGGGTCATTATATTTTTAAGTAAAGAGAACATCTTTTTGATAGAGAGAGAGAGAGAGATTCCTGCTTTCTAGCCCTGGACCGAGCAGCTGATTCTCTATTCTTCATCATTCGTTTGTGTCTCCGATCAGTAGAGTTGTTGTGAGTTTCTTGAAGCCTTTTCTGGCAAATGGAAGGAAAGACCGATGAAGAACCCAGAGCATCAAAGGGAGAGATTAGCCAAGAGCCAAAAGAGGGTGTGTCAACTCTCGCATGACTATGCAACTGAGGGTTTGGCCTTCTGGGTACAGTACCACTTTCAAGAATTTCAAAATCAGACCCAGAATTCAAACTTAACATAGTGGCAGGTCGTGTCGCTAAAGAATTTAGGAAATCTGTGCCCCTATCAGAGGAGGGTTCAGTTGGCGGGTCTTTGTTGAAGGGTCTAGCCAAGAAGTCTTGAAGGATCATACCAGGAGGCAAAGCAGTGTGGTTTGTGCTGCTGGGGCATTCTTGAAGACATGTTAGGTTTATATCTTTCCAAACGTCTTCCATGGATTTTCTGGGTGATGAAGGATTTACTTCCTGAGGTGAGAGGGAGGAACACGAAGAAGAGGATTTTGAAGGCGAGTAAGAGTTTCTACTAAAGTTATCGTTTCTTTCTGGCAATGACCGCATGCTGAGAGAGAGAGAGAGAGAGAGAGAGGTACCAAGAAATGAGAATTGGAACTGGAGAAGAAGAGATGTCTGTCCAGTGAAAAAAATAAAAGGAGGTGTCTGTGTCTTTTTTTTTTTTTTTTCTGCTGATTTGTTAAGTTGTGCATAAAAATGGATGATGTAAGTTTTATTATTTAAAACTTAATTAGGGAAAATTCATTCTTCAATGACATTGTCATTGATGTATTGGAAACTATATAAGTTAATTAAAAAAAAAAAAGAAGCCGAATTATTTTGGCTCCTTGGATTTTTTCTATCATGTGCTAATTGATTTTTGAATTTTGATAATTATATTACTTAATTTCCAAAAATTTATTTTGTCAATTAAATAACCTTTTTGTTATACTTTTCCCTATTAGTTCATCATTTACAATACCAAATGACTGTTATTTCTGTAAAGAAATTTACTTATGAGTTTTAACAAGTTAAACACTATAAATTTTTATTTTAATTCTATTAAATGAATTTAAAAATTAAATTTAAATTTAACTCATTTTAAAAAAAATTAAAGTAAATTAAATTTTTATCAAGCTAAATCTTAAACAATTTAAGAGCTACTTAGCTCATTTATATTTCTTTTGACGATAAATGATGTCACTTCAATAAACCAAGGCCATAGACAAATGAAATTTGATAAAGCTCTCACAAACTCATTTAAGTACGTAGAAACAACACAATAAAAACCTAATTACTCCCACATCTAGCCTGAGAGAGTTATCCAAACTAGACAATAACAAAACCGACATGTTTCTTTGCTCTTAATGCAAGGGAGGTAAACCAAATCAAGAAGGAAAACACTCAACTCAACCGAGAGAGCAAAAAAAAAAATATTTGAGAGAAGTTTTTATGTTTTAAACTTAGTGAAAATTAATATAATCCATTAAAGAGTGTCTTTTGCATTTACATATAAAATATTAATATAAAATTAAAATTATATTTATAAAGAATTTAAACTCATATAAAATAAGTATATTTATCTTTAAATTAAATTTTTATACATAAATTTATATATTATATATATTTTTTAATTAATTTTATATATATTTTAATATAAATATTTAATTTAATAATAATTAAACTCATTTTCGTAATAATCTTTACTTCAAGATGCATTTGAAATCAAGTCTCTGTACGCATATGTGAATGGTTAGAATAGGATACAGTTAAAGCGCCATCATTGTAGTTTATCAGAAATTCAGAATCAACAAGCAGCTGTCCGTTTGTATGACCAATCAACAAACCCATACACTGTGATTAAACAGCCATATCAAGTCATAGATTTTAGAATCAAAAACAGTTTATAAATTACTTAATTTTTTTTTCTAAATGTACTTAATTATCTTGCCCACTTCTGTTTCAAAATTAATAATTATGCTCTCCAATAGAAGAAAAAATTGATCTTATTAATCCAGAACAACAGTAGCATTTGAATAAATACAATTGTGCTCTTCATAAAATCCATTAAAATAATTTGTATAATTACAAATCTTTTTTTTTTTAATTTTCATTGCTTCAAGAATTTAAATAAAAGGAACAAAATGGGTTCATTCATAGGTACTTAAGCACGCATGGCATCCGCTGTCAGAATATTGGCTCTCACCTAAGCTCCCCCACCCGCTAGCTAGCATAGCACCAAAACAGTGGCCATACATACACTATTCCTTGTCAAGATAAGCTATGGCCTATAGGTATTTATTTTATTTTTGTGCATATTTGTGCTTATTTGTTCAACTATAAAAGTAACAAAAATATTCCATATACTTTTTTTTTCTTTTTCTTGTGAATGGGTGTATGCGTTTTCTTGTTTGTTTTCATATTACATTAATTAATCCTTTAAGTTTTATTTCCTCTAAATGATCCCTTCATTTTGAAAATGTTTTACTGTTAATCAATGTTGTGAAAGATGATTCAATAAGTAATTTTTTTTATTTATATATTAATTATGCCTCTTCGCTTAAACTTGATTTGATAATTAAAAACATATCACTCGTTCACATTTAAATTCTTATTTTTTCAATCCTCATGATATTAAAATTCTCGCTCTCCCAATCCCTATAATCAAAGAAAACAAAAATGCTTCTCTCTTTTATTTCTCCCACTCTCTCTTGTATCTCTCTTCTTTGTATCTCTCTCCTCATTTATGTCTCTCCCTTGTATCTCAGTCTTTTTTGTATCTCTCTCCCTATTTTTGTCTCTAAACCTTTTATCTCTCTCTTTCTCCTCAATTTTGTCTCTTTCCCACGGAGTGAGGAGAGGAGGACTCGACCTATTTTGGCTTGGGCTGTGTGCGACACTGAAAAAATAGAAGCAGAAACAAGGAGAGAGAGAGAGAGAGAGAGAGAGAGAGAGAGAGAGAGAGAGAGAGAGAGAAGGGAGGGTTCGGCTATTGGGCCATGGGACAAGGGAAGGGTATAGAATTTATCTTGTAAGTCGATTCGAAAGTAAGCTCATTAAATAGACTCGTAAACATGCTATTTTATAAACATATTTATATTAATTATTATATTTTATTATATTATAAATGTTTATTATTTTATTTATGCATGCTATAAAAATAATATATTTTTTAAAATTATGATATAATAGATATATAATATATAAAATATATTTATTAAATATAATTATTTATAATTTAAATTTATTTTTTAAGAAAAATTAAGTTATTTTTTTATATAAGAGCTAATTAAAATTATGTGTTTAAACTTCATGCTCATTGATCAAAAACTCACTCTATAAATGAGTTAAGTTACTCGTGAACTATTCAAAAGTCAATTTGATAAAAAAACTCAATTTTGCTAGACTTATTTAAAGTTTCTTTTTTTTAAAAAAAATGAGAATAACTTGAGCTTATGTATCAGCTCGAACTTGACATGAGTTAAGTTTGAACTCAACTTGAGTTCAAAAAAATCTTGACTAATTAAGCTTGAACTGTTCAAAACTCAGTTTTGTTTTGTTTGGTTCATTTACACCCCTATCAAGGCTATCATCCTTTGGAGAGTCTGTGTAGATGTGGGTATCTTGGGGTAGTTGAGCTTGGCTCCTCCTCCTCCTCCTCCTCCTCCTCCTTAGGGCTATAGGTAATTTGAGAGCCCATGAGCTTTATCCACTTCCCTCTCTGTCAATTGCCGTTGATTGTAGTGATTGTTGCTCTTGAGCTCCAACGACTGGCTAGGTTGATGTTTAAAGGCGGTGGCTTTTGGTTTGCATTGTTTTGCTATGAAAGCTTCCTTCTATCGGCCCTTCTAGTCTTCTGCTTTAGCTTTAGATGCAATAACAAATGGCAGTGTTGAATGGGTTTTGGAGCTTCAGTTTCTTTAATCACTTAGGGCTTGATCGTTGGGTTGATTTGATTTTCTAGGTTTGTAATTTAGTAGCCTTTCTTTTTCTAATTTGCTAAACTTCATATACATTTGTCTAATAAATCTTATTAATGCAATGCTGCAGCCTGCAATTCAAAAAAAAAACTTTTTTAAATGTGTATTTAATGTAAATTTTATTTTATATAAAAATAAATTTTATAGTTATTAAATTAAATATTTTATATTAAAATTTATATAAATTAAAAAATATATAATAAATATATAAATATAAATATAAATATTTAATTTAATAATTATTAAATTTATTTTTATATGAGATAAAATTTACAGTAGATGATAATAATAATAGTAGTAAAAGCATCACAGCTCCATTTACCAATGTAAGGGTAATGAAGGCAGCCAGTAGCATAATCAAGAAAGCTAGCCTTAACCTTTCATTTTACAACCACGTACAGAGTGAAGCACAGGTTGCTCTTGCTTTGTTTCTGCAACCAACCAGAAAGATGCAACCAATTTCCAGTTGAATAGAGTAATTGAGTGACCAGTCACAGGGAGTCTTGTCAAGGTTGATGTTTGAAGCAAACAGCTGTCAACTCTGAAGGAAAATTTATCGATTTTCCATGCCCAAGTTTTCTGCCTCCAGCCAATAAATTCATCATCGCTCTCATTCCCAGCACGCCAGCACATTCGAATCGTACTAACTACTAACACACCATGTCTTCCACTAGTACAACTTACCTCATTCAACATTGCATTTGAAGAGAACCTCAGTGCTATTCTGACCAATTTTTATCAACCAACCAAATCAGCACTCTGAATAATCCCATGTCCGATCCCTCATTCATCTAACTTTTGCAGACTGCACTGAACGTTAATTCATTAAAAAACAAAAAATAAAAAGTTCAGTCTGAGGGAAAAGGAGAGGAGAGATGTGCATTTTACGGTATGTTTGGGAAGGGAGGAAAGTAAAAAGGGGAAGAAAATATAAAGGGAAAATAAGTTTATTTTTTATTATTTTATTTAAATTGAGTAAAAAAAAATGAGAGGAAATAAAAATATTTTTTTTTCTTTTTTAATATAAAGGAAAAGTGAGAAAAATATTTAAAAATATAAATATGATCTTATATTTAATAATTTTTTTAAAATTTAAAGGTAAAATTATAATTTTATTATTTATAAATAACTTTTTCTTTGATATTTTTCTCTTCTAATCTAAATAAAAAAATAATATTTATTTTCATTTCTTATTTTTTCTTTTTTATTTTCCTTCCCTTAAAATGTTCTCAAACATAGTGTTATTAGTTGTGTTGTATACCAACTTTTCCCCTTTTTTTTTTTTTTTCGAATAAAAGAGGATTTTATTAAAATAACTAATCAAAGCTCAATACATCCTCAATAAAACTAAGAGCAGAAAGACACTATTCAATCTCATCAGAGAAAGAAACAGGAGCTCTAACTAGCAAATGAGCTGTCTGATTTGCTGATCGCCTATTAAACTGCAAGAAACAGTTAGTAAGTTCTTATAAAATAAGTTAGCAATCCTTAATGATTGAACCAACAATAGACGAATCCTAAACTTTGCTAAAAATAGAATGAATTAATAATTGAGAGTCTGTTTCAAAATCTACATTGTTTCATCCCTTACTCTTTACCCAACTCAAAACTTTCCTGAAACTGAGAGCTTCCGCTTGAAAAGAGTCCACTCTACCCTTAAAAAAACTTCACTTTGGCAGCTACAAAAATGCCATGCGAGTTGCGAAGAACCCAACTAACGCCTACTCTTTCCTGGTTGACATCCAAAGCTGTATTAGTATTGCATTTGATCCGATTAGACATAGGAGGAAGCCATCTAGTAATCTGAGAAATAGTAGCAGAATTGTTCTCCAGAACCGACAAAAATTGTGCATCTTGCCACTGCAATAACATCCTCCTGGCATTAGCCATAACTTGAGCTGGATTAAGAGAAATATTGCGCCAAACTCATTTATTTCTATAATCCCATATGCTCCAAAGAACGGCAAGAGCAAGACATTCATCTTCAACACTAATTAAACTAAAAAAATTGCCAGGCCAGTCCAAAATTATAGAGCCTGAAGTTTACTAGATGATACATGCATTTTATAAAGACATTTAGGTTAAATTTCATAGTCATTTTATTAATATGTTGTTATTTTAATTTAATTTTATGAGTTATTTAGCTAATTTTTCATAATTGTTAAATTTTACACTAAATTGTAATTTTAATTTTGCTTTTGCTTTTGTAGACAAAAAGTGTTTTTGAGGGACTAAAAAGTAATTGTGCAAGTGAGAGTAATTTTCAAACCCAAAAGTGCTAAAATGAAGCTTGGAAATTAAAAATTATGAAATTACCGAAATCTGCATGACTTGCTACATAACTTTTGCAGTTTTTGCATTGGAACTAGAAGGAATTAAATATCTGCCGAAATTTGCAAAACTTGCTGCATAGTTATGCGGGTTCTTTATGCGGGTTCACGAAGGAGACCTTACACCAGCTGAAACTTGCACAACCTACTGCATGACTTTGCACTTTCACGCCTTCCCTTATGCAGCTTCACGAGACTCTGCAATGGTCGGAACTTGCATAACTGACTGCACAACTTGTGCAGCTCCTCATGCAGCTTCACGAAAGGCTTCCATGCATTAAAGAAAACTCTAATACATTTATCATCTCCCACCCACCAACAACAATTCTTCTGGATCAATTATTGAGCTGCAAGCACACTCCTCCAAACATACGAAGGATTATTATCGGCTGTAGCCACCAAAAAATTACTTCTTGGATAATAACGAGTTTCATAAATACGAGCAACTAGAGAGTTTGGTCTCTGAACAAGACGCTAGGCTTGTTTACTAAGAAGCGCAATATTAAACTCATGAACCTTCGAAACTGTCACACCTTACCCCCATGTAAGGCATAACATGATCCTGTAGAATACTTGATGAATTACCGAACTTCACCTACCGATAATTCATTAAGTACACTACAAGGGATTTTGAAACCATTTTCTTACATTTTGGAAGTGGTGAGCATTTTGGTAAGAATTAAAAATCATTTATTCAAGGTTTAAATACTAATAGAAATTTTATCCATTTAAATTTTGCCGCAAATTTTATAAAAATTTTGACAGAGTTCTGTTTGTAATTAGAGAAAACAGTTTTTCCAATACCTGAGAAAAACACTTCCAAAAATTTTTCTCAACTCCTAACCTTCAATAAATCTCAATCAACTCAATTCAACACACTTCAAAATAATTTCATAATACAAATCAAGATTTATCATCTCAAAATATTTAATATCTCCAATCACAAAGCATAAAGTAAGAAATTCATAAGTACAAATATTAATTTATAGAAGGAAATCCAAAAAAATAATATTATTACAATTTATTTACAACTGCTCAACTTTATATTGATACATACAACATTTTCATATTTACATTAAAATTATCTACAAGGGTATAAAATAATACCCGTACAAAATGATCGATGTGGTCCACAATTCGATAGCAGCTCACTCTGCTGCTTTCTCCTTGCTCTTATCTGCGATAGCAAAATGAGCTATCGCTGAGTATAAAAATACTCAGTGGTGCACAATAAAAATCTAAAATGCAATATATAAATCATTCATTGATGAATACAATTTGAATACTTCTCAATCACATTTCAAAAAATCAAAGCTCATAACAATTCCATTTAGTCAAATAATTTATTAAACACAGTGTTGCCAAAATCATATACACAACTTAAGCCATGACAGAAAATTTCCAATCAATGCCGTGTTGTACACCACGAAAAAGCAATCTCAACCCCATTAATCGAAATCAATGAGGGAGGTGGCTAGCTAGCTAATGAGTACTCATCCGATCTCAACCTCAACTGGCAAGCCAGAGAGGGAGGAAAATAAACGATCTCAACCCTATAAATGGAGGAGGAATAATGTGATACAGTCATGCTAAGTGTGAACATAAAATCAATTCAAAACAATTTATTTAAACAATTTATAAGAAATCTGATCAATTTCCAAAGTCACATTTACAATTATAAAATGGCAACACAGTACACAATTAATCACAGAAGTCAAATTTTTGCGAATAAAATATTTAAACAAGAATTATTGTACACAGACCTGACGCGAGTCGCCTTTAGGCCTTGACTCAGTCTCTTTGAGTTTCCAAGTCTTTTTCAGCTGAAACACACAGTTTCACAGTGTTTCAGTACCATATCTTAGCATAACTCCAAAAAAATAAATTTAACTTCATTTTTACTAGCTCTATTGTGTTAAATTCGACGTTATCGAAGTTTTTGTGTTTCGGGTTACTATTCACTACACTATTCAAGTCAAATTGTTGACTTTTTAAGGCTTAATAGGTATGGAAACTCCAACTTCACTCACATATCACATTTTGGTCATTAAATTTGTTGGTTTTGGTCATTTTCTCAAAGCTTAAATCCTTTTGGCCAAATTGTCAAATTTTCAGTTTTGGTGCTCCAAGTTGCACTGTTCTATTGATTAATCTACTGTTGGAATTTGGCAAACCTTTCTTCATAGAAAATGTTTCTTATTGTCTTAAGTTTATTTTCATTTTTGGATCACCTCAATTGGAGTTTTGTAGATCAAGTTATGGCTATTTGAACTAGGGCTGCCGGATTGAAAACAACCCAGATTTTCTGGGTAAATTTGGTGCTGGCAGATTTGAGTCACCAACTTGGGGTGGCCAAATGGCTTGGTTGCTGGAAGAATTTGGACTTGTGTTCTTCATGAAAGTTTTAGGTCTATATCTCATCTAATCTCTGGTAAAATTTCAGGTCATTTTGACCTGCCTAGCTCGAGTTATGACCAAATGAACAAACACTGTTCATTTGGTCAGTTTGTACAGTGGCAGACTGCTCTTATTCAACTTTGGTCAATTGGTTCACTAAGTTTTGGTCACTTTTTGGGCATGGTTCCTAAATGAAAATTGTGTCATTTTATGTCTATTTTCATCCCCAATTGGTACCATATCAATTGGACTTATAAAATTTCAGTTTCGGTCCTTCAAAGTTGACTTAGTCATGCTGCCAGCAGCATGACCATTCACCCTCCGAATTTGGCTTCACTTCCAACAATTCAAACACAACTCATTTGGTCACAATTGACCATTTTTCACTTCACAATAGGTCAAACATGCCATTTACTCATTTCTTGCATTTTTGGTTCACAAACCCTAAGTCCCAAAACCCTAACTCACTTAATTGTTACAATTAATCACATTTATGCATTTCCATCTTACTACCATACTCATGTAAGTTTACTAACACCTTTAATTCATTCTAAACACATCAAACCATACAAAATCATACTCCCCTTCAACAGGCCGAAATTTCAGTTTGGTCCTCCCCCCCCATATTTGTTTTCATTTCATTAGTTCCAAGCTCATTTCAACAACCAATTAGGCATTTAAAATGGAAAAATGACAAGTTAACATACTAACCTCAACTTAAACACCAAATCTTCAATTGATCTCCTTCTTTCTTCTTTCTTTCTTGTTCTTAAGTTGAGATTGCAAGCTCTAGTAAGGTTTTTAGGGGAGTTATGAAGATTAAGTGGAGAAAATTAAGCTTAAGTGTAAGCTTAAATGGAGGACCATTCATGGAGGAAGTTGGGAGAAATGGGGCGGCACAAAGGAAGAAGAAAATGAGGTTTTTAATTTTTTTTTTCTTTTCTTTTCTTTTATCTTTATCTTATGGAAGACCACAAAAAAAAATCAAATTAATTAATTTATTAATTAACACTTATGGCATCATGCACGATGTCATGCATGATGTCATCACCTTTTTACTTTTTGATTTTTCTCTTTTTTTTTAATTTTTTTCTATTAGTTCTTTAATTTAATTCTCGATTCGAAAATTTTTTTTTCTCCGATTTTATTTGACAGTTAGGTCAGGAGTCAGCTCTCGGGGTCAATTGACCAAATTGCCCCTCGCCGGTTCATCCCGGTTTGCAAATAATTCCATATTTCTTCTGGCTCCCTGACCTAATTATTTGACTAGCTTAACAGTTCTTTTTCGTGATTTTCTCTTTTTCACTGTGTTCATAAGGGTCCTAAGGACCTCAGCGTCACATTTTACGGTTCGAAATTTGAGTTTAAAACGACTTCGCAGTCGTTCCCGAGGAGGTCACCCATCGCTGTAACTCTCGACTTGTTTAACCTCTTATGTTCTATTTTTCTTATTTATACTTAACTAATTGAACATTACTAATTATTTGTGTTTATGGCCGGGCCCACTAGTGATATTGTCCGCTCTGGGCTGAAGCCCTCACGGTTTTAAAACGCGTCAATAGGGGTTACAAACCATCAACTTATAAACCCAGCATCTCTCCCGTGTTTTATCGATGTGGGATTTGCCTAGGGTGTTACAATCCACCCCCCTTATGGGACTCAGCGTCCTCACTGAGGTTTGCCCCACCATCGTTCAAGGTTGCACGCGGAGCGGCTCTGATACCACAAATGTAATGGCCCGGCCCAGTAGTGATATTGTCCGCTCTGGGCTGAAGCCCTCACAGTTTTAAAACGCATCAATAGGGGTTACAAACCATCAACTTATAAACCCAGCATCTCTCCCGTGTTTTGTCGATGTGGGATTTGCCTAGGGTGTTACAGCCCCTGCTTCAAAATATCAAGAAAAGCTCGTGTGATATCATCCCCAACCACATTCCAAAATCATTAATAAAAGGCTGGATTTAATCCGTTCGGACCCGATGACTTATCCGAATGCATGGAAAAAGTAGCTTGCTTAACATCTTCTGCTTGAAATGGTTGCGACAAAGTATCCTTTTGTTCCACTAAAAAATGAGTTTTATCACAACTCGCAATTGCCTAACCATCACCTACAGAGGAAGAAAAAAGGTCTGTGAAATAAATAACAATAAAATCACCTAAACCACTATCCCAATCAATCCAATCTCCTATGTCATTCTTTAGTCTGCTAATAAAATTTCATTTCCTGTGAATAAATGCCATAGCATGGAAATATTTTGAGTTCTGATCCCCTCCACACAACCAATGCTGCTTTGCCCTTTGCTTCTAAAAGGTTTCTTGATTAAGCAAAACCTGTTGATACTCGACATTGGCTTCATTAAATAAATAGAGAGAAACATTATCAGAAAGTCCTCGAAAATGCTGCATCCGAGATTTACACTCATTCAATTGGTCCTTAAACTGACGACGTAGGGAATTCCCCCAAAGCAATAACTCCTCCCCACAAATCATAACTTGCTGCTTAATACCAAGACCCTGACCCTTCAACCAACTGTGAGTGACAACATCTTTGCAGTCAGGTTTGGTAATCCAACTATTCTCAAATCTAAATTTTCAAACTCCATATTGCAGTAACAAAATATTGAAATGCAAAAAGAGAGGGGAGTGATCAGAACAACTATCCTCAAAATTATAAACCTTCACATCCTTAAAGATGCAACTCCAACTTCCAGAACTCAAAACCCTGTCAAGCCTCTCCTAAACCCAATTAATACTTCCCCTACTTCGCTCTTAAGTGAAACAATGGCCAATCATCCCTAAAATTGTCAACTGACAATCCTTAATACATCTATGAAAACCATTTATAAGCCAATTGGGATGAGCTACACAACCTTCATTCTCATTATGAGAAAGGATGTCATTAAAATCATCAACCGCACACCACAGCAAAGTAGAATTCTTCTTTAATCGCCGAAGAAAATCCCAAGACTGCCTATGGCAATGTCTTTCTAGAAAACATAAAAGCTCATAAGCCTCCATTCAACATGACCTGCTAAGTAAACCATAAATTCAATATGGTTTTGAGAAAAACTAAGCAACTTAGCAGAGTCTTTTACCTTCTAAAAGAGAGCTAAACCTTCTCCATGGCCCATAGGCTCAACAGTAAATAGGCCTTGAAAATCCAAAGCCTTTCGTACAATCTCCACCTTTTATCTAGTTACCATAGTCTCCGTAAGAAAAATAAATCTGGGTTGCTTATTGAACACAAGATCCTTCAAAGCTTGAACTGTTTGAAGGTTGCTAAGCTCGCGATAGTTCCAGACTAGCAAACTCATTACTCCTGGCGAGCTTGGAACCCAAAACCTGCCCCATCCCCATTTTTTAGATCAGTAGCATCCATTGAAGTAACATTTGGATCCACAGCCAAAATATTACTTGGCCCAACACTACACTCCTCATTTCAGTGTCGTTTTGGATCAATAAAAACCAACTCTTCATTATGGTAAGTGGGTCCAGAAATAATTACCACATCCGTAGCTTCCTTGTTGCTTTCTTTACCATTTGAAATTTTCCCTCCAGAACCCAAGTTATCCATATCCCCTCCACTGATAGCTCCATCTCTTTCCTTTCAAAAAATAGTTGACTTGCCCTTATCACCATGACCATATCTGCAATCCCCACTTTCAGGTGACAAATCAGCACTACCCATATTTGTTTCCATTGATCGTCACCCAGTGACTCACTATTGTCTTCCACTATTGGAAACTCAGAACGTAACCACTGTTCTCCAATATTGTTATGTCAACAAAAAGAAGCTCGCATAAAAGAATCATAAGCTTTTAAACTTTTCTCAAGAGATGTGTCAAATATTTTTTCACAGAAGCGATCTAAATGTCCAATAATGCCACAAAAGAAACAAAATGTGGGCAATCTCTCATATTTGAAGTTAATCCATCCACCAATACCATTGGATCTGCTCACCTCCATTCTTCGCTTCATAGGAACTCGCACATCAATAACAACATGGATCCTCATATAATTCCTCCATAAACCAGAAAAGTTATTAGGATCTGATTCACCATACCGCCCAATAAAATTTCCAATGGCAGCCCCTATTCTCTCAGTCATAAAACAATTTGGCATATCATACACTTGAACCCACATTTCACAAAGTTTAATGGAACATTAACTGGATTCTCCCCTTTCTCCAATTCTTTCAAAATTAGTAAATGTTGATCAAAAGTCCAGGGACCTCCTTTCACCACACGTTCTACATCCAAATCATGAAAGAATTGAAAAAGATAAGCACCTCTAGACAACTTCTTAATACTAACTCCTTTAATAGGTCACCAAATCGAAGCCATTGTATTCTTCATGGCTATGAAGTTAATCGATTTATCTGTGAGGAAACGACCAACTAAACACCATTTAAAACCTTCAATACTATCATCTCCTTCAAGCTCATCGAGATTCAATCCCCTCTCCTCTTCATCTTCTATAGAAAGAGACCCATAAAACTCATCTTTGATTGCCTTGATCTGCTAGCAATAGCCATCGTTAACACAAATAAAAAACTTGCCAAACAAAGCAAGAAAACTCTGAACTCGTCAAGAAACGAGACTTACCTTTAACTTGTTGTATACCAACTTTAGTTAACAACATAGAGGAAAACAATAAGAGGGAACGTACTGTTTAGTTCCCTCTTAGAAGGAGATTTTTTTTAAAATAATTTTTGAAATAATTTCAATAGTATTAAATTAACTTAACTCAACTCAATCAAACCTTTATCCCAAAAATTTGGGATCGAATATATGGATTCGTTTTTTCCACTCTAAACGATTTTGGGTTAAATCCTCAGAAATGTGTAATACTTCTAAGTAATGTTATACTACTCTCCTCCAAGTCAATTTAGGTCTACCCCTTTTTTTTTCTTTCTATCCTCTAACCTAATGTGCTCTACTTGTCTAACTAGAGCCTCCGTATGTCTACGCTTCACATGACCAAACTATCTCAATCTCTCTTCTCTCAACTTATCTTCAATTGGCAACACTCCTACTTTTTCTCTAATACTCTCATTACGAACTTTATCTAGTCTAATATGGCCACTCATCCACCTTAACATTCTCATCTTTGCAACTCTTATCTTAGATGCATACGACTCTTTCAGTGCCTAACACTCACTACCATATAATGTAGCCGGTCGTATGGCTGTACGGTAAAATTTTCCTTTCAACTTATTGGGAATCTTACGATCACATAAAACTCCCGTGGCATATCTCCACTTCAACCATCTGGCTTTAATCCTATGTGTAACACCCCCGTTTGCATAGCCTGGTAGATTTCACTGTTCCGGTGACCGATGTCGGTCCGGACAATTAAGGGGATTAGAACCACACTTAAGACAACTTGAGAAGCCACAAATACAAATAATTAGTAATGTTTAATTAGTTAACTATAAATAAGAAAAAAAAAATAGAAGAAGTTAAACGAGCCGAGAGTCACAGCGATGGGTGACCTCCTCGGGAACGACTGCGAAGTTGTTTTAAACTCAAATTTCGAACCGTAAAAAGTGACACTGCAGTCCTTAGGACCCTTATGAACATAGGGGAAAAGAGAAAATCACGAAAAAGAACTGTTAAGTCAGTCAAATAATTAGGTCAGGGAGCCGAAAGAAATATGGAATTATTTGCAAACCGGAATGAACAGGCGAGGGGCAATTTGGTCAATTGACCCCGAGAGCTGACTCCTCACCTAACTGTCAAATAAAATCGGAGAAAAGAAAATTTCCGAATCTAGAATTAAATTAAAGAACTAATAGAAAAAAAAATAAAAAAAAGAGAGGAAAATCAAAAAGTAAAAAGGTGATGACATCATGCATGACCTCATGCATGATGTCATAACTAAATTAATTAAATATTAAATAAATTGAAATTTATGGTCTTCTTAAAGACAAAATACTTAAAAGAAAAAGAAAAAAAAAACTTATTACTTCTTCATTCCCGTCCACACACTCTCTCTCTCTCTTTTCTCCTTTGTTCCTCCATAGCCATGAAAAATCAAGCTTTTAAAGCTTGAATCAACCCCATAAACCCCACAAATTTCTTATGTAAATCTTATTGTTGGATCTTGACAAGCTTATTGAGAACAAAAAGAAAGAAGAAATTAGAAGAATTGGAGCTTTTGGAAAAACTTCAATTGAAGTAAGTTGATCCAACCTTTTCTTTAAGTAAAAATGTTTGAATTAGAGTAGAAATGGACAGAATAACATGAAAAATTGAGAAAATTATGTATGAGAACAAAGATGTAAATTTCAGCCAGCCATGAGATTGTGAAGTGTTGATATGTTTTAGTTCAAGTAAATGTGTGTACAAGCCTAATTGAGCAAGTAGATGTGATTGGCACACTTTGATTTGATGAATTTTAATAAATTAGAAATTAGGGTTTATGGCACTTAGGGTTTGTGAACCAAATTTTGAAGAAAGGCATAAATGATATCTTTGACCACTTTTGAACTGAAAAATAGTCAATAATGACCAAAGGAAATGTGTGGGAATTATTAGCATGGAAGACAAATTCGTAGGTCAATTGGTCATGCTGCCAAACCTACTTTGAAGGACCAAAACGGGGATTTTACAAGCCCAATTGATATGCCACCAATTGGAGATGAAAATAGACATAAAATAGCACAATTTTCATTAAGGAACCATGGCCAAAAACTAACTAAAACTTAGTGAACCAATTGACCAAAGTGAAATGAGAGCAGGCTGCCACTGCACAAACTGACCAAATGAACAGTAATTGTTCATTTGGTCATAACTCGAGCTAGGAAGGTCAAATTAACCTGAAATTTTACCAGCAATTAGATAAGATATATACCTAAAACTTTCATGAAGAATACCATCTCAAATTATGCCATTAACCTTGTCAAATTATTGAGCAAAAGTTGAGTTACTGTACCTGCGATTCTGCAGAATTCCATTTGAGCAGTAATGTTTGAAAGGCTATAACTTTCTCTAGGAAACTCGGATTTAGGTGATTCTTGAACCGATGGAAACCTAAGAGATAGTAGAACATTTCATATGAAGAAAGTTAGACCAAATTATGAACTTAACTTGATCAAATTACTGAACAAAATTGGACCAAAAATCTGCCAAAACCAAAATCTCAGCATGAACAGTGCACGTGAACAATAATTGCATTTTGGCTATAACTTGAGCTACAAAACTCCGATTGGGGTGATCCAAAAATAAGAATATACTTAAGACAATAAGAAACATTTTCTATGAAGGAAGTTTTGCCAAATTCCAACAGTAGATTGACCAATGGAACAGTGCAATTTCGGAGTACCAAAACCGAAAATTGGCAATTTTGCCAAAATGACTTAAGCTTTGAGAAAATGACCAAAACTAACAAGTTTAATGGCCAAAATGTGGTATGTGGGTGAAGTTGAAGTTCCCATACCTATTAAGCCTTAAAAAGTCAACAATTTGACTTGAATAGTGTAGTGAATAGTAACCCGAAACACAAAAATTTCAAGAACGTCGAAATTAGCACGTTAGAGCTAGGTATAAGTGAAGTTAAATTTATTTTTGGATTTGTGTTAAATTATGGTACTAAAACACTATAAAATTGTGTGTTTCAGCGAAAAAGAATACCGGGACAGAACCCGAGGAGTCGAGTTAAGGCCAAAAGGCGACTCATTTGAGGTTTGTGCACAACATCACTATGCTTTAAAATGTGTTGATAAAGTGAATGAAATATGTATTTTACATTTGCTTTGAATTATTGAGAATTTATTTGTGACATTAGTTATGATGTTTTGACTTAAATTGTTGGAAGTTATTGTGTATATTTGAAATGACAATGTTTAACAAATTGTTAAGATAAGTTTTGAACCACAGTATCATGACCATATATTTGAACACCTCACTAACACGATTAGTGGGGGTAATTAGTTTCGAATTTTGATTCCTTCTCTGGAGAAGTGTTGAGGCGTGCCAGTAGAAGAGGATGTGAATGGATATCCATATATTTGAGCTAGCTAGCCTTGTGATGTGATTTCTCTTTAGCCTCTAGCTATTGAGATTCTATTTGTTTCGAATGGCATGATTTAACTGTGGGTTTTATGAAATGTGTTTTGATACTTCGAAATGAACGTGGTTTGCATTAAAATTTCATAATTCATGTTTTGTGTTTAATGCTCATGTTTAGTCAAATTTTTGAATAAATGTGATTTATATTCTGCATAAAGATTATTTTAGTATGTTGTGCACCACTGAGTCCTAGTACTCAGCGATAGCTTCTATTCTTTGTCGCAGATCTGAGAGACTAGAGGAGCACAGATTAATTTCTTGAGGTGTGAGGAGCTATCAGCTTAAAGTCTTCGGGTATAATTTATACCCTAACTGTAAATATTTCTTTTGATGTATATATTGCACATAAATGTATGGACATGTAAAAATGGGTCTTGAGCAGTTTGTATAAAATTTGTATACAGTTGTAATATATATTATAGTTTGAAATTCTCTTAATGTAAATTTTGGAATGATGTATATAAATTGTTTTGTTTCTAATGAAATATGAATGAAACTATTTTATTTAATTTGAATGAAATGTATTGCTAGTATTTTGAGGATTATTAAATTTTGAACTTGAGAAATTGATTGAAATGATTGTGGAGTTGTTGAAATGGATTGAGTTTGATTGTGAAATTGAAGTAGTTGTTGAGAAAAAATTTTAAAAGTGCTTTTTACAAGTTTTTGAAGAACTGTTTTCTCAAAATACAGAGGGAACTCTGTCAAAATTTTTATAAAATTTACGGAAAAATAAAATGGACTAAAAATATTAACTAGATTTACTTTTAATCATATGTTTTAAATACCTATTAGAAAATGCTCACCACTTAATCATATGTTTGAGACTGTGCATACGTAGTTCAATCAGACTCTCCATCAACCATTCTTAAAGTTCAATCAAATAGCTCATGAAGCTACGACGAAGGCATGGTCGCAACATGGATCCTAAGGTTGCTTAGGGTCTACAGGATTGAGAAACAAACTGACTCAATTAGGGTTTGTTTTTGTTTGTTGGGTTGGGTTTGGATTAGTTTGATTGACTTAGCTAAATTGGGTTTTGTTTATGTAAGCCATGAGCTATTTGATTGAACTTTAAGCCCATATTTCAAACACTTTGTGCTGGGTTGTTTAAGGTTCTTTTAGTAATGAGAATCCTTTTTATCTTTTGAGGGAAAAAAAAAATCTAGTCAAGACATAAAGAAATTTTTTTTGTTTAATATTAATAAGAAAAGAAAAACTTAAAAACAAAAGGATTGGCCTTCAAGAAACGAAGAGAGGAGGGATTTAGGCCAAAATAGAGAAAAAGGGATTTAGACTCCTATTATTTTACAAAAAATATCTTTAAAAAAGTTATTATTTTTTATTTTTTAATATTTAAAGTACAAAAAAATGAAAATATTAAATTATTCTTAAAAAAAAACTTTTTCTTTTTAAAGTAAGAAGTCATTTTTTAGATTTTAAATATATGCACATACCATTCGTATAACATTACAATTAATAATACAACATATTCTTCATGTACAAACTATTTTTTCCAAATAAATGGAACCTTAAATCTCAATTCTGTAATATCCCATTTCCTTCTGTAAATGAATTGGTAAAACTCGTATGGAGAACGGAAATGCAGACATGGTTTGAAGTTCTGGAGAAGATAATAGCCTCTGAATCAGTGATTTGGTGATCAATCGTCTTCTTCTCGCTTGTATACATCGGTGATTTGATGACCAATCTTCTTCTTTACGTTGAAGATTCCATATTTTATTGATTTTCAACTACATTGTGCCTCAAGCAGGGGCGTACCTAAGTACCCAACACTTAACAGCATCTCCCTGGCGGACTCTGAAGGCTAAAATCGTGGGCGTTTTAGTTGCTTGCAGCTAGTACGGTGTATATCATCGCAGAGATGTTTAATAACCCAAGTAGTCATCAGTTAACCGGTTCATGAAGGGATAAATTCTGGGTTTAGAAGTGGCGATGGTTATCTTCGGTTGGTGGAGACAGGAGACACCAGACATAAACATAAAAATGGATTTTTCCAAAAAGAAAACAAAAAAGGTCTGTTCGGGATTTCTCGCAAACTCACGGGAGAAATAGTGCAAGTCCTATGAACTATAATTATCTACATACAATTATGAGAAATGGTCTCCAGTGGCAAGTAAACAAATAAATAAACAAATTTAAATATATAAACAAATAAAATTTTCAAAGAAAACCACAAAATATTGAGATGCATAGATGGAAAAGGGTGAATCATCAGAGCAGCCATTTGCTGGCAACTACGCAAGAAAATGGACTACTATTCAAATCCCTTATACCAAAAATGAGTTTCATGGGTAACACGATGCTTCGCCTTGAAGAATATCTCATATTTTGCCAACCACCAGAAAATGTAGACGAAGAAGATAATCATCCACACCAAAAACCACGCTATACAAAAACCATGAACATTAAAATTCTACCCAGTTAAAAACCTAAGTTCTTTCTCTCTTTCTTCTCTCCTTGAATAAATACCTATATATTTCTTTGTTTTCTTTCATGCACCTCAGCAAATTACGTCAAAACAAGGCATACCAATGGACAAAATAAAAAGGTGAATCTGACGTTCCATCGGCGTCCATCTCCCTTCCCTCTAAAAACCAAGTGCACATCCTGAAAGAATTGTGCTTAAATATGGTGGTTGCATAGACTGGTTAGTTTTAGCTTGAACTTGCATCCTCAACACCTTCCTGTTGAGAGAATTGTGACTGAGCCGGCAACTCAGATAAACTCCTAGTTATGGCATCCAGTGGGTTAGGAGATTGCTTAACCAACATGCTATTTTGGTTAGGGGTAATTTCCTCCACTGTCATCTTTTGGAATGACTTTGTCAGCACATCATGACTTGATGCAGTCGAAGATTGTAAGCCTGATTCTGTAGGAATCCTACTAGAACTGAGTATCCATTTCATCCAATCATTACGCCTTCTCACTTTGTCATTCTGAATCATTCAAACCAAATAGTTGAAATAGTATCCCTTAAATTTCAATTGCACATCAATGCATAATCTAAAAAATAAATATTATACTGCTTAATTCACATCAAACTCACAACTAATGGATTGAAAACAGTGTAACACAGCAAAACAAATTGATTTGATATTACATATAAACAAATGAAAATACCTGTATTTCCAGAAAAGTTGAAGTCCTCAAGGAATCCAAAATCAACCGGATGTCCTTAGTCATGCTCCTAACCTGTACAAGCATAACCACAAAACAAACTTGGTTTGCATGCACATCTATTAATAATTACATGAAAATAAAGCATATAGCAACCTATTAGTTTGAAAATTTAGGTACAACTCAACTCAACTCAACTCAACTAAGCCTTTATTCCAAAAATTTGGAGTCGGCTAAATGGATTCACTTTCTCCACTCTAAATGATTTTGGGATAAATTCTCAGAAATGTGTAATGCTTCTAGGTCATGTTGTACCACTCTCCTCCAAGTCAATTTAGGTTTACCCTTTTTTTTCTTTCTATCTTCTAACCTAATGTGCTCTACTTGTCTAACTGGAGCTTCCGTATGTCTATGCTTCACATGACCAAACCACCTCAATCTCCCTTCTCTCAACTTATCCTCAATTGGCACCACTCCTACCTTTTCTCTAATACTCTCATTACGGACTTTATTTAGTCTAGTATGACCACTCATCCACCTAAAAATTCTCATCTCTGCAACTCTTATCTTAGACGCATACGACTTCTTCCGTGTCCAACACTCATTACCATATAATATAGCTGGTCGTATGGCTGTACAGTAAAATTTTTCTTTTAACTTATTGGAAATCTTGCGATTACATAGAACTCCCGTGGCACGTCTCCACTTCAACCATCCGGCTTTAATTCTATGACTAACATCCTCCTCACATCCCCCATCTACATGAAGGACTGAGCCGAGATATTTAAAGTGATTACTTTGGGACAGTACCACTCCATCCAAACTAACCCCTTCCCTATCACCAGTTTGGCCTTCACAAAACTTGCAATGCATGTATTCTGTCTTCGTTCTACTTAACTTAAAGCCCTTTGACATTAGAGTACTTCTTCAAAGCTCTAGCTTTCTAGTGACTCCTCGCGTCTCATCTATCAGAACAATATTATCCGCAAACATCATGCACTAAGGAATACTCTCTTGTATATGTTTCGTCAATTCATCTAAAATTAATGTAAAAAGATAAAGGCTTATAGCTGATCCTTGGTGTAATCCAATTGAGATTGAAAAATCTCGTGTCCCCTCCCACTGTGCGCACAATAGTAGTCACTCCTTCATACATATCTTTCAACACTTGTATATACCTAATAGATACCCTCTTTTGTTCTAACACACTCCATAAGACATCTCTTAGAACACTATCATAAGCCTTCTCCAAATTAATAAAAACCATGTGTAGATCTTTCTTCACATCTCTATATTTCTCTATCAAGCTTATAATGAGAAAGATCACTTCCATAGTTGAACGACCGGGCATGAAACCAAATTGATTAAGAGAGATAGAAGTATCATGACGTAGTCGATGCTCCACAACTCTCTCCTACAACTTCATAGTATGGCTCATGAGTTTAATTCCCCTATAATTCGAGCAACTCTGTATGTCTCCCTTATTTTTAAAAATAGGTGCTAAAATACTCCTACATTCATCACGCATTTTCTTTGAGTTTAGAATCTTATTAAATAATTTGGTTAACCACGCCACTCCCATATCTCCCAAACACTTCCACACTTCAATTGGTATTCCATCGGGTCCACAGACTTTACCCACTTTCATTCTCTTAAGTGCTTCCTTTATTTCTAAAGATCTAATCCTTCTAATATAATTCACATTCTTTTCTATTGTTCTATAGTCTATATTCACGCTATTACCATTTTGACTATTATTAAAGAGATCATTAAAATAATTTCTCCATCTTTCTTTAATATCCTCATCTTTCACCAACACTTTTCTTTCTTTATCCTTAATGTACCTAACTTAATTGACATCTTAACATTTCCTTTCTCTCCTCCTTGCTAATATATAAATATCTTTCTCCCCTTCTTTAGTTCCAAGTTTCTCATATAACTTTTCAAAGGCTTTTGCTCTTGCTTGACTAACTGCCTTTTTCTTTGAGTTTAGAATCTTATTAAATAATTTGGTTAACCACGCCACTCCCATATCTCCCAAACACTTCCACACTTCAATTGGTATTCCATCGGGTCCACAGACTTTACCCACTTTCATTCTCTTAAGTGCTTCCTTTATTTCTAAAGATCTAATCCTTCTAGTATAATTCACATTCTTTTCTATTGTTCTATAGTCTATATTCACGCTATTACCATTTTGACTATTATTAAAGAGATCATTAAAATAATTTCTCCATCTTTCTTTAATGTCCTCATCTTTCACCAACACTTTTCTTTCTTTATCCTTAATGTACCTAACTTAATTGACATCTTAACATTTCCTTTCTCTCCTCCTTGCTAATATATAAATATCTTTCTCCCCTTCTTTAGTTCCAAGTTTCTCATATAACTTTTCAAAGGCTTTTGCTCTTGCTTGACTAACTGCCTTTTTTGTCTCTTTCTTTGCTATCTTGTACTGTTCATATGCCTCATTATTATCACATTTAGGTAATTTCTTTTACTATTCCCTTTTTCTCTTCATTGCTTTTCGTACTTCCTCATTCCACCACCATTTCTCTTTTGAGGGTGGTCCATGTCTTTTAGACTCTCCAAGTACTTTTCTAACTACTTCTCTAATCTTTGATGCCATTTGTATCCACATATCATTGGCCTCCATATCCAACTTCCATGTTTCGGACTCAAGAAGCTCATTTTTTAACTTCACTTGCTTTACTACTTTGAACTCCCACCACTTTGTTCAAGCTACACTATTTCTTCTGACCTTATTTGAATTGTTCCTAAACTTAACATCAAAGACCACTAACCGATGTTGACTTGTTAAAGCCTCTCCTGGGATGACCTTGCAATCCTTGCATAGAGCTCTATTTGTCTTCCTGGTTAAGAAGAAGTCGAATTGGCTTCTATGTTGCCCACTTTTGAAAGTCACTAAATGTGACTCACTTTTTATAAAGTAGGTATTTGCTAGTATTAGGTCGGATGCCATAGCAAAATCCAGGAAGCTTTTTCCCTCCTCATTTTAACTGCCAAAACCAAAACCTCCATGAACATTCTCGTAACCTTGCCTATCACTTCCTACATGTCCATTCAAATCTCCACCAATGAAAACATTCTCTTCATTCGGTATGCTTTGCATTAAATCATCTATATCTTCCCAAAACCTTTGTTTACTCTCACTATCTAGTCCTATTTGTGGGGCATAAGAACTAACTACATTTATTGTTTCTCCTTCTAGCACTAGCTTTACTAGTATAATTCTATCTCCTACTCTTTTCACAGCTATTACAGTATCTTTCAATGTCCTGTCTATGATTATGCACACTCCGTTCTTATTTCTCTCCTTTCCGGTAAACCACAGTTTGTACCCTGAATTACCCACTTCCTTGCTTTTCTCTCCTACCCATTTAGTCTCATGAATGCAAGCAATATTCACCCTTCTCCTTTCCAAGGTATCCACAAGCTCCATTAATTTTCCTATAAATGATCCAACATTCCAAGTACCAACCCTGATCCTCCTCCTATCCTGTTCCTCCTCCTATCCTGTTCCTTCCTAATTGGTCTCCTTCTATGATATCTTCTATTGTTTTCTATGTCTATCATGTGTTCTGTTCCACTATCTGTTCTACCATTTGTCCTATGGACTAACTTCTTTACCCACACTCGTTCATGATGTAAGAACCCTTGCTCACTTAACACCACATCCGGGTGCCGGCATGGCGCATCGCTTTCGATGAACGCCCTACACCCTTGCATATTTCTCACTACACCCGGACTCCGATGTAGTACGTCGTAAATAGAGATCGCCCAAACGTTTATATCATTTGAATCCATATCATAAGGCGTGACAATTTTTACCCTGATTGTCATCTACCGCAACCCTCCTCCTTTATCCGAACTTGGGACCAGCTAAGCGTAAATACTTAGTTGGGATCCAAATATGGCATACACCTACTCATTAGCTGGGATCTAGTTCACCTAAGAAACCCATCTAGACCCCAACTTCCCTTTGGAGAATACAGGGTGTCCTAGTGCATGAAAGCCTTCTGCATTACAGTCTAGCCATCTAGGAAAGATCAAATACATGAAGCTGTCTCCTTGCATTGCAATGAGATTATTTCCTAGTTTAAACCCATACCTCTAGGCCACCATGCAGCAACCATACTATTTCACCAATAATTCGCCCTTGGGAGATGTCCCTTGTTTTAGGAACTAAGTGAAAGATAAACATACCAGTACACAAACCACCAATTTTGATTGGTGAAAGCAATACATGCACTACATTAACATAAAACTTCAATGCAGTTTTGAACATGAAGAATATCCACTTGTATTAAAAATGACATAACAAAGATGACAATTATTTGAAAATCACATAACACATGCTGTTCCTTCATTATCAATATGCATTTCCTAATAATGCCCTATCATGAAGAACAAATTAGTACTTTGAAAGACAGCTTATGCCATTAACCTCACTCATGCTACTAGTAGGCTCAAGAAGAAGTTCAAAAAGCTTAGAACCTGAAATCCATTTGGGTCTGAAACTGATACATCACGCTGATCAAGAATAGGCTTGTTACACCTCAAAACTCATTTTCTAATGTTCCATAAACTAATCAAATTATCTGACACTGAAGATATAAAGCCAAAAATACATGGATGCAGACATGCAGTGATCAAAATAAAACTCAAATTCATACCTACTTCATGATCTTCAGTAATATGTCATAATTCCCTTTTTTTTAGTTGAGGGGAAGGGAATGGATTATGTCATGCAAAATTAATGCGCAGTACCATTTAAATGTAAAGCAGTACAGCTTCCCTGGTTGAAGGATAACTCTTTCTATAATGAAGGCAATAAAAAAGCAATATGAAATAGTCATCAAAGTTCTATAAACATAAGCAAACAACATCAACATCTAAGCCTTAATCCCCAATTAGTTAGGGTTAGTTATATGGATCATTTTTTGTTATTTAGCTTTGTTAAGCACTAAGTCCGCATCAATATTTAAAACTTGTAAATCCTTTGATACTACATTTTTCCACATCATTTTAGGCCTCCCCCTTCCCCTTCTCATTCCTTTCCCTACTAATTTATCACACTTTTGTATTAGGACATTTCATTCTCTATATTGTACATGATCAAACCATTTTAAATGACCCTCTCATTTTATCTTCAATATGTGCAACATGCATTTTCTGGCGAATTTAGTTCCTAATCTTATCTATTATCGTGTTACCAGATATTCATCTTAACATCAGCATTTTTGCCACATTCATCTTATGGGTATGTTGTATTTTATACGCACAATATTCACTCCCATACAACATAGTTGGTCTGACCTAGTCCCACAGAACTTATCTTTCACTTTGTTAGGAATCTTTTGATCACAAAATACACCTGTCAAAGTCCTCCACATAATTACATTATCATCCAAAACTTCATTCTTTTATATGATAGAACCTAGATACTTGAATTGTTTGCATTATGACACCAAAACTCTATACAAACAAACCTCATCTCCATTTGTTCTACGTGACTAAACTCACATTGTATATATTCCATCATACTTCTACTTAGCTTAAAACCAGTACTCTCAAGAATCCTTCTCCACAACTTCACCTTTTAATTAACTCTTTCACTAGTTCCATCTACTAATAAAATATCATTTGCAAATAACATGCACCAAGTGACATCATCTTGAATATAACTAGTCAGCTATATGAACAAAAGCAAACTGAAGATAAAATAGTCCATAACTTTATGCCCCATTCTGCTACTCTTTTGACCTTAAGCAACTAGGTTTACAAGCTAAAGTATATGCTCTTGAAGACCATATTTTGCAATAGTAATACTCCTTCTAGAAGCTTGCAAATACTTAATGAAGTTTTGAATCCTAAGATATTCAGCTAGGCACACATTCACAAAGCTTGAAAAGCTCTCTGCATAATTCCAAAAACCTAAAACCATAAGCCATCTCCAGCCCCCCTTGTAGCATATCAATTATACTTCACCCAGCCACCCTTCTTAATTTGAAAAGATTGATGCCAAATTAATTCCATAAATCAAGAAGAAATTTGGTAACACTCACAAGTTTTGGAGAAGAGGATAGATGGAGCAAAAGAATTATAAAGTTGCTATTTCAATGGAAGAAATTGATAGTCACAGATTATAGTATACCGATGAACCAACTGTTAGCCCTCCCCCAAAACCACCTTTCCAAGTATTTTGCAACATTTCACCAATCTCCACCTCTATTCCTCTCATATTTTAAATGAATTTTGTCCACTAATACTCCAATTGTGGTCAAAACAAGGCATCTTCCCAGCCATCTGCATTTTAAGGTTCATTGGGACACTCAAGTTTTCACTCAATCAGATGATTTTGAATCTATCATCCTTCTAGAAAGACAAATCCCATTCTAGTTTTTAAATGGCCCTAGCAAAACAATACATAATAAATATAACTCACTAAAAAGAAAAAAGCAGATCGTGAAGGCTGGCAAAGATAAGTTTCTGACATTTATGAACACACCTTGACTTTCATGAAATCAGCCTCTTTTCAAACCTCTATATCATCAAAAACCAATGAATACTGAATAAAACACCTAAGAGGATACCACTTGGCAATTGGACAAACGACCAAGAGCCTACTTCATCATCATTATTGATGGTAAAGGTAGAGTTCTAGTTCCACAAATCAAGAAGAGAGAGAGAGAGAGAGAGAATGGGGGTGAGCGGATGATGGAGGTTGCTGAAAATTTAAAAGGAAATTAACTTCTCAAATGTAATATAGGAAAAATCCTAAGTTTAACTGATTTGCCACTTTCAAGCAATAAAATAATGAAGGACTATGCATCCCAAATGGTACTTCAAAACTTGACATCACATGAACTTCAGAAGAGCATATGTTAAAAACCAACAAAATGAAAACTTGGAAAACTAATTGCTTGTCGCTATAAACTTATATACAACTGCATCAATGGCAATATGTCAAAGCAAACAAAAAGAATAACTGGCTAGAGGATGTGTGCGATCGTCAACTCAGACTCAAGGTCCAAAAGAATGTTTCCCAGCTTGCAAGAAGTTTATAAATAATAAGCTTATCAACTGCATAAAGGATGGAGTTTGAAGCAAAAAAGAACAGCTGGGACACTGGAAACATAATATATGGTTGACCCAAAAACACATTTAAGCACAAAGTTTATCAATTTAAACAACTATTTGTCAGTAATACACACAATCTTACTGTTCTTCCCAATGCACGTTTTCTAAGAATTTGCTCCAATTAGTAATTTTTAAAGATATCATCTAATTCAAATAGGACAATTTCATAATCATTTCAAGAAATACTAGTTCTTATTCAAAAGTAAAGCTAAGGTTTTGTTTAAAATAGTTGAATGAATAACAAAATTTCAAGGCATTCAATTAGAAAGTGCAACAACATATAGAAAATCAATTAAATGGTATAGGTTGATCATTTATGCCCCAAGATCAAATATCATTATCCTCAAGTTCATTAAAAAATTTCACTTACTCGATTAAAGCCTGCTATTAAAGTGATCGAAACCCAGCCCTGATTGTCCATGTTTGACTTTAAAAATTCATCCTTAATTAAATTAGCATCACTGCAACAAACCAACAACAGTTGCAATAGTGGTTTACTGTTCAACAAACAATAGGAAAATGATATATTTAATTTACTAATCTTGCCTGGAGGAGGGTCGAGAATGTAATGATACCTGAAATAATATTCTATCTGACGGACTAACATAACAGGCAAAGGAGGTTCATGAACAGGGACAATCATTGCAGGTGCCGGTGCATGCGTGATGAAAGGCATCCTAAAGGTCTCCAATGTAGGAATATAAACCAAATCTGAATAGAGCAGATTAGTTAATTCTAAATCGACGTTATAGTTATTTTTGTACGTAAAATAAAGTGTATTTATTACTGAATGGAGGTTGGTACCACCTGTAAACTGGTTTTAAAAAATTAGATCAAAAGAGCAAAAAAAATATATTATTTAGAATACAACTTATCTATCCGCAAAATATAGCAAAAAGCTAGTTCTGCTCAACATTTTGTCAATCCTAAAACCACAGACTTAAATAGGGTATCTTTCAATTTAGAGAGTGCGGTGGCCTTCCTAGTCAAAATAACAAACAGGTTCATTAGGAAAAACCTTACCGGAAAAACCCATGGGGTTTGCAAAAGGTCTCACGGGCTGGGGTGGAACAAATGCGGCATTATTTGGTGGTGGAGGCCTAACAAAGCCCCTTGGAGATCTCTGTGGGTGCACATAAGCATCTCTGACATTCCCATAATGCCCACGGTCTTGATCTCGTCTGCCCCCAAAATTGTTCTGATAGGGAACATCTCCACGTGGTCCATGGTTTCCTCTTCGGAAAGAATGCCTGTGATAATTTACCGCAGGTAGTTGAGGTCCAAACCCCCTAACTGGTCTAGGTTCCCAATTGTTGCCCCTGTATGGAGACTCTCTAGGAGATTGATCCGGTATTAATGGTACAAGATTCCCATGACCAATGGGAGACATTGCAAATAGTGGAAGTGGAGGTGGTGGCGGGAGAGGATGAATGAAGCTGCTTTGAGAATGACCACCTCCAGAGCTACCGCCGCCGCCGCCGCCGCCACCCCCACCCCGCTTCATGGACTTCTGTCGAGGTGGCATCTCATGGTTCGATATAGAATTAGATTTTGCATTACTAGAAGCTTGATTGTGAAGCGAATGAAGTATTACAAATCCCTAAAGTAAAACAGGCGTATACAGGCTTCAATTAATCGTTATTTCTCTTGACAATACGATATTCATTCAGTTGAAAAAAAATAAAAGGCAAGTGAATTACCTGAATTCATGGGTTTAAGGACAGAGAAAGCTACCGTTGAAACTATTTGGCTTTATGAGGACTAGTTATTGGTCCATCAGAAACGATCTTCCACGAAGAAAATTTAGGGGATTCAGATAACGCAGTCCATGAATCAGCCTCAGCTACAACATTATCTTCCGTGGGCAGCGGTGAAGAAATCGGCTTAAAAGGAGATCAATCAGAAAAATTAGATTGGCACTCCGTGGAAGGACTCAGAGACGATGTTGATGACAAAGGATGAAATGCTGGAATTGATTCCGGCTTTCCTGTTCACCACGAACGACACGAAAGAAGGGATAAATTTTTCCTCCGATGCATACTGTTCAAACCAACGCCACGCAGAGATTGAGATGATGAATCAGATTGCGAGTCAGGAGTCGTCGCCATTAGGGTTCAGAAGGAGAAAAGGAAAACGCAATGTATTTTCATCAATATAAATTAATTTCTTAATGCCACTTAATCCTCAATTTCTCACCAATTTAGCTAATTTTTTTAACTTATTATTTAAATTAATTTATAAATTTCGATTTAAATTCAATTTAAAAAATTAAATTTCTTAATTTTTTTTAACTTAATAAATAATTTTATTATGCTAATTTAAATAAATATTAAAATTTGATTAAATTAAATATTCTAATAAATACAGAACTAAAATTAAACATTTAGTTAAAATAATATTGTATATATATAAAAATAAATTTTATAAAAAAAATGAAATTTTAACTAATTATCAATGCAGATTTTACATTATAATGAAAGTCACTGTAATAATTACATTAACATTATGTTTTTAAATCACACAATTTGTCTTAAAGGCCATAATTGAGTTTCAATGTCTAAAGCATTAATTAAGTAGATAAAGAAACTCACGTTAAGGGCCTCTTTGATATTTTTGTCAAAACTGTTAAAAAAATTATGTTTTTAAATATATTAATTAAATAATATTAAAAAATAATTAAAAATTAAATTTGATTAATTTTAATCATAAAAATATTAAAATAATAAAATAATTTTTTTAAACTATTTTTCTTAATAGTATCTAAAATTATGCATTTATTTAGAAAAATAGTTTCAAGTTATGAACCTGAATGTCAAACAGAACTTAAATGTACTGAATTATCATATGCATGCATTTTGAATAGAGAATATTGTTGCATATGAGTTATACTACATGTACATGTGTCCTATTATGAAAATATAAAATAAGATCTCTACTTATTATTATGTGAAACCTGGGTATAATAAGTAATCTTTATCTGAACTATTTTCTTATCTATTATTTGATATTTAGTTTAATGTTAATCATATTAATGTTATCAAAGGATTATGGAATATTAATCATATTAATGTTATCAAAGGATTATGGAATATTTGATTTGATGGGATATTCATAAATAAGCATATTAAATTAAAGTTGAGAAAAAAAAAGAAAAAGATTATTAAGTACTATCACATTAATTTATGTTTAATTATGTTTATTTATGTGATATGTCTAATTATAAACTCAAAGTACATTTAATGAGATCATCGAGAATTGAATGTTATAGATAATTAATAGAATTGAATATTGCATCTATTTTAAATTTCATAATTTTTAAAAATTATATTATTTTTAGGTGTATATCATTTAAGCTATTGATATATACATTAGTCACATAGCATATTTATTAAAGAATAAATTATATAAATGATACCTTAACTTAGGGTATGCAACAGTAAAGTACATAAAATTCAATTTATAATATAAAACTCCTGGTATTTAATTTTAATAATATAAAATCGCTTGGTGACTTTCGGTGATTGGTTTTTAAGTTATTTATATTGACATGATATTTATCATATTAAAATTTTATATTTTCATGGATTAATAGTTTCAGATAAATAAATTATGAATGTTGAAGTCTCAACTTGTGCAATTTAAATTTTTAAAAGTTATTGGTAAATAGAGAATAAAATTATTTTTTCATAATAAATATTAAATTAATAGAGAAAAATATAAATTTTAATATAACAATTATCATTTCAGTAAAAAGAGCTTAGAAATTTACTATTAAATATTAAAATAGAGCTTTATATTATTTAAATTAAAAATAATAAAATTTTATATTATAAATTATAATTTAAAAATCTTATTATTACATACTCCTCAAATTAAAGTATTTATTTATATAATTAACCCATTTATTACGTATGAAAACCTCAGTGAAAGCAAGTTGGTCTCATCACGTGTGAGTGGGAAATGAGTAGACATTAAGCTTGGATCAACGAATGCTGGGCCTAAGACCCATGCTCATAATCGTTATAAAAGCTCCTAGACTTTTGAAGCAAAAATTGCTTCTTTGCTTAATTCCACACAACCACGAAATGGTGGTTATCAAAAGCGATGGCCGCCGGGGGGACAAATTTCAGTTTAAATTGAAAAATCAAATTGAATTAAATTGAGTCAATTTGATTCAATCAGTTCGTTTTAAAAATTTAATCAGTTCGGTTCGATTTTATATTATAAAAATTTCTATTATTTCGATTTAGTTGGGTTTTGAAAAGAAAAAAATCAATTAAATCGAACCGAACTAAATAGTAATTTTATATATTTAAATTAAATCGAATCGAACCAATTGATTTTTAAATTGATTTATTTTCACGGAGAATTTATGAATTATATTTAATTATATACATAAATTATTTAATTTTATTGATAAATATTTATTAAGTTCAAACTAAAGTCAAAATTAGATCAAATAACTTAAAAATTAAGTCTAAATTTAAAAATCAATAAAAAATCAAAACCGATCAATTTGAACCGAACCAAAATAGAGCAGTTCAGTTCGATTTAATTTTTCATCCATTTCGACTTGATTTGATTTCTAAAATATATAATTCTATTTTTATAATTTAATTCGATTCGATTTAATTTAGTTTGAACCGAATACTCACTCTTAATAATTTTGTTGCCGTAATGCTTATAAATGCAAGTGCCAACCTAGAAAGAGAGCCACACACATAAAAAGGTCGAGTTTCTTTTATTGCTGATTATGGTAGGTAACGGATCTGAAATGGTAAAAGAAGGCGATTTGATTCTTTTTTTTTATTTTTTAATTAATTTTATATATTTATATATTTATTTAAATAACCTCTTATACATTTAAGTATTAATTTTTTTAATAGAGAACATAATTTTATTAATAGAAAATCAATTAATCTTTATATATTGAATAAATTATTCTATGCTTGTAGTGTATATACTATATACACCTTTATTCACAAATGGGTGAGCCTCATCTTTTACCCTTGGCCTGAAGTTGGAGGGTCTACAAGCATTATTTGGAGCTCTTTATTGTTGCCTTCTTTCTCAAATAATACATTAAAGCTCATTACAAGGGCGGCGGATAACTTCTAGACCGTGATATATCATAATTGCTTTTTTTTTTTTTGGTGATTACATACCAGAAAATAAAATAATTAATCCTTGATTAAAGCAAAACGACATAGTGAAAATAAGAACCTAAACGTCTAATGTTAACGTTTAATTTTATAATAATGTATAAATATAAATAATATAAAAAATTAATATAATTTTTTTAAATATTTAAATAATATTAATGAAAGGTGAAAAGTTAATTTAATCTATTTAAATATTAAAATAATAATATAATATTTCAAATTTTATAAAAATTAAAATTAAAAGATTATTTTATTTATAATTTAAAACTTTATAGATTAAATCATTCAACTAGAAAATATATAAAATTAATGATATTTTTATTTTTTTTATTATAATTATTGATCAATTATATTAAGAGTTTAAATTATAAATTTTACTAAATTTTAAAAATATAAAAAATAAATTATAAATTTTATTAAATTTCAGGGCTAAATTATAATAAAGAGGTTGCACTTTCGTCAGACTGAGGAGTTGGCAAAAACAAGCGTCACGTGATGATGGAGAATCCTTGTGCTTGTATTAATTGCATTGGGCGTATTGGTCGGTTGGTAGATGTAAACTTTAGGTGAATAATAAATGCTGATTTATTATATATATAATGAAACTTAAATTTAAAAAAAAAAATAGAGATTGAATATATAAACATATTTAAGACCATGAAATGAAAAATGTGCACTATTTTCATGTATAATAAAAATAAATAATAATAATAATAATAATTTATTTTTTAGGAAGCATAATCATATGATAGAAACTGATTTATTTAATTAAATAAAATAGTAATCACTAAATTAATTAATTACCAACTAATATTTGCTTTAACTAATGGTCTAAACATTTAAAAAATATTTTCACTTTAAAGTAAGAAGGATTATAATTACATTAAAGGGCTCTGTCAATTATAGTCATAGTTTTAATTTTTTTAGTCTGATAATAGTTTTTGATATAATATTTAATATTTAGAATAAAAATATTATTTTTTTTATTTATAATAATTGATAATATAATATTTATATTAATATTTAAAAATTAATAGAGTTGTTAATAAAAAAAATTATGAGGAGATCAATAAAATTATATTATTATTTTTATATTTAAAAATTAATCTATCAATTATTTTTATTTAATATTTATATTTTAAATTATTATATAAATAATTAATATTTAACTATTAATAATTATTAAAATAATTAATATTATTAATATAATTTAAATTTAATAGACAATTTTAATCTAGAAAAGTAATTAATTCGAATTTAATTTTAGTCATTGTGAATTTGAAGATTTTAATTATGAAATAGATTGATTTGATTCCATTTGCGACTTAAGCCGGATGGTGGCCACATCTAAAGTGACGTCTTATTCGATGATTATTATTATTATTAATTTTTTTTTTTCATAGTGGAAAAGCTGTTTCTATTCAAAGTCATGGGTGTAGACCATTGGCTTACTCTATAAATTCTATAGCAAAAACAAGCCAAGATTCGAATCACTTCAGGTTTGATCTATTTTTTCAGTACTCTCTTCGCCTATTTCAGAGTCTTTGATTTATGGCTCAAACAACTCCAAACCACACCCAGACTGTTTCTGGGTGGGCAGCTCACGATTCCTCTGGCAAGATCACCCCTTACGTTTTCAAAAGAAGGTATATTTATTTTGGTACTATAAGGTTTTTTTGCTTAATTAGTTCCCATTTCATTTCATCAAGAGTTCACTAGTTGTTGTCTTCAACTTTTGCAGAGAGAACGGTGTCAATGATGTGACCATAAAGATCTTGTATTGTGGGATATGCCACACAGATCTCCACCATGCGAGGAACGATTGGGGCATTACCATGTATCCTGTGGTTCCAGGGTAACGCATGTTGCTCTTTTGCTCAAAAACTAAGCAAGAAGTGCATATTTATTCATGTTTGCTGAAGTGTGTATTTGTGTGTTAGGCATGAAATTACAGGCGTAATCACCAAGGTGGGGAGCAATGTAAAGAACTTCAAGGTGGGAGACAGGGTTGGAGTTGGGTGCTTGGCAGCTTCCTGCTTGGAGTGCGAGTTCTGCAAGAGCTCCCAAGAGAATTACTGTGATCAGATACAGCTTACTTACAATGGCATTTTCTGGGATGGAAGCATCACCTACGGTGGCTACTCCGAAATGTTGGTTGCAGATCATAGGTATTGCAAAAACTAATATATAATTTAATCATATATATATATATATATATATATATATATTCCCTTTTTTTCAGTTAATCATGTGTATATTCCTTGATATCAAGGTACGTGGTGCAAATACCGGAAAACCTGCCAATGGATGCAGCAGCGCCTCTGCTTTGTGCGGGAATCACTGTATTCAGCCCCATGAAAGACAACGAGCTGCTAAAGTCGTCAGGGAAAAGGATAGGGATAGTCGGTTTAGGGGGTCTTGGACATGTAGCTGTGAAGTTTGGCAAAGCATTTGATCACCATGTAACTGTGATTAGTACCTCCCCATCTAAAGAAAGGGAGGCCAAAGAACGCTTAGGGGCAGATGATTTCATAGTCAGCACAAATCCTAAACAAATGAAGGTCTGATTTATATATATAATTCATTTTGAAAACCACCTGAATTCAAGCATATTTTATCCAATGTTATAATTATTTCTTTTGGGTGTGACAGGCAGGGAAGAGAACTCTGGATCTTATCATTGATACAGTGTCAGCTAATCACTCTCTTGGGCCAATCTTGGAATTGCTCAAGGTGAATGGGACATTGGTAGCAGTGGGTGCCCCAGAAAAGCCTTTTGAGCTGCCTTCTTTCCCTCTGATATTTGGTAAAATGCCCATTTCTCTCACACTTCTCAGAGCTTGGATGATAATTAAACAGCAAAATATAACAGCTACATGTATAAATTTGAGTAAATGTTGTTGCAGGCAAGAGAACAGTGAAGGGAAGCATGACAGGGGGAATGAAAGAAACGCAAGAAATGATGGATGTGTGTGGAAAGTATAATATCACTTGCGACATTGAGGTTGTAAAACCAGAGAACATCAATGAAGCCCTTGAACGACTCGCAAGAAACGATGTTAGATATCGTTTTGTAATCGACATTGCTGGAAACTCTTCACTTTAATTTTGCCAAGCAGTGTCTGTAGTTTCTCATCTACTTTCTACTTCTTTTGTCGCTTAAAAAATTTGTGGGCATATAATTCATATATGTAAAATAATTTTGTGCTAATCATTATAGTGGGTCTTATATGGGTCTCATATAATCAATGATTATAATTAAATTATTGAATATATAATAGTTGCACTTGTTAAAAAAATTGTGCTTGTATAATGTGGTATGTAAGCTGCAATAAAATGTAAAATAAAATGAAATTTTGATTATGTAACACATTGAATTTTTAAATAATTATTTATATTTAATTATATAATTTTTTATTGATTTAGAGGGCCATATAATGTTTGATGAGATGTGGATATAGGATATATGTTTTAGAAGTATTATTTGAATTATTTTGCGGGTTGGGTAGGTCCTAGATATAGGTAGAATTCTACCGAATTTTCGATAAAACTTAAAATGTCATTTGATTCTTTAAAGTTTTATTTTAAATAAATATCGATCAATTTGTAATGTAATTATTTAAGTGATCCAGGTTAACTCTTTTCCTCACTTAGCCGCCATAGTAGTCTTCGATTAAAATAAATATTAATTTTATTTATAATTTCAATATTATTATATTCAAAGCATGTTCATTCTTCACTTATATATATATGTAGTAAATATTAGGCATGCTTTATATTACATTTGTTCTTGATGATATTGTTGTGATTATCGTCTTATGGCGATCTGGAGTTATGTGTGTGAGTATATGGATATGAATAGGACGGATAGACGCGGCTGGAGCTTGACTCGTTGAGACCCAATCCTTATTATGAATAAGTCGGGGTAGGCACAGCTTTGAATTAATCTCGCTGGCCCCCGCATTTGGATATTAAGAGAAAGTCCGGCTTTGAGTTGATCTTACTGGCAGATGTTGGAATTAAGAGAGATCAGCATATATAAATATATGTATGTGTGTGTGTGTGAGTATGGATGTGACACAAGGTTTGGAGTGCTCCAGATTATTTTTGATGTAATTATGACTTGATCTGTTTGAATTGTGTGAAGGTGTTGCATTCATTCTTAGGGATGTACTAGACTTAGGTAATTATAGAAATGATATGTAAAATCAATATCTTACTCTATGAGTCGAACGCTTACTCTTATTCACCTTTTTTTTTTCCAGGCTACAGGAGGACTCTTACTTGTGTTTAACTTGCTTCCTACCTCGCAGGTCTCTTAGTTGCTCTATCTATGTTTGTGTTATAAATTTTGAAAGTTCTAGAACTCCGCATGTGTTAAAAGATATTTAATTTGACTTGAAACTGTAATAGATTATTATTTAAAATCTATAACTTATTGATTATGTATATGTGGATTTGTTAATTGAATGAGTTATGTGTTAAAAGATACTGAGTTGTTGTTAGTGATTGTAAGAGTGAGCTGAGCTGCTCAAATGATTTTATTTATTTTGTAATCATAGGTCTGAGTGAGTTAAAAACTCTTCGTTGAGCAGTCCAGTTTATGGTCGGATTCTGTCCGGTTGATTTCTTAAAAATGAATTTAAATATGAGCTTTGAAGTTAGGTTAGAAAATAGTTAGGCATACTACGGACTTTGAGAGCCTTATGCCGATCTAAATCCTGGTTTAGCCATCGTTTGGGTCGTGATAGATTAAATAAATTAAATAATAAATTATTTTTTTTTCTTTTTCATATTGCACAAGTATCCCTAGTCCTAGTCTGTTGGATCAAAAGTAATTCAATTTGCGCCAAATTGAGCTACTAAAAAGTGAAATGCTTTCAATGGGCACTGTCTCTATCCTCGAAGATCATATTAGATTAATTATTTTAAACATATATTATATATTTTTTATGAGCTTATTAATTATGTTCTTCATTTAAGTGTTTAAACTTTTAATATTGTATTGCAATTCTATACAAGGGATGTTTTTGTTCAATAAAAATACAATAAATCAGATAATAATTAGCATGCTATATAATGATAGTTAACTACTTCATTTTCTTTTATAACGATAGATAACAATCTCATTTTCTCATCAAAAGGTAAAGTTAATCTCCAATATTTTCAAGATTTTCAAAAATTTTTTTATGATTTTAGTTATAAAAATAAGAATAAATCCAAAAATTAAATGCCTCTTCAAGTAAAATTTTAAATTAACCATTAAATTTAAATTTTTATTAATTTAATTTTAACTTTCTCTAAAATTAAAATTTATACAAATTCCTTAAAAAAATATAATAAAATAAAGTAATAAGTAACATCCATATCTAATTGAAATCTTCTTTTTAATCCTTTTGTAATAAATTTTATAATGATAATAATTGATAAAAAAAATAAATTGAGAAAGTGAGATTAAAATATCAAAATACTAATCTTTATCCCAAATTTAATATTTTAAAGATTTCCTCTCTCTATCTTTTTTACTTAATAAATTTATCTATTTATTGTTAATCTTTTAATTTTTATTTATTTTGATATGTTAAATTTTGTAAAAAAAAAATGTTGATTATATAATATAATCAATATTTTTAATAAATTAATAATTTAAATTAAAAATATTATTGTTAATTAAATATTTAATAAATTATAATCACTTTAATACTTTGATTTTAATTAGATTATTTTTAATTTTATGATTAATGCACATTTAAAATATTATGCTTTATAAATAAAAATAAAATTTAATTTACATATTAACGAAGACAATTAGAAAATTAAAATTATCTTTCATTTTAGTGAAAATTTATTTAGTTAAATTAATAAATTAAAATTAATAAATTCATTATAATTTAATTTTTTTCAAAATTTATTCTTATTTATAAACATAAATGAGTCTTAATTTAGCTCCACTGAAGTTAAAGACTTATGGCCTATTTGGTTTAACTGTTGAATATAACTGATAGCTGTTAGTTGATAGCTGATAACTGATAGCTGATGATAATTATTTTATATTAAGTGTTAGCTAAAATTATATTTAGTTATTGCTCTCGATATGTGAAATGACTAATAAGGGCATATATCATATAATTTATTTTATTATTAAATTAAATATATAATTATTAAATTAATATATTATATTATTTAAATAAATATATAATTATTAATCTTTTATATTATATCATTTATTTTGTTATTGAAATAAGAAAATAATTATTTTTTAAGATAATTAAATAATTTTAAAAATATAGATAAAATAATAAAATAATTATTATTCTTAGTAGAAAAATTTATAATTAATTTTAAGTTTTTAGATATAAATAAATATTTTATATTTTATGTTATTAATAAAAAATATTTTAACAAAGTTGAAATATATTAATTAAAATGTTAAAATTACAAATAAAAAAATAAAAATATTAATAATATTAATTTTGAAGTTAAATAAAAAATGATAATATGATCAAAATAAAAAATAAAACCAAATCAGCTATCAACTGATGAGAAACAGTTCTAAAAATAGAGCTGATACAAACTGTAGCTGATGGGTATCATATCAGTTGCCCATCAGCTATCAGCTCTGTTTTTTTAAACTTGTCAAACACTATAATTTACCTGTTTGAGTGTCTATCAGCTATCAACTGTACCCAACAGGTAAACTAAATACCCCTTTAATTTTGCTATTGTTTTCTCATCATAAAAATGAATAATTTTAAAATAAATAGATATGAATATTTAAATTCAAGACTTCTCAGTATCCCACTTAAAAAAGGCAAAAGGCCAATCAAGCTAACTCTTGATTTACTAACAAGAGGAATTGTTAAGCACATTACATCATATAAATATGAGATTTACCTCCAATGATTTATGAGAAGATTCAAATGTATGTGAGTGAAAGGATACTACACTCATAGTATAAAAAAATTTACTTCTAACAATTTGACAACATATATATAATTTTTAAATGAAATATATTTTTTAATTAAAATTTAAATTAAAAATATAATTTTGGAAAGTCAATTTCAATAATACTAAGGCCTTATTGGGTAATAATTTTTAAGGTAGTATTTAGTATTTTGATCATGGTCAAAATATTATCTCTTTTTTTGATATTATTTGATGACATAGTATTTATACTAATATTTAGAGGTCAAGTAAATAATTTATGAAAACCTACTCTTTCTAATTTTTAGAGGTGAGAAAATATTTTAACTAAGATAAATAAAATTATATTATTATTTTTAAATTTAATAATTAATTTAATAGCTATTTTCATTAAACACTTTTATTTTAAATTATTATATAAATAACTAAACACTAATAATTAATATCTAATTATTAACAGTCAATAAAATAGTTCACGATTACTAAAATAATTAACAACTATTAAAATAGTTAATGTAGCCTAACAATACTTAAATCAAAATTCATTGATATATTTTTTAAAGTAAAACAATTTAATTACTATAAACTTGATTTTGAAAACGAGTTTAACAATTTTTAAATTAAATATCTAAGATGAACGGAGGGACTAATTAATACACACAACTTGTTAGTCTTGCTCAGTTGCTATTGAATGGAGTTTTCTGGGAATGTCAGCAAGGGTACAGTGGTAAATGATGACTTTTGTCATCTTAGTCCCAGTGCAACCTTCATCCTTATCCACGTTTAACTGCTGGAAGGGGATAGACATAATTGAGGACATTAATTAGAAAAGCTGTTTACGGCTGAGGTTTTAAGTTGAATCCCAATTAAAGATAATTATATTTAAAAAAATTAAATTATAATTAAACTTTAATTTTAATTAATGATAATCAAGTTATTTTTAAATTTATAAAATATGAAATTTAAAATTTAAATTAAAAATAAATAAATAAATAAATAATTTCAACTTTCTTTTCCTAAAATACCCTCATTTCCTTCTCATATTTTTCGTTTCTCTCGTATGGTTTTCGTTATCTCCTACCTTCTCACCATCTAGCCATCTCTCTCAGATCTTTCTTTACATTAATTCACGAGGCTTTTGTACTCTGATTCCCATTCGAAAATTATAATTAAAAAACTTTACTAAATTAATAAAAATTTATATATTTATATTTTAAATCTACAACAAATAAAATACAAGTAAAATTTTCCCTTTTGATGAATCACAGTTCTGGAGATTGAGAGAGGAGAGATATTCAATCAGCCATAAACACAATTGGAATTCATTGAGGAGAATTTAGGGAAAAAAATGTTCTCCTCTTAATTGAGCTGTGGATACAGTAGAGGCTCCCATAATTAATTGGGAAAATACATGTTCTAGATGGAAATATACCACCAGGAATATCCTTTCCTTGTTTCATTTACAAGTCCTTGTAGCGTCTTCAAAAAGGACACGTGCAAGTAGATTTCGCAGAATTAAAATTATATTAAATTAAAAGTAAAAATTATTAATTCAATTTTATTTATATATTTTTAAAAAATTAATAACTTTATTTATTTATTGATTTATCAATTTTTATGTGAAATATTTATTTTTCATAGAATAATTATTTGGTATTAAAAGATCATAAAACTAATTTTTAAATTTACTCATTTATAAATGTGAAATGTTTGGTATATTATATATAAAAAGAAAAATGTTTCGTGTATTGATAATCTTCTTTATTTACAAGTTAAAATTTTTAATTTAAATTAATTTCTTTGCGTGTTGTCATAGTCAAATACTGGGCCAATAATCCGAAGCCACAGCAGAAGAGTAGAAAGGATTCCTTAATTTTGTCAACACATTTGTCCTATCATGGTTGAAAATATCTTCCAGTCACATTCTTTACACTGCAATAAAATTTTAATTTCTGGTGATTTTAGTATCATACTTTCTGAATTTGTGCATTTAAAATAAATAGTTAATGAATAAAATTTATGGGTATTTTTAGTAATAATATTTCAGATATTTAAAATTTGGATTACAAAGTGTTTGATTTGAAGGGGAAAAGAAAAGTTCACATCATTTGCCAACTGATGTAATCCTGATAGGTTTTGTTCCATTATGCTAAAGCATATGCTCCCCTTACTCTTGGATAAATTCAATCTTATATAATTCTCACTCCACTCACTGTAAGCTCTCTCTCATCTTGTATGCTAAATAATTAATTTTCAAGATGGCGAAGGAAGTGACAGAAGAAGCAGGGGAGGCTTCGCAGCAAGAAAGAGACTATGTGGAACCGCCACCAGCACCCCTTTTCGATCCGGAAGAGCTTGGTCTGTGGTCTTTTTACAGAGCTGTCATCGCAGAGTTCATTGCTACCCTTCTCTTTCTCTATGTCACTGTTGCCACCGTGATTGGTTACAAGAAACAAACTGACCCCTGTGCAGGCGTTGGCTTTCTAGGCATTGCATGGTCTTTTGGTGGCATGATTTTCATCCTTGTATACTGTACTGCTGGAATATCAGGTTCAAATTCGATAACCCTGTACTTATATTTTCTTGACCTTTAGTAACTTCAGGCAGATCAAGTGATGAATTTCTTGGTTATTTACTCACAGGTGGTCACATTAACCCAGCTGTGACCTTTGGTTTGTTCTTGGCAAGGAAGGTGTCACTGGTGCGAGCAATTGCTTACATGGTTGCTCAGTGCTTGGGAGCAATATGTGGAGTAGGTATAGTTAAGGGAATTATGAAGGACTTTTATAATGCACAAGGAGGTGGTGCTAACACTGTGGCTGCGACATACTCCAAGGGAACTGCTCTTGGAGCTGAGATTATTGGGACTTTTGTCCTCGTCTATATTGTGTTATCTGCCACTGACCCCAAGCGTAACGCGCGTGATTCTCACGTTCCTGTAAGTAGTTTAATAAAATCGCTAATTACTATAGCCTTCGTCTTTCAATTTCCCTTCTGATGAGAGGGACATGGCTAGGTTTTGGCTCCCTTGCCAATTGGTTTTGCAGTTTTTATGGTGCACCTAGCTACCATCCCCATAACAGGCACTGGAATCAACCCGGCTCGTAGCTTTGGGGCTGCTGTTATATATAACAACGACAAAGTCTGGGATGACCAGGCAGGTTCCTAACTATATAAGCTTGTTGTAATTCATTCTTACTTAATTATATAATTAGAGATTGTTTATTAATCTTTTGATCGTGGCTTTATATTGTTGAGGAACAGTGGATCTTCTGGGTAGGGCCATTTGTGGGAGCACTTGCTGCAGCAATATATCACCAGCACATACTGAGAGGCACAGCCATAAAAGCACTGGGATCGTTCACCACCAACAATTAATAACAACTAAGCGAATCCCTCCTCTCTGCAAATCTCCTCTATATGGCATGCAGTCAGCTAGCTGTATAATTGTATTTGTATTTCATTGTTTTCGTTCGTAGTCTGGAATCTGCACTTTATGGTGATTGGAGACTTGTGAGCTTGTGTTTGTGGTCTCTTCAATTATTGGTTCATCAAACATTTTAATTTGTAAATCTGATTTGTAGTTAAAAGTTGGTTTTCTTGTTTTAATTTATTGTTGGGATTCGTCTGTTAAATTATTGCCGAGTGTAGTCTAATAAACAACTTTATACATATGTATATATATATTTGCCAGAATATCATGGAGCTTAAGTGGACACCATCCAAATTAGTAAATGATATATCATTAGCATTTGTTTCTTCTTTTCTTTATAGCCGCAACTTGCAAGCATATCACTGGTTTTCTTTTCTTTCTTTACTTTTTCTCTATACCCTTCAATTATTCTTGGTTCAATCGTTAATTGCTTCTAGCAAGGGCCAAGAGTAGGTTTCAATTTTTTTTTTTCAATAATGTTTAAGCCTTAGGCGGATAAAGAAAAGAGTATAAAATTAAATTATTTTAAAGAATTACAAATAAAAGTGTTATTGTGGAACATTCTATGAGCAATAGAATAAATTATCATATAAAATTGATATACCATTCAAAATAATTAAAAGATCATTAGGAATAGAATTTCTTTTAATTATAGAAATTACTAATTATGATTCTCTTTTAAATAGAATAAAATTAAATAAAATTGTAACATTTATTTTTAGCAAATAAAACTATCTCTCTACAGGTTTGAGTACGTTTCAATTTGATTTCAATTTGAAAAAAAAAAGTTAAATAAGTTTTTATACTTTTAGTAAATAGTTAAATATTTCTAAAATTAAGTTTTGAGTCAAATGAAAATTTAACTTTTTAATTAAGGTTAAATAAGTACTCACTTATATTAATAACATATTATTTTTTAATTTGTAAATATTATTAATTATTTAAATAAAATAAAATTTTAAAAATAATTATAAAAAAAACAAAATAATATTAAAATTTTTTATATAAAATTGGGTCTATTTGATTTTAATTAGAAAGTTTATTCTTATTTAACATAAAATTTAATTTTAAACTTATTTAACTCTCCGATTGAAAGTATAAAATTTATTTGATCTTCGCAATGTTAATTTTTAAAAGAGGGATTTAATTTCTATGATTTTGATTTTGGCAATTTGAGTTTGGTTTCAATTTTAATTTAAGAATGATTCTAATTTGAATTTTATTTGAATTGAGGTAATTTAATAATTAAATTTAAAAAAACTGTTTTAATCAAATAAAATTGCTTGATAAAATTACTAATTTTAATTTGATTCAATTCATAGCTTAACGAAAAATAAACCAATAATGGCCTTATCTCAAATCATTTCAATTGAGTTATAAATTTATGAAACATTGATCATCAATTTTAATTTTAATCTAATCCCAGCTGTGGCCATATTGAGTGATTAATCATATCAATAAATTTTGAATATTGAGTGATTTTTATAAAAAAAAAAAAAATTAAGTATATAAGATAAATATTTACTCACCAAATTTTGACACGACTTTCTAGACCAAACTATTCTATCAAAATCTAATCATGGCCGCATTTTAGTAGTAAGACGACAAACGATGAAGGTAGCCGCCTCTGGAAATCCCCATTACACGTGTCAAAAGAAGTTGGATTCCTCAATGGATTTAACACATATAATACGTGAATATGTCTAATTTTATATAAAATATATATTTTAAAATATTTATATTTTAAAATTTTAATAATTTTATATAAATATTTAAATCTTATTTATTATAATATATAAAAAATATAAATATTATTATAAAAATATATTTTATAATTTTAATTATTTATATAAATAATTTCATATAACAGTACTTAATATATAAAATTTAATTTAAATTTAAATTTAACACAATTACATCGATGAAATAAAATATCTGAAAACATCTAATTTATTATTACTAAATTAATCATATCCCAACTCAGAAAGATTGTGTCCAAAAGAAAGATGGCAACGAGTGGAAGCAAGAATATCATCAGATTTTTTCAGGGCAAAATTATGGCCCAGAAAACAATCAGACTAATATTTGTGTGTGGGCTATCTGAAAAGGGTAGGTAAGGCAAGAGCAGTGAGGTGTGCACATCAAAATGAAGCAAAGCTCTGGAACGTCATTAGCCCTAAAAGATGTGGATGATATTTAGAGAGAAACCAGCCAGCCGTCCATTACCTTCCTATAGCTATACTGCAATTTGCAGTAAGTTTTACCTTGCCTTTCACCTAATGAGCTCGTTGGCTGTTGCCAGGCCACCGGCCCATTTTCAATTGCTCATCTCTCAGGATGTGCAAATAATCGGTTTTCAAATCAAATCAAATATATAAAATTAAAATTTAAAAATAAAAAATTTGAAAACTAAATCAAATTAAATTCATAAATACTAATTTGGTTCGATTTTAAATCGATCAAATCGATTTTTATAAGATTTCATATTTTCAATATTAAATCTCAATAACAAAAACATAAAAAAAAATTTAAAAATTAGAACTCAAAAATCTTAGGGTGTTCTTTATATATATATATATATATATATTAGTAATTTTGGTTCGGTTTAATTTTTTTTAATTATGAAAATAATCAAACTGAATCGATTAATCGAAATTATCAAAATTTATAAATTAAACCAAACCGATTAAATTTTAAAATCGAACTGATTGAATCAAATTAAGTCAATTCGATTCGATTTTTCAATTTAGACCAAAATCTGCTCACCCCTATGTCCCACTCCCACCATTCTTTTCTTTTTTTCTCTTTCCATTATGATTTGATTATATTTTAAGCCAACAAAACTTTTTTTCTTTATTAGCCTCCATTTTATTTTATGAAAAATAATTTATATATAAAAAATATTTTTTAAAAAATAAATTGTATTTTATTATTTGATATAATATTAAAATCAGTTAAAAATAATTAAATTTATTATAAAAATTAAGTAAAAAAAATAAAAAAACTAATTGGCTACTAATCCTGTGATCTAAAAGTATAAGAGTGCCTTAAAAAAAAAAAAACAATGATGGTCAAGCTGAGAAAATGACTCCCAATCTTGAAATAAGAAGTATCATTTTCCCATGACGGAAAAAATAAGAGAAAATATAAAAGATGTTTTTCAGAAAAACACTTTTGTGAAATAAAGGGAATCTTGATTACACTCTCATTGAGTTTGTGGTTTTATAAATGCTTTAATGAAGATTCAAATTGTAATTTTACAGTTTTAAAAATTATTTAAATATGATATTTTTTTTGTCATGCCATAATTAATATATAGTATATATTTTAAAAAATAGATAAAAACATTCACAAATTTTTATTTGCCATACATTTTGTTTTTCTATTCATTTTCGTCAATATAGCCGTTAATCTAAAATAGTAAAAATTAAGAGACAAAAGTGTCACACACTAATTAAAATCAAGAATAAAATAATAATTTATCTTAAAGAGTTTTAAGATTTTTTACTCTTTATTAATGGCAAAAATTAAGAAAAATAATGAAAATATGAAAGCATGTAATCTATTCAAGTATTAATTATAACATATTGTAAAAATAAAAAAGTGCCAATCAGGTATAATCTGGTTAGTATTTATTTATCTTTAAAGTGAATGAGGTAGAAATGTCTTGAATTCAAGTCTCATTCATCTACTTATTTTAAAATTATTTACTTTTATAATTAGAGAGAGAGAGTTAGCTCCCGTTAAGTAGTCCATCAATTACATCTAAATCCTCATTTTCTAATTGATATTTTACTACCTAAATCTTCTTAAATTTGTATTATATAAAAAAAAAGTTCCTCGTGTTGAATATGAGATATCCATCCTTATCAGAATCTACATATCAAAATAGTAACATCCTCAATAATTTTCCTGTGTGGATAGAGAACAATAATTAATAGAACAATGAATTATATGTAGCCAAAATATTGATTAGGCAATAAGGATTCATTATTTTCATACAACCAAAAATATTGGTAGCACCCACATGCAACATAATTATACAAATATTGGGGCAAAATATGTTTAAAGGGTAATAAAATAAAATGTAATTTAATTAAATATATTACTGAATTTTTTTTAATTTTAATAAATATTTATTAGAGATGAGATTGAATTGTAATGTTAATGGTTTGAGCGTGAAGTGATATGAAAATCAGAGAATGTGGGCAGAAATTGTTCCAATAAAAAGGGAGGAAATTAGGAAAATGAAATTAAAAAAAATATATAATAATTAGAATTAATTTAAAGATAATAGCGTAAGAGCAACTTCAAAACCAAATCATCTTTGCTAGTTGCTGCTGCCGCTAAAACTGTGTCTGCAAATCAAGCTTCGTCTCAGGGCATGACACGTAACATTGATAAAACTCCGTGTCTGTGACACAACGCTCTATCTTGTGTTAAAAGCTATTATGCAAAATTTCAGGCTGTGCTTAGCTGAACTGCCAAATCCTCGCCTATTTATGTCCACCCATTTCCCTTAATCAACCTATTCAATCAATTTCCATAACAGAAAAAGATTTGCTTCCTGTTTTATAATCTATCTTTCTGATGAAAAAGCTTGCGTGGGCCAATTTCAAGTCTCCCTTTTCCAGGGCAGGTACTTTCTTCTCTTCTTCATGTTTTTAATCCATTACAGGTTGTTTGATTTTAGTTTTCTCTTGAAATTAAACCTTCAAGATCCTCCTGGAATTCTTGATATTCACATTCTTGATTGTAAATTTGCTGATTTTTTTATGTTGCTTTCTTTGGTTTCAGGCGGATCACGAGATGAATGTGCTCAAGGCTTAAGCAACAAGTTAAACGTGAATGAAGAGTACAAGAAAGCTTTCAGGACAGAGTCTTACGTAGAAATGTGGAGCAAAATTCAGGGCCAACTGAGAAGAAAATCCGTTGATGGAATTGATAGACTCTCCTCCTCTTCATCTCTTCCTTTCTCTGTCCATCTCTCTGATCATCTCTTTGAACCAGAGAAGCAACAAACCTTAACGGAAATGGTACAAAGCATGAAGTTCCACCGCCTTCTGATAGAATATTTTGAAGCCAGCTTGGAAGCATGTAATCTTTGTGATTCGCTGCTCCGAAGCATCCATCAAACGCGTGCTAATTATCGCAGAATTGAAAGGGTAATCAAGTTAAGTAAAAGGGTGCACAATTCTGCAGATTACACAGAAAAAATTTCTGGGGGTATATTTGGAGAGCTTGCTGCATATGCATTGCTCAGAAATCCTTTATCATTTGTTAGCCCACTACAATTCCGCGATGTTCATGATAACAACCTGGTGTTGCTCCACAGGTTGACTTCAGATCTGAGAAAGATTAGAAGGAAAGCAAAGTTTAATAGAATTTGCAAGAAGATTGGGGGATATTGCCTAGTGATTTCACATACTGCACTTTTAATTGCATTGCTAGTAATTGCACTTCATGGGATAGTTGTTATTGTAGCGGCACCAGCACTTGTGGGTTGCTCAAAGTGTTTGTTCAGAAAGAAAATCAAGTTACTTCATGGAGGGTTCAAGACAAGTTCGCTTGAAAAACTCTGTGCACAGCTTGATGTTGCAGCCAAAGGAACCTACATATTGATCAATGATTTTGATACCGTAAGTAGGTTAGTTAGGAGTTTATGTGACGAGCTAGAACACAAGAAAGCTCTTGCTGATATGTGTGCTAGGAGTAAAAATACTGAGCTGTTGAAAGAAGTTGTGAAAGAGTTTTACATGCATGATTCTTACTATCAGGAGCAGCTGGATGAGCTTGAAGAACATATTTACCTCTGTTTTCATACCATAAACAGATCCAGAAGGCTTGTTATACAAGAGATAATGGTTGCACAACAATAATGCTGTTGATAATCATATATCTTTTCTTTCAGAAAAAAACAAATTCTTGGGAAGATTAGACAATAATGGGCGTGGTAACCTTCCAGGCAGGGAAAGCTTTGCCTTGGTGGGCGGCTTAGCGCTTAGCCTGAGTGGGTTCTTACAGAAACCAACATTGCATTTGTACATAAAATATCAGCCCTGATTTTGGTCAAATTTTTTAGAATGATAAATTTATTATTTTTTAAAATTTAAGTCTCTTTTCTTTAATTATCTCCAATTGAGGTTGGAATATGAAATCTCATGACTATAGTAATATTTTCTTCTATTGGAAAGGCTGGTAGAAACCAAACTCAACCCAAATTAATCTTTACTCTCATTACAAATGTATTCAATTATGAGGTTGGACAGATTTAAGGGGAACAAAAATGAGATAGCGTCACCTATCTGAAATCCTTTCATTAATTGGGAAAAGTTTGCTTGGATATATACATTTAAAAATTACACATCATTTAAAATTATGGTTAATCTTATAAAAAACAGAATAAATCTAATGTAAGGATTTCCCTGTTCAAGGATATTTGGAGGAAAATAAGAAAAAGGGTCTATGCCAAAAATGAATGTTTTCTCCACTAATATATGGTCTGGAGTTCGAGTCTTAACCAAAGCTAATCATAGAAAAATGGAATAACGCTACAATTGATCACTCTTCCTCCTCTGAGATAGAGAAATGGCATGATGGCTTTGGAAGGCATTGTAATTATTGATTTTTTTTTTTTCCAAAAGAGATTATAGAATTCAGCACAAAGCCTAGTATAAGGAAAAATTCACCCAAATCCTGCTAATAAGCCCATTGGCGAAGGCCCAGAGGCCACAGAACCAGAACCCTAGAGCTTGGTACCTGCTGAGGTCAAAGGAGCAGCGCCTTTATCATCTCTTCACAGAGCTGCTGCCTATATCGCCTGGTAAACCCAGCCCCAGTGGGAATGGAACAACTACCAGGAGCAAGGAAACCAATAAGGACTCTACCACTGGAAGCATACGAGGCTAAGAACAACCAAAAAAGCAGAAACCCCAATGTCAAAAACATCACCCCAATCTCTTGAAGGTTGAAGCCCGGATCTTTCTCCAAAGGCTCTGAAAGAGAGATATGGCAGAGCTCTGGCATCTAATTCTTATTTAGCCGTTGGGTCAGTGGCTTGCATCATCAAGCGCGGGTATAGAACCTCGAGTTACCATCTCCCTTTGCAACTCATCACGTCAAATCTGCACCATCACTCAACCAAATAAAGCACTAAAACAGAAACGTAGATCGCAAAATCAATCCTCATCACAGCTCCACAGATATGTTACCAAAAGCCACAAAACCAAATATTTACATCCTACCCGAAGGTGGGGAGGGAGAAACCATGCCCCAGGCCTGTAGGGAAACCCTTCTTTGTCCGGATGGGGTAGAAGAAAGCTGCAAACGCCGTAGAACTTGAAGGCCAGGAGCCTCAAAAACAATAAGACAGAGAGGAATTTCTCTCTCTAGAAAGCTAGAGAGAGAAACAATTTGTTATTCCACACCTTTTTGCATTGTAATTAATGATGATGGGTGAGATTCCCGTGAATGCACCTTGCTAAGGCAACATTACTCTGTATTTTTTTCTCTAGGGCCAGAAATTGATCCAAACATCCCAGTACTCGCATGCCTTCCTTCAATTTCTTGTATACTTCAAGGCCTAGTAACGAAGTCCTCACCTTTAGCCACTCGGCTAGCTTTGGCATAACAGAAGTTTATACCCGTTTATGGTGAGTCTAAGACATAAAATATAATAAAATTCACTTACTAAATTAAATACATAATTTCGATACGTTTGTATAACCACCGTATCTAGGCAAGAATTTCATGCGACCGTGAATTTGAATCAACAAAAAAACTAGTGCATACTAAAAATGGCAACAGCTGATCTACTCATGTGATAATAAATCTGTTATGCATATTTCAAATGCTGATGTAATTATGTCTATCTAGAAATCTATTTCTTCACTTGGAAGAAAAATACATGGAACTTTGGAGGCTCCTCTTGTTATTGGCACCACACCATGGTCACCACCGCATCACTGCCATCACCTCAAGCTTACTACACTGAATCAGTATGCTTGGATTCCCCAAGTATCAGAATCCACAGATTTAATCTTCATATGATCATACACTCTAAGTTTGAAGAAGCATCAACTATCAACAAATTTCCGAAGGAAAAGAACTAACAGACTTCAATAGCAGAAAGACAAGCTGGTCTGAATAGAATAGACTAGGACATTACACCTTACTGGCAGAAAGACAAGCTGGTCTGAATAGAATAGACTAGGACATTACACCTTACTGTTTGGAATTGTGCTGTTTGGACTATGTGTTATGCATTCTACAAAAGATTATCCCTAACTTCAATAACATCAGCTAAACCAAGAGATAAGATGGATTAACCAGCTACAATCAAATGCATTATTGCAAAAAAGGAATCTATCTAGAATCAAAATTATGCTTCCAGAATATCAAGATGTGGTTTTCATTTGTGTACGAAACCAAATCCTTTCCAGTTACCATCTCAAGTGACTCATGCTACCTCTGAATACAAGTAGCAAAACCATATACCCTCCACTAGAATGTTTAAGGATCGAAGAACAGGATAATGGAGCCAAGGCAACAAGACCAAAGAACATAACAATAATCTATTTAGAAAGATCCAACATAAGGGAATATTTGAATTCACCCTGTTATGGTTTCAATTGGATTCAGTTTATTAGAATAGATTGTACATTTCCCTCTCCACAAACAGAATGTACAAAAGTGCTAAGGGGAAGCGTAGAACTTGAATGCTTAATTGTTTTGGTTCTTGTTTCTGGGCTATCTCATCTTGTACTGTGGTTTCTTGAATGTTTGATTCTTGATTGCTCATTGAATTGAAGTCTAAAACAGACGAGGATCGCTTATTCGTTCCAGTTTAAGTTTAGTCAGGTAAGTCTTCCTTTTCCCGACGGCTGTGGTGTTGTTTTGATTATGGACTTAAGGGCAACGTTGGACTATTTAGATTTGTCACTAATCTCCTGTTCATGATAAGGGATTCGTAGCTTGGACTCGCAGAAAAATAAAAACAAATTAACCTTCAGGTTTCAATCAATCAATCACAGAAGAGACAAACAATGTTACAATCCTGCGGCCGTCCACTTCGACGGCCTGAAATTCCCACAAACTCACATATCTGACTCCTTAAAAATAATATAAATTCAAAGAAATCACAGACGCTAGCTAGAATTCTTTCATGGATAACAAACATCACCTAATTAACTACCTTACAGTCTAGCCTAATCTCTTGTCCACCACTTATACTGCTCATCCTGATCATGGACTTTACGAAGGCCTTTTCGAACTCTTTCTGGGAGCGCGCAAACTTGGAAACTAGAGCTCTGGTTTTTGGGGTTGTGAGTAGGGCTTGATCCGAAGAGAAAATGCTCTTGCCTTCGAGAAGTAGCTTGTAGTAAGCGTTGTCGAATATGGTTGTTGACGAATCCAATGTAGCACCTGCATTTTTAACCTTGTTGTGCATAGGACATACGTTCCTTAAACTCGCTGCAAATGATGGGTTCATTGTTGGGTCGATGTCAAGACTGGAATTGAAGTTGTGGATTCTGTTCTGGAAGGAAGAACAGTGGGAGAATCCAAGGCTGTGACCCCCTAAATTCATATATTTTTTTCAGGTACTCTTTCTATGATGGTCAATTGAGTTTCTTGTTGAGGTTAATTGAGTAATACATATACCTGAGAGAGCCACTAGATCTTCCAAGGAAAGTCCTCTCTGAGAGAAGCTTTGCTGTAATTGGGAAATGTTAAAGGTGGGAGCTGGCAATTGCCTGGTGTCAGTTGCCTTTGAAATTCTTCCATCCTTTCTTCCTTTGGGCACATCCCAACTGGGACCTCCAGACTGGTACGTAAGGTAAGGCCAAACCAAAATGAGACCATTATAACAGTTGTAATAAAATAAACCAGAACATTCCAACATGTCAAAAGTACAAGTGCTTTGGAACGAACCAAAGCTACAGCATCTCTTGCAGCTAGAGCCAAAATATCAGCACAGGAGACCACGCCAGGGCACATAGCTTCGACTGCTTTCTTTGCATTATCAATAACATAAAAAGCATGCAATGAAATGTTAGGAGGCCCATCTTTCTCTGCCTTGTTCTTGCCTTCTGATTCCAGGAGCACAGAACCATCACAACCCTTGAAATGGGAACAAGAAAAGAAGTAATTAACAATACATATATAAACATGTAAGAACGTGTGTGCAAATAATGCCATTTTCAAGAACTTGGAAATAAATGGTAAATTAATTATATACTCTAATAAAACAATCATGGAAATGCATCCGAAGCAGTGCAGCTGGAACTGTTTTATCATTCATCATGGATTTCTTGACAGCATTAGCAACGGTGGACTCAAGCTGAGGGCAGGCGTAGTCATAGTAGCTTAAGCTCAGTGCATCCACAGGAGAAGATATGGGAAAAATCACAAGGGCAAGGGCAAGAACCACTATGGTAGCTGCCATATTAGTTAGTCTAAAATTTTGAATCAAATTCTCTTTTTTGCTACTTAATTATCTACAAGAACTCAAGACAGGCATTTATAGAACATGTCAAGGATGGACGTATTGGAGTAGTTAGGGCTATGGATATAGTTGTTATCATATTTGGTAATCAAGAATATTAGTGGAGCAGCATTGAAGCACGCACATAAAAGGACAAGCCATGCATCACTTCTATGGTTTTAGACTTGGCATGGCCGCTGGTCCGGTCTGGATTGAAACCAACGATTCTGATTTATTGGTTCACGGAAACCAAAATCAAACTGCAAGGTAGTCTCTATTCTAATTACAATTTGATTCAATTTTAATTAATTTTTTTTTAAATGAAAAAAATCGATTTTGATCCGAGATTGAATTTAATTAGACAAGTCAATTCCAATCTAATTCCAATTCGGTTCAAAACCATTTCTGTGAAGCTAATTCATACATATTTCGATTCAATTTTAGTTCCAGACTAAAACCGTCGGTGGCCATGCTTACATTTGACAAGTGCGTGCATGATTTATTAGATTTACAAATAGAAATATTTTGTGTTAGGATGTGACAGAAGAATTCTCACATTACTACATGGTGGAACCACTTGAAGCTAAAATGAGATTAGATACTTACAAAAGAAAAAGTATATATAAGGGGTGATGGAATCAGCAGCATCTTGGACTTTCTCTAAGCCAGATTAAAAATGAAGCAAAGTATGCCAATTAGAAAAGTTCATAGACCCGACAAAAAGATGTGATAGAATATGTTTGGTAGATAAGGTTGAACTAATAAAGGTTTTCTCCCATAATTTAAGTTTGGTCAAGCTTTTATCAGCTTCCAGTTTTGATAGAATGGAATTTTTTTTTAGAAATAAAAGGTGGGAAGAGGGACAAGTAAGGATTTCAATTCAAGAAGGTAAATTTTTAATATTTTTTCATAAAAATAAAAGGATTAATAAAAATCTTCAATAAAGTTATTAATTAATATTAAATATATTTAATATCTTTTTAAGTTAATAAAAAATTTAAAAAATAAAGATTTAAAAAATTTAAAAGGGGCAATTGTTCCCTTTTTTTTTTCTGGGCGTGGCTTCGCTATTGAAAGTGGGTGTCAAGATATGAAATATTTCTTTATTTTATCAATTTATTTTAACAATATAATATTTCATGTTCTTTATTCGTTAAAAGTGAGAAACAGATTTTCTTTCTCTCTCTAGAACTTAGAGAGAGAAGCCCACATTTTCTATTTGGGTTTTATCTTTTTCGAGTCCAACTTGTAGCTTATAGCCGTCCGAAGCCTTCCCCTACCCTTAGTGGGGCAAGGAATGGTTCCCTCTCAACCTAGATTGTGGGTTCTACCCCTCCCCACCACTAAGTTAGGTGTAAAGTCTTGAAGGATATATGGAGAGAGTGTTGATGGCTGACCCAATGCTATAAGAGATTGAGATGCTTATGAATTTTGCCTAGCGTTACCCTCCCAAGATCATAATTGATGATTCTATCCTTTGGATCTTAAGGTTATTATGCAAACTAGAATAGGCTTCAAATGGTAGGATTCAATGGTTTTGCTAGCTCAATCCGAGCTTTCTTGCAGACACCTGTGTTACTCTCTCTCCCTATTTAGCAGTCCAGCTTCAATGCAGATAGGAATGGTAATGGGTAGAATACCCGTGAAAATAATTCTATCCGAATTCAATTAATATTCTTAAAACTCAAACTCATTTCAAACCTAATTATTATTACCTGAAAATATTCGAACTCGTTTATTTTTACATATTTTAATTAATAATCAACATAAGAAATTATTTTATTAATAACTTATATTTTAAAAATTTAATAATTTTATAAAATATTTAAATTTTATTTTATTTAAAATAAAATGTATAAAATTTATAAATATTATTATAAAAATATATATTTTTTATATTTAATTAAATATTTATATACAAGAATTTAAGTGCGGATACGAAACATACAAAATCTGAATTCAATGCAAACCTATTCTAAATTTGATTAAATATTACTTAAACTTATCTTATTACAGTTCAATCGAATCGATTACCTGTAAAAATTCGATCCATTCTCGTCTAGAGATGGCCAGCAATGTTGATGAAGTTGTTGTACCTTCTATTCGATCTTCTGAGGTTTCCTGTGTGAAGGGCTTTGGGCTGTTGTGTGGGCTAGCTTGTGGGCCTTTTGATTCCTTAGGTTTGTTGTATTGAAACCCATGATTGCAATACCATTGTTTATAATAAAATTTACCTTCGATAAAAAAACAAGAAAAAAAATTATAACAATAATAAATAAATAAATAAAAACAAGAGCATGGACACCAAATCTGGCCAGAACTCAAAAGTCTGTATATTAGATTATGTCTGAGGTGGCCCAAAGCTGAGAAGTTCAAACAAAGTGCAGTCATTAGATATCGTGAATTGGACCTACATGAAAAAGAAAACAAAAGAAATTGGTTTGATCTCTCATCTCCGAAACATATGTTAGGATGGGCTTGAATATTGACATTGAAACTTGTGGCCTGCCTTCAATTTCTACCCATTTGCTATTGCACTCGTAAAAAACACAAGGCCTGTCTTGTTCGGTGGGCAATTTTGTTCTTAAAGGATGAGAACAAAAGCCTGGGAACTCACAATTGAATGCAACTATGCAAAGCACATTTCATTTGTCTTTTTCCAACAGTAACACAACATCTGACGATCTTCTGATAAATTGTTGCATTATATTTTATTCATCTAGGTTCATTTTCATGTTAATTCAGACACTACCTTAGTCAGAAGTTTTGGGAAAACCCATTTCTTTTTTTTTTTAATTACAATTTAACTGATATTATTTAATATTACCTCTCTGATATAATCGAGAGGTACTCTTCGTTAATTTACAGCAGAAGTCCTACATCAATTATAATAACACAGCATATAGAATATAAGTAGAAATAAGATAACCTTAACAACTGTTCATTTTACAAGCACATGAAGTGTAAATTTTAAAAATAAATAAATAAAGAAAATCTTATTCTGCAGCAATTTCATTGCGCTTCTTATTCTGCAGCAAAATCTGGAAAATTATCACCAAATATTGTGTATCAAGCTCTGTGCTTTCTTGGTTTAGAAAGGCACAAAAGCTTAGTAGAGTAGTAGCTTTAGAGTTCATGGATCATACTTTTAGAGCTAGAACTGATATGTCCTAGCAATCATCCCTTTCGATGAGAAACAGAAAAGAAAGTGGCGGGCTGCTTTAGTAAAATTATAAGCACGCCTCTGCCAAATCAAACCCTGAACTCCAAAGCCTCTGATGATTTAATTTTAGAATTGTACTGGGCTTGAGAAAGTCTGGCCGAATGCCCAATTGGCTGGTACAATGTCTGTGAATAATCTGGTCTCCCCATCAGTAGTTGTGACCCTGAAGGATAAAGATTGCCCATTGAGATAGGCATTTGACTGCCAATTAGCACCCCAGTTTCTTGACATTGCCATCCACCCTGTTTTTGAGCCTTTAATGGATACAGATTGGATTGATCCAGCCGCTGCCACATTGCTTATCAAGACAAGCTCGAAATAGTCTCTTCCATTAACGGTGAATCTAACTCCACCATGCTTCTTGCATGGAACCCTGCACCGTTGAGTCCCACAGCATGAATTAGGTTTGCTCAATTGTTATACATGGAATAATCCCAAGGAAAAGAAGACGAAATTTGTTACCTTTGGAACAAAACAGGCACGATCCCACCTCTGTAAATACCAATCTTTTCCCATGCAGGCTGAGCCATATCGAAATGCTGGAGGGGAGGGTTGCACCAGCCTCCGTTGTTGTTTGGGAGAGCAAAATTAGGTGGACAGAAATTTGTTGCAGTAATGGTCACAGATCTGCCTTTAATGCACCATCTGGGGTCTGTTAGATAATCACATATGATCTTGTAGCACTGTCCACAGGAAGCTCCATCATTGAATAAAGCAGTGCTTAAAGCAGCAGTCCTGGTTCCATAGCCAGTTGAATACAAGTTACCATATCCACAAGCTCCACCTGTAGCCAAACAATCATGTGTACACAAGTGAAATATATTAGCTTATTCCCTGAAACAGTGAGGAACCCAGAAAAGATAGGAAGTGGAATAGCTGCATACCCATAGTTCCTGAAGCATCACTTCCTCCATAAAAAGTAGCATGACCCTTGGTCCACCCAGAAGCCGCAAAGGCATTAATATTTATAGCTAAGGAACAGAAGAATTGTAGCAAGATTGGCAATGCGAGGATCCGCTTTGCCATTTTCTTAGGAGCACCAGAAGATGTATAGGAAGACAATGGAGATTGAATGGTGAAGATAGGAAATGTGTATTTACATTGACTGGCATTTCCAAGCGCAGAAGTGCCTCTATAAATAAGGGACCAGAGACTTAATTAATGCAAGAACCTCACATGAAGGCTCTCTGCAAGTAGAAAGAAACATGGAAACCAATTTTATTTTCATTTTAATATTGAATTATCTTAATGCAAGACTGAAGAATTCTGACCCTCATTCAATTATTCCCACGTTCTCTTAACCTGTCAATGCCATTGCAATTTGCATAGCCCACATGGTCTTCACCAACAGAGAGCCGTGAAAACTTGAAAAACCCACAAGCATAAGCCCAATTACTCCCTGTTTTTGGCTTTCTTTTAATGTGTTGATTGTTGCCATATGAAGATTAAACCTCATCTTCGCTTGTTTTTCTGCTACTGTATTTTGGCTTAGATCATATCATGTTTCTTCACATGGCATTGCTTTGACCCATTAGATACAATGCCGTTATTTTTGTTTTCTCGTTCACATGACCCGTTTTAACATTTGGCGGTGATGGTTTCTTTCTTATTACGCTATCTCCTTATGATCTGAAAACAGAAGGTTTATCATCTCTCATCTAGATCTCACCCTCACTGTTGATTTGATGTGTATACTATTTACTCCATCCATGGACCACATTCTGATAAATGGATCCATCACCCAGATTTCTCAACTATAGTCACAATCACCCAGTTGGGTATCGAGGGATCATAGCATATGCCAAGCCAGCCTTGTGTCTCAATTTTAGAGGAATTTGGAAATTGAAAGCTTATAAAGGATTTGGAGATCATTAATTAAACCAGCCGTCATTTGGTAAATTTGAGATCATATCATAGCAACAAGAGAAATGTACATTGGAACTAATGGTACAAAAATTGTTTCTAGACCCGTGAGATTTTGAGTTCAAATTTCTTGCAGAATCAATTATACCAAAAAAAAGAAATGCACATGGAAAATTGAAAGCTTGCCTTGTGATTATATGCTGTTTAGCAAAACCATTAGTGTGTGTCTTGTGAGCAGGGAGAGTTTGATAGATCTGCAATCAATTATACATTTTTTATATAAAAATTATATAACTGGGTACAACAACACTTATTGTAAATATCAGTATATCACCCGCACCCCCATATGAAACCTGCCAAATAAATCTCTACTTCTCTACCTATATGACTGAATTGCCAGGGAATGCAATTTTTCCTTGCAATTCAATATATATATATATATATATATCATAGAGTAGAAAATGATAGGAATTGTAGCGTGCACAGCACAATTGCACATGGAAGCAGATTCCTCTTTAATGCTTAAAATTTATCAGGAATTTATTATGCATACGTTTGGAGTACGGAGGATAGTAAGCTAGATTAGACATTTAGATCTCTAGGAATTTGATTTATCCTTTAATTCTCTCTTAATGTGGGAGTTGAATTAATTTAGTCAATAGCAGATTGAGGGCCTGTTTGGATTAACTGTTGAATACAACTGATAGCTGTTGCTGTTAGCTGATAGCTGATAACTGATAGTTGATGATAGCTGTTTTATATTAAGTTTTTGGTAAAATTATATTTAATTATTGCTGTTAATATGTGAAATGACTAATAAGGGTATATATCATATAATTTATTTTATTATTTAAATAAATATAAAATTATAAATTTATTACATTATATTATTTATTTTATTATTAAATTAAATATATAATTATTAAATTAATATATTATATTATATTATTTAAATAAATATATAATTATTAATCTTTTATATTATATCATTTATTTTATTATTGAAATAAGAAAATAATTATTTTTTAAGATAGTTAAATAATTTTAAAAATATAAATAAAATAATTATTATTGTTAATAAAAAATTCTATAATTAATTTTAAGTTTTTGGATATAAATAAATATTTTATATTTTATGTTATTAATAAAAAATATTTTAACAAAATTGAAATACGTTAATTAAAATATTAAAATTACAAATAAAAAATAAAAATATTAATAATATTAATTTTCAAGTTAAATAAAAAAGGATAATATGGTCAAAATAAAAAATAAAACCAGATCAGCTATCAGCTGATGAAATGATTATCATATCGATTGCCATTTATCGGTTTATTTTTAAACTTGCCAAACACCACAATTTACCTGTTTGGGTGTCTATCAGCTATCCGCTGCACTCAACAGGTAAATCAAACACCCCCTGAGTATTGAGCGATCCCTTGACTCGAATTAGGCTTACAGGTAATATAGTTCTTACCAGAAAAAGCAACAATCTCTACACATGTAGCTAACACAAATTCAGCATATTTAACAAATCTGATAACAGAACAGAGAATTGCATAAATGACCACCAATTCCAGTTCAAGTTCAGGGGAATTACATCGTAAGATCTCCCTTAATTTGATTTTCTATCCAACTCAATTCAATTTTAATTAAATCAACCAAATTGAAAATCAATTTTAACCGATTTCAAAGTTTGAACAGTCCAATTCTGGTATAGATTGGGCTCCAAACCGAATCATAGCCGGTCTATATGCCCTGACCCTGTTAAAACCATTAAACTAATTTCATCCAATCTTTCGCCCCATAGAACCTCAACAGTTGGTCAAAGCAAAGAAATTAAGGGGGTGTTTGGTTTACCTGTTGGGTGCAGCTGATAGCTGATAGACACCCAAACATGTGAACTATAGTGTTTGGCAAGCTCAAAAAATAGAAATGATGGGCAAGTGATATGATACCCATCACTCGACTCTATTTTTAGACATTTCTCATCGGTGATAAATGATTTGGTTTTATTTTTTATTTTGACTATATTATCCTTTTTTATTTAACTAGAAAATTAATATTATTAATATTTTTATTTTTTCATTTTAAATTTTAACATTTTAATTAACTAATTTTAATTTTGATAAAATATTTTTTTATTAATAACATAAAATATAAAATATTTATTTATATCTAAAAACTTAAAATTAATTATAAATTTTTCTATTAACAATAATAATTATTTTATTATTTTATTTATATTTTTAAAATTATTTAATTATCTTAAAAAATAATTATTTTCTTATTTCAATAATAAAATAAATGATATAATATAAAAGATTAATAATTATATATTTATTTAAATAATATAATATATTAATTTAATAATTATATATTTAATATAATGTAATAAATTTATAATTTTATATTTATTTAAATAATAAAATAAATTATATGATATATACCCTTATTAGTCATTTCACATATCAACAGCAACAGCTAAATATAATTTTACCAAACACTTAACATAAAACAGCTATCATCAGCTATCGATTATCACCTATCTATCACCAACTATCAACATAAGCATTGGCTAGAATGCTTATCAGCAACTACTTTACTCCCTAAAACTCACCCAAGTGCAACTTCTAAGTAGTTAGTGATTAATGAAAGGACCATGCATATAGGTAGAGCCTTTGATGATAAAGATTGCAAAATGAATCCCCCCGGTAAGATTTCTTCATTGTTACATGAATATTTCCAATGGGAAACGGTATTGAGCTGGCAAACTTTCAAATGAGGGGAAAAGGTAATGGAGTATTAGGATACGCAGCCAGAAAAACAATGTACCGTACTTAAAAATCATCATCATTATCATCATCCCCTTCTACAAATATGTTTTGCAAGTTTTTGCACCTGTTGCTGCCGTTCTTTCTTGTTGACACTTTCCTTCTGTATATTTGGTGGGACCCGCAAAGCCGAACAGCCTTGTTGTGCATGTCGAGGCACAAAACAATTCTAGAGTTATAGGCAATTTGATGCTCATTTGTGGAGCAAATGTCTCCAGTCTCCTTAGACACCATCCACCCATTTGCATGACCTAATGCGGCATCAATTGCACCATCTAGTGCACCATCTAGCCTTCGCTGCAATGCTTTCAGAACCTGCAACCGGTTTGCAGAGTCCAATCTCAACCTTTTAGCGACATCATCAAGGTGAGATGGAGAACGAGAAATGCTGGCGTTGCAGAACCCAGTCCTAATGACATTATGTGTGTTCTGTCTATACTGTAAGTTTCAGCAAACTCTTCTGATAGTCCTAGGTCATTAATCCGTACAGCCTCAGAGATTAATCAGATAGTCATTCACAAAGAAAATACAAGCAACTGAAATAAAGCATGGCTTTCTAACTGACCAAGAAATAGGCCATAGATCAAGAATAATTCAGTTGCACTCACATATATAGGACCTATTTAGCATTGCTGTTGAAACTGTTGTTGAGAAAATCACTTTTTTAAATATATTAATTAGAGTGTTAAAAAATAATTAAAAATTAAATTTAATCAGTTTTAATCATAAAAATACTAAAATAATAAAATAGTTTTTTCCAAACTGCTTCTCTCAACAGCATCTAAATCAGTAATTTTATTCAGAAAAGCAGTTTTAGACTCTGGAACTCAATGCCAAACAAGGCTGTAAGCTCAAAGTATGGCCTACTATTTCCCCCAACGGTAAACGAACCAAGTAAAGGCCACTTGTTACATTGGAATCAGACCAGACCTTTACAAGATGCATGCAAAAGACTTTCATTTACATCCGTATAATCCAACTGAATTGTCTGAATCTTTCCAAGATAAAATAAGTACAGTCAAAACTGAAATGAGCACATTTGACTTCAGACGTTCATTTGACAAAAAGGTATAGCCATGTTCAATATTAAGAAACAAAACTACAATGACCCAAGAATGGGATCAACAGAAAGCAAATAAGAATACAGAAGATAGAGTCGGGAAAAACAACCAAATAATAGGCACCGCACAGAAGATATCCAGAACTTGACAGATTACAAATAATTTACATCAACGCATTTCAATAATAAAAGCACAGAGGGGAGCTTCAGAAAGGAAAGAACACATTCCAACCAAAAATGATTTTTGGAAACCTAGCTCAATTGGAAACTAAAATGCAATTATTCATTAAGTAAATTTCTAATTTAACCATCCAACAAAAATTGTAAATGTTAGCATTTCCCATTTAATTTCAAGATAGATCAGTTAAAAACACAAAACTTATTTATTAATAGAAATTAGAAAAATAATCCAAAAGGCACATCCTAATTCCTAAGAAGAGCCTGGAACTGCAAAGCAATGCCTGCTGATTTGAGTCTGCTCCAAGTCACAGTGATCTAGACCTCAATTTTGCTTGATCACATAGGCTCAAAAGTGTTTCCTGCATCATCATAGTTATGTCACATACAAGCCACTGAATTTCCAAATTTAAGCAACCACTGTCCTCATTTGAAATCAGAATCGAACCAAAATCAACTCAGTCAAACTCGGTACCCAAAAACCAATCCATATTTCATTTTGAAGTGAACTAAATAATTGTACTATTTCTCAGGGGCATGGTTTCAAATCATGGTCACGGTCCGGAAACATGCCTATAATGGCCATAACGCAATAATAATAGCTTGGAACTGTGCAAATTTTTTTGAAAAATTTGCAAAGTTCATAAATGACTATATATTCGTAGATACAAGTAAAACTATGATACACAACAATATAATAAGCACAAATACATCAACTAAAGATATTAAATCTATCATATTTAGACATTATTAGCATTAAACAATAATGTACGTAGAACAGAGATATTTAATGATGGTCTTAGCTTAATAAACAATAAGGGAGAGATTTTGTAGAATAAAGGAGAAATTTGAGTGAAAATTTGATAGAATATGAGAGATATAGTAGCTGTGGAAAAGATGATACTCAAACAAAGAAAAGAGAAGAAAAATAATACTGTTTCCGCATGATTGCAGCAGAGGTATAATTAAAGTAATGGCCATTACTATTACGTAACGGTAAATAACAGCCATTACACCTGCAATTCCATATTTGCCAGTAAATAACGGTGTATCGCATAGGCCCTTCCAAAACCTATATATAACAGCCATTACGTTACATAACGGCCGTAATTTGTAACCATTCCCTAGAGGTCCTAGAGATTCACCATAAGCCTGGACATAGCCCTGACAACAAGTCAATTTCAATCAGATTCTGATCCGCGAAACTAATAAACTTAAATAGGACTGTCCATGGTCGATTCCAGTTTCCATCTTGTTCTGATTTTGGCTTTCATTAGATTTGAGTTAATCCAAAGTTTCAAAATTTTAAATCCAAAGTTTCAAATTTTTATTTTTAATTTTTTATTTTAAAAAAAAAGGGGTTCAAACAGGACCAAACCACCGATTTCAGCTCAGTTTGGTTTATGGGACAGAACTCAGAAATGAGGACGGAGCCCAGTCCCTGAGGTCCTGGTTTCAGTCCAGATCACGCCCATGAACCACTGACCAATTCTGGTCCCGATTTGACTGATTCCAAAGTCAGATCAAGTCATGGTCGGGACTGCCTAGCCATAGGCCAGGTTGGGCCAAGAACTAGACCAAGATGAGCCCAGCCAATCATTTGCATGCAGTTTTTTTTTTTCATTTTTAAAATTACACAATCAAAATATAATTTGTTTTATTTAAATTTTTTGCAAGCAGAACTTTTTTTCTGTAAAGTAAAAAAAAAAAAAAACAATTTTTTTCATTTAATAATTGGCTTCACAAAAAAAAAAAATAATTTGTGTAATTCAAAACTAAAATCAATCCAAAAATCAAACCAAAATGATTCTAACCCTAAAAAACCCTCAAACCAAAATGAGGATTGAACTCAGACTAAACCTGAACCAAAATTGTAAAACTGTCATCCTACTCCCACAAACCTGAAGCGGAAATGGACTGGAACTAGTTTGGCATGTTGCCTGGGAACCAGATTGAACTAAAAATAAAAACCGAAAAAAGAATCAGACTGAATCGAAATTGGATCAGAACTGAAATCAAAACTGAAACTAGAACCACGCTGAATTGAAGCCAAACTGGATGGGAAATCAGGTGGGAATCGTTTAGGGTTAATCAAAACCAGGTTGAATCAGAATTGAAATTTGAACTAAGTGGGAATTGAACTGAAAACGAGCCAAAATCGAAAATCAAAACCAAAAACAGGTTGAACCAAAACCAAATTGAGTGAAGACTAAAACCACCGAACCCAAAATTGCGTTGAATTGGAACTGGGCAAAAATCGAGTTAAATCCAAACTTATGGAACAGTCTACACATTTTAAATTTGATCAAATGACACCTAAGGCTTAAACCTAAATCCATATATCAAAACAGACCCTAACATAATTTGAAAAGTTCATTAAGCACTGAATTATATATGCCAGAATCTCAGAGCTAAAACCTTAACTTAATCATCTTTATTTAAAAAAAAAATTAAATCAGTTTCGCATCTAAAAACCTGACTTTTTTTATTATGAATCACGACAAAAACATCTCTCAAAATCAAACCAAATAGCATTCCACAACAACATAGTGGGTCTAACAACCCCAAGTCATGTGCCAAATGCAGTAGGAGGGAAGGTCACATAAACGCAATCAACAACCCTTGATTAACAAAATTAATTTACACAAAGTCCATCGATAAACATCTATAGAGATTGCAACTTCCGAAATAGTTAAAAAAAAATGAACGGGCAAATGTACCTTAGGAAGATAAGCAGACAGTCAGACATGGACCTCAGAGTGAGAACCAGGCACAAGAGTGAAATTGAGAAATGCAGAGAGCACCAGTGCCGTTAGCTTCCTCCCCAGCCCGATCGTCAGATGAAGCACACAAGCTGTTTGCCAAAGCTATCTCCTTCATCAAATGCAATGAAATTTTATGAAAAAAAAAAAAAAGAGCTTAGAAGCTCCGTAAAAATTGAACTGATACTCTTTTTGACACTTAAGGTGTAGAGTTGAAGGAACAGCTGAGGAAACAAAATGCCAATGAGTTTGATTATCTTTCACCTCCACATCTTGAACCATCTCTGCCAAATGCATATCTATACCAGCATACAGCTATAAGCTAGAATTAGAGGAAAGACCGGTGCATAATTTGGGAAGCTAAACATTCCTACTTGAGGAACCAGGCACTAGGCAGCAAGATTATCAGAGAAGATTTGTACTGGTATCCTTCTTTAGTCATTTTAATTAGTTGGGTAATAATTTGTTCAAAGCAAAGAGAGAGAGATTTTAAAAATAATATTGTAAATTTTAAAAAAAATTATTTCATTTTATAGCGGACCTCGCAGCCATGAAATTGAAAACTACTCCAATAAAAATAAATTGAATTTTTAAAATTTAAAATAATAAAAATACTTTCATCTTATTAACTGTTTATATATTATTTTATTTTTCTTCCAAATAAATACTACTTGTTCCAAATAAATACTACATACTTGCCAAAACTCCTTTGAAACCTCTTTTTTTTTTTTTTTTGTTATTATTATTCTTATATTAGGATAGGCTCACTTTGATTAGCAATTTATCATTGAGTTTTTGACTAATATAAGGGGATTGCCCTTTGGAGATTTCAAGAAATGGAATCAAGCACTAATTAAGCATCATAGAATCAAAAGGGGAAATAATTAAGCACTAATTAACCAAAATGAACCAAACAGAAAAATAAAACAATGCACAGCTCAAAAGAAATAAAAACAGTTACAATAGTTCAAGGCTTCAAGCAGCACACCTACACCTAAAGTGCCCCAAGGCAACAGTTACAAGCTACAAAGATTAGTCTACAGGGTTACATGTGTCCTAAGCCTACAAACTCCTAATTCGGACAAACGGGGAAATTTGTGAAGGGGTTAATAAAATATGATAAATATGATATTGGAGAAGGCATCAAACATAGTCAACAGCACGGCATTTAAAGGGAAGCTGAAAGAGCACCTCATGCAGCCACCTGGATCTGCCCAGTTGATCTAAATCCACGGCCCCTTCCACGGCCACGGCCTACAACATAATAGATCATGATCAACTTTCAACAAACCACATATATAATTCCACATAAATAATTGTCAAAAAGGTGGTGCTTGGACAAATCTAATGGCGTGAGTCACATCTTGAAATTCTAACAACGAAGAAGATAGCAACCACCAACCAGCTCTCCATAACAAATATCAACTATTGCAACAATAGTTAAAAAATAACATGCATCCCATCTACATCAGTTGCAAGCATCAATGAATCTTGTGCAAATAGGTATTACAATCAATGAATAAGTTATACATGAATTAACAGTAGAAAAATAGTTTATTAAAACAATTGCCTTGATGTCACTTGCTATTCTTGCACCACTAGCATGACAGTTGTAAAGATTGCCTTTTTAGAAGCATCATATTGATTAAGGAGAATTTTGTTCAAATAATATAAATCTGTGCTTTGACATTCCAGGAAAATCCAATAATGAAGCAGGCAAGCTGTATAAAAAGGATTAAGTCTAGACTCTGAAGCATGCACTAGAAGCTATCCTATAAACACCTACAAAAATGTAAACCAATATTAATCACAGGTTAAAAAAAGAAGGGAAGGGAGGAAGGGGGGACATACCACGGGCTTGAGCAGGTGCATCATAGTTGTAGCCTCCATCTTGCTGCACGTCATTAGGAGGTCCATTGTATACTCTCCCACGGCCACGTGAACTACGTCCTCTTCCTCTACCTCTACCCCTACCCCTACCCCTACCTTGGCCCCTGTTGCGATCCCAACCACCATCTTCATACTCGGCAACAAATCCATTTCCTGAAGCAAGAATTGAAAAATCAATAATGAAAAGTCAGGATACCTAAACCCTTGTCTTTTTATTTGAAGCTTCCATCAACACAGATTTCAAATTAGCAAATATTTCTTGAATTTACAGTACAAAAGAAACTCCCAATAATGGAATGCTATAAAACAACCACTAATGTTAAACAAGATCATACTTTAAATAAATGAAAAAAGAACATAGTTAGCAAGAACTAAATTAACACACCAAGAAAGCGAGCTAGGTTTAAGTGCAAAGCAAGCTCACTAATTGCTGGTTCCACAGCAATAAACCCACACAATCATATATTAATTGAAAATTTTAAATAAAAGCATAAGATCAAAACCCACATAGACATACCTCTACCCCTTGCCCTCCCTCTACCACCGCGACCCTTACCTCGGCCATTTGGTGAGCCCTCTGCAGCACAAACTTAACTATAAAAAAATGCAAATTTTGGATAAATGAGAATGTGCATATATCATAAACAAGCATCACCTCTTTCATAATCAAATTCTGGTGATCCCTTCACCAGTTCTGCAGGTAAAGGAGGCTGGTACCTGAAAAAGGCAGTGTTCATGAATGATAACAAATTTAGAGTTAACAATAAATTCAATTGTCTACCAAAATGCATTAAACTACCTAAAAGGCATTAATTTTCTGTTCCAGGCCAGCTGACACATAAACAGTGTAAACAAGAACGTCATGACTTCTTAGATACACATGTATGCTAAAAAACACACTATAAAACTCAGAAAGTGTAGCATAAGGTCCCTAAAAACCAATAAGGAATGTCTCGTGAACTTAGAATCTATGTTCACTTGCTACAACATCAGCAGTTGGTACAATCACAAAAAATCAACATCACAATTCACATCACAAAAGTCAGAGCCCGCTTAATTATGCTGTCACATGGTTTTTTCAAAAAGGTGCACTATGAAAGAATTTGAAGGTCAAGAAAAAACTAGTTCATATTAGTGTTCCAAAAACTCAACCCAGCAGCAGATTTATCAAGCTCCTTCTTGGAAAGGGTAACTGTAACCATTGAAACATGCCTTGTGGTTTCCAAACTGCATTGATAAAAAAAAAATAAAAAAAAATAAAAAAAAAGCATCATCCTTAGAATTGTAGTAACAAATGCCACATGCATAAAAAAAGAACAGTAGGCATTGAAATTTTCTTTTCCAAACTATTCTTACGGAAGTAGGCCTTCCTCAAGAGGCTCCCATGTATCAGTTATGTCCGTGGATCCAATTGTTGTGATCTGATGAAGGCCAACAATTCTTCTCTGCATTACAAGTAGAAAAGAGTAAATTGCCATTAATGATCGAATTGTAAGAAGCTCAGTGATGAACTTCTACTAAGTGCAGCAAGCAGAAAAGAACCTTGATTAACTCCACTATAGTCACAGTTTTGTTGATGGCTCTTCCCATTGCTTTGAATACAATTTCATTCGACCCTTTTTCCTTCAAAAATAGGCATAAAAGAACAAATATGACCAAAAAATCAAGGCAACTAAAACTATTAAACCAAGAATCAGAAAAAGTATAGTGCTTTCAACCTACCACTCTAGGAACTTGTACAATAGGCAACACTTGTTCCTTAAACATAATTTGAATTGCTAAAATGAAGCGTAGGTTTCAATTAATTAATTGTATGAACATCATTAACAGCCATAAAAGCCCCACATAGAGAAAAGACCGCTGCAGCATCTATTTTAGGAGTAACAGGATTAGAAAACTCCTAGCAGCTTTAAAAATCCTACTTTTAGCTTTGAAATTTCACAAACTCCTTTAATTACAGTGTACAGCTCTAAGTTTGAACCCATCTCGTCATGTATATACACAATCAAAGTAATACTACTCCCCCAGACCACAAATCGTTACCAATATCAATTAGCATCAGAAATAAGCAAAGAATCACAACAATAAAATGGAAAAAGGAAAAAAAATAACACAAAGCAGAAAAAGAAAAGAGTCTAGAGGACATACTTGAAGCAGACTCATGGCATATGAGATGTAACTGCGCATCCTTCCCAGACTAGTAATGCGAATCTCATTCTCGTCAATTGTTATATCCGCTTTGGGCTTCTCCACTCTCTGGTATCGATCCATCTGCAGTGAAAATTTACCAAACAAGTGATACAATAACTAAAACAAAAGCAATATTAAAGAAAAAACCTAATAAAACAAATCGAAAATAGAACAAGATTTTACATGAGGAATCGAAGAAACGAACATCGAAACTAGGGTTTGGGCGGAACTGAGAGAGATATACCTTAAAGATTCGTAGATAAGTTTGCTCGGCCAAGACAGAGCCCTCTTCTCCGGCTTCGTTTTTTCTTTTAAGCCCCACACCGCTGACTGTGATGTCTCGCGTCTTATAGACCAGCGTCGTTCTTCCAAAACTACCCTTAACTAACTACTTTCATCCGGTTCAAACCGGTTTTCTCCACCAAAACGTGCCTGGTTAGGCTTTTTAGACCGCCACTTTTTATCCTATACAATCACAGAAATGCCATTTCGCACTCCGTTCTTTTATTTTGTCAAGCAGTTAACGGACTCGTTTAGAATTGAATTTAATTTTTGACAGAGTCAATAATAATAATAATAATAATAATTTTATTAATATTAAATCTAAGATAATCATAATTTTTAATAGTCTCTAATTTACATGTTTAAGGTAGCATTTTTCACATTAATAATACAAACTAGATTAACTCAATCATCAATTTAAAATGAAAGTGAATCAATTAAAACAGATTGATAAAAATCATACTTCAACTAAATCAAAATCAACTAAATCATATTTTTTTATCTTTTTAAAAAATTTTAACTATTAAATTTGTTGGAAATCAGAATTGAAAATATAATCGAATTGAAACTAAATAAAATCAACAATACTGAATTGAAATTAGAGGACTTTGTGATCCAATTTCGACCTAGGGATTGCAATTGTTCCCAAGCTCAATCTGATTCATCCTACACCCATCAATTTTTCCTAACCCCACTTTGACTCTAACGGGGGATAGGATAGGGAGAAAGTCTTCCCGCTCCAAATCCTCTTAATAACTCACCCTATATAATAATATATTATTATTTTTTATTAAAAATAATTTATTTATAATAAAAGAAAAGCAACACAAAATATTTTAAAAAGGAAAATGCTATTCCACACGAATTCAACACAATAAAATGGTGAACCATCGGAAGTGAATCCATGTATGTTTCACTTAGCCAGTGGTCCATGATTGTCATATGCTGAATTCACGCATGAACTTTCGTTCTGAATAGCTAGCAGCATTAACATCATCTCTCTGTTTCAAACACTGAAAATGTTTTATTGCATTACCACAATTTCAACACCAATAGTACAATGCTTTTTTCTTCTGATGATATACATTGCAATAAGTTATTCACAGTAAGAAATGCAAAGTCTCCCCACTTTTGCCCTACTTTGCTTTAATCAGCGGGTCGATGATACTTCTCCAGCCATTGTAATCTATGGCTGAGCCAGCTTCAGGCAATGCAAATCCATTGACATAAAAAGTAGGAGTGTCAAATACTCCTCTTGAAGTACTATACTGTCACATTCAGATATTGAACATCAATGGTATGCTATGAGGTAAGAGGAAAATAAAATATGAAAACTAGACCATACAGCTTGCAAAGATGTTGAACAGAAATGGCAATTACCAGAAACAATTCAGGTGAATGGCAACATTCCACCTCATAAATTTAATTGAATCTCATCTTACCTTGAAGGAAACCCTTGTTTCAAGATCAGTTTTTCTGTCATTAAAACCAGATTCAATTGCAGAATAATAAGAGTTCCCAACTGCTTCTGTGGCAAGTTTCACTATTTCTTTTACGACAGAAGCTCTTGATAAGTTGTGTGTTTCAGCATTATAGAACCTCTCCTGATATTAGCACAGAACTAGTTAGTCCACACGACAAAACTCAAATTGCTGCACCAACAAAAACTAGATTCACCTAATTGAAACTAACAGGCAGCTCCACTAATTAAAACTAATGGCTAACTTGGCTAAAAAAAGGTGTAGTAGATAAATCAAGGGCTAATTTAATACATCAGCAGTAAAAACCAATCAGACAACATGTACAGAAACAGAACCTTAACCTTAAAGATACATGTTCAATGAAAAAGACCAATGCCTGTGGTAACATTTTCCCTCTATGTGTTAATGTTCTATAATATCACAATGTTTAAGCATACAATGAACAAGAAGTTGCATAACCCATAAAGGTGGAATCAATGTCTAAAATGTTCAGGTTGCTACAGCACAATTAGTTTCCCCTTATTAAGAGAGCAAATGTAATTATCTTTCCAAAACTTGAGACATAGACCACTATTATTGAGATTCTAACCTGATGTTCATAGAACTGCTCTAACAAGGGGAACGTAGAAGAAGTGTTCAGCAGATTTGCAATATGCAAAGCACGAGAAGCGACAAAAGCATTGTCATGGTATCTGCAGTTTCCAGAATGAACGTTATTAAATCAATTCAAGAAAAAAGAAGTTCAGCATATGCTTTCAATAACAGAGCACAAACAAAACTCCACATGCAACGCATAATGAAGAAATAGATAACAAATTTCTAATGGATCTTATAGTTCTTTATATGCTTACAGTCAAAGTAAAATAGAAAAAAAAATTTGGGATGGAATATATTTGGCCTGGATTTTCAAATTCTAACTTAATAATGAGGGAGAAATAGCATGTCTACTGCACGTAAGAACACGGATTTATCCTGCAAAATAAAGAATCCATTGGCCCCTGTGGAGTGGTACAAATCAAGAACCGTCTTAAGAATTCAGGACAACTTTTCAAATGTCAAATGCTGCCAGCATCTCACAAGAATATACAGGACAACACTTTTGCATAAGTCTACACTACACTAATAAAGCATAGAAAGAACAAGGAAATAGCAAATACGTCTTCAACGAAAGCAACCCAATTGAGACCCTGATACTTTCTTTTCCCGCTTAATCCTAATTAATCCCTTTCTATTTGGCATTTCGGATCATGAATTCCCACATTCCGCATCTCTGCAAATTGCAAACCACGACTTGGGTATAGATTAAAATTAAAAGAAAAAATTCCCCAGAGTCAAGCAACACTAAATAAAATAAATAGAACTAGCACCAAGTGCACAAAAATAATTAATTTTTTTTTCTAATTTCAAGAAAGAGATACTGACGGCAATGGAAGGAGGTGAACAACGAGCGAAGTGCGAGAACCATAGTAATGAAGGGCTTGTTTGAGAGGAGGCCATGAGTCTCTGCTATCGGGGCAGACAGGATCATAGAAGGCCTCAATCAGGATGGAGTCGGTATCACCTGGGCGGTCCTGGTAAATGAACCCATCGTACCTTGCAGGTGGAAGGGTCTGAGCATGTAAGGTCCATGAAGACAAACTGATAAGACAGAAGGAAAAAAGTATCAGAGTGGCAAATTGTGGCCTGGGCATCCTCTGTTCTTCTTCTTCTCTGGTTCAGTAACGTTCTCTGGTAGAGCTCTAATGTATGGACGAGAGATGGAACAGGAAGAAAAGTAACCAATCATCGAAATTCCAATTTAGTACGTGAAGTAAAGAGAAAGTGCATCTTTATTAAGTGTTATGTATCGGTTCAATATCATGTGCTCCATACATTTTTTTTTTTATTTCTCCACACCTTTCTAAGAATATATTGATATATATAATTTTTTTATTTTATAATTATTTAATTTAAAATAAAGTAAAATTATTTTATTATAAAAAATAAAATAATTTAACAAAATTTTAAAATTTATTTCATTAAGCTTTTTAAAATGATTTTTTCTATAAAATAATTAATTACGAATAATTTTATTAATTTAAGAAAAAAATTCATAGCTTAAATTATCATTTTTTTCACAATAGTTTAAGTTTTAATTAAAATAATATATGTTAAATATGAAATGATAAATAAATAAATCACATTAAATTTTATTTATAATATTTTTTTATGTAAATAAATTTCATTTTTTTATTAAGTTAATAAATTTTTTGTAATTAACTATTTAAAAAAATTATTTTATATAAAATTTTATTAAGCCATTTTATTTTTTGTAACAAAAGTAAAACTTATTTTATTTTAAATCAAGTAATCATAGAATATATCAATTTTTTTATTTGTAATTATATATATTTTTAAATTAATTTTTACACATAAAATTAATTTTTTTCCAAACAATTTTAAGTATCTATCTTGCCATTTTCATGGAGATAAATAATATTGAAATGTTTTTTATTAGTATTTAATATATAAATTATTCAAAGTTATATTTAACAATTTATTTATAAATATATGTGATATAGTGTATCCTATGATCCAAGTCAATCTCTAATGAGTTGGATCCCTTTGATTTAATAAGGATCGGATACTTAACAGTAAAATTTGAAAAGCAAAAATATGATATCAATCAAAATGTGTTAATCCCAAATACAAGAAAGTCAGATGAAAATAGAGCTCATGTAAGTAATAAGAACGAGTTCGAAAAGACATGAACATAACAAAAACCATTAAAAAACAACAAGCGTGATTATCACCGAGAATCATCTTAACAAAGTACGTTTTCGTAATATACGGAAGCATACAACTTGACACTAATTAATGGAATTCCAAAAATCTTGTTAGAATGTCTCGTATCACTATATAAATAAACTCTCAATATCTATTCAGATAAATCTACACATTATTCATTCTTTATTGTTACATTGCCATCACAAAATCCTTGAAAATACTACTTAAATGTTAAAGTGACTATCACTAAGCCGCTTGCCTTATTTATTTTTTATAAATTTCAAACAACATATGATTTAATTATACCCAATAAGACCAGTCAGCATCGATATGTATATATTATGTTTGGTAAATAAAGAAATATAATTAAATAAATCCATACAAGAATGACATTAAACATGTATATTATATATTAAAAAAAAATATGATGATTGAATGTGTATTATATTTTTTAGGATGTGTTAGTTTTTTTTTTTTTATTTTTTTTTCACTATTTTTATTTACTCTTGATTTAATTTTAATTTTATATTTTTTATATGTTGAAATAGTTTGACATTTAGGTTTTAAAAATTATAAATTCAAATTTTTATATAAAAGTTCAAACATATATTAATAAATTTAAATATATATAATAAAAAAATCAAAATTTAAAAATGTATTATATTTTTTATTAAAAACAATTTATTTTTATGTATTATATTTTCAAACTTATAATTTTTTTTTAAATAATAAACTATATATATATGATACTATAAAAATGAAAAAGATAAAAAAAAAATCCATAGTAATCTCGGCCCTTTGCCAGGTCTAGCTCAAACAGGCCCTCACAAGCAAGGACTTAATTGAAGACCCAATTTTCATCCTTCCATTTGGACTAGGTATTAAGTATACTTTATTAGTGATAGAGTTAGATCTTATCATTGTAATCATCTACATGAAAATAATAGAAGAAAAGCAACACAAAACATTTTAAAAAGGAAAATGCTATTCTACACGAATTCAACACAAAAATGGTAAGCCATTGGATGTGAATCCATATAAGTTTCACTTAGCCAGTGGTCCATGATTGTCATATGCTGAATTCATGCATGAACTTTCGTTCTGAATAGGAATAGCTAGCAGCAGTAACATCATCTCTCTGTTTCAAATACTGAAAACGTTTTATTGCATTATCACAACTTCAACACCAATAGTACAATGCTTTTTTCTTCTGATGATATATATTGCCATAAATTATTCACAGTAAGAAATGCAAAGTCTCCTCACTTTTGCCCTTCTTTGCTTTAATCAGCGGGTCGATAATACTTCTCCAGCCATTGTAATCTATGGTTGAGCCAGTATCAGGCAATGCAAATCCATTGACATAAAAAGTAGGAGTGCCAAATACTCCTCTTGAAGTACTATACTGTATCACATACAGATATTGAACATCAATGGTATGCTAAGAGGTAAGAGGAAAATAAAGTATGAAAACTAGACTGTATAGCTTGCAAAGATGTTGAACAGAAATGGCAATTAGCAGAAAACAATTCCGGTGAATGGCAACATTCCGCCTCATAAATTTAATTGAATCTCATCTTACCTTGAAGGAAACCCTTGTTTTAAGATCAGTTTTTCTGTCATTAAAACCAGATTCAATTGCAGAATAATAAGAGTTCCCAACTGCTTCCGTGGCAAATTTCACCATTTCTTTTACGACAGATGCTCTTGATAAGTTGTGTGTTTCATTATTATAGAACCTCTCCTGATATTAGCACAGAACTAGTTAGTCCACATGACAAAACTCAAATTGCTGTAACAACAAAAACTAAAATTCACCTAATTGAAACTAACAGGAAGCTCCACTAATTAAAACTAATGGACAAGTTGGTCATAAGATAGGTGTAGTAGATAAATCAAGGGCTAATTTAATAGATCAGTAGTAAAAACAAATTAAACCACAACATGTACAGACAAACAAAATCTGAACATAACAAAGGTTAAAGCCTTAACCTTAAAGATACATGTTCAAATGAAAAAGACCAATGCCTGTGGTAAAATTTTCCCTCTATATGTTAATGTTCTAGAATATCACAATGTTTAAGCATACAAGGGACAAGGAGCCGGCATAAACCATAAAGGTGGAATCAATATCTAAAATGTTCAGCTTGCTACACCACAATTAGTTTCCCCTTATTAAGAGAGCAAATGTAATTATCCTTCCAAAACTTGAGACATAGACCACTATTATTGAGATTCTAACCTGATGTTCATAGAACTGCTCTAACAAGGGGAACGTAGAAGAAGTGTTCAGCAGATTTGCAATATGCAAAGCACGAGAAGCGACAAAAGCATTGTCATGGTATCTGCAGTTTCCAGAATGAACGTTAATAAATCAATTCAAGAAAAAAGATGTTCAGCATATGTTTTCAATACCAGAGCACAAACAAAACTCCACATGCAACACATACTGAAGAAATTAGATAACAAATTTCGAATGGATCTTACAGTTCTTTATACAGTCACAGTAAAATAGATTAAATAAAAAATTGGGATGGAATAGATTTGGCTTGGATTTCCAAATTCTAATTTAATAATAAGGGAGAAATAGCCTGTCTACTGCACATAAGAACACGGATTTATCCTGCAAAATAAAGAATCCATTGGCCCCTGTGGAGTGGTACAAGCCAAGAACCCTCTTAAGAATTCAGGACAACTTTTCAAATGCCAAATGCTACCAGCATCTCACAAGAATATACAGGACAACACTTATGATCTACAACACACTAATAAAGCATAGAAAGAACAAGGAAATAGCTAATAGGTCTTCAACAAAAGCAACCCAATTGAGACCTTGATACTTTCTTTTCCCGCTTAATCCTAATTAATCCCTTTCTATTTGGCATTTCGGATCATGAATTCCCACATTCCGCATCTCTGTAAATTGCAAACCACGACTTGGGTATAGATTAAAATTAAAAGAAAAATTTCCCCAGAGTCCAGCAACACTAAATAAAACAAATAGAACTAGCACCAAATGCACAAAAATAATTATTTTTTTTCCTATTTTCAAGAAAGAGATACTGACGGCAATGGAAGGAGGTGAACAACGAGCGAAGTGCGAGAACCATAGTAACGAAGGGCTTGTTTGAGAGGAGGCCATGAGTCTCTGCTATCGGGGCAGACAGGATCATAGAAGGCCTCAATCAGGATGGAGTCGGCATCACCTGGGCGATCATGGTAAACGAACCCATCGTACCTTGCAGGTGGTAGGGTCTGAGCATGTAGGGTCCATGAAAACAAACTGATAAGACAGAAGAAAGAAAGTATCAGAGTGGCAAATTGTGGCCTGGGCATCCTCTGTTTTTCTTCTTCTCTGATTCAGTGAAGTCCTCTGGTAGAGCTCTAATGCATGGACGAGAGACGGAGCAGGAAGAAGAGCAACCAATCGTCGAAATTCCACTTTAGTACATGAAGTCAATAGAAAGTGCACCTTTCTTCTATCATGTACTGGGTCAATATCCTGTGCTCAATGCATTTTTCTTTTTATTTCTCCATACAATATATTGATATATATAATTTTTTTATTTTATAATTATTTGATTTAAAATAAAATAAAATTATTTTTTTATAGAAAATAGAAAATAAAATAATTTAATGAAATTTTAAAATATATTGCATTAAGTTTTTCAAAATGAGTTTTTTTTAAATAATTAATTATGAAGAATTTTATTAATTTAATGAATAAAAATAAAATTTTTTTAATATATTAAATTATCATTTTTTCATAATATTTTAAATTTTATTTAAAATAATATATATTATATGTAAAATGATAAATAAATAGATCTTATTTAATTTTATTTATAATATTTTTTAATATTATTAAAAAATACTACATATATTTTTTGATGTGAATAATTTTTTTCATTAAGTTAATAAATTTTTCGTAGTTAACTATTTAAAAAAAACTTCATTTTAACAAAATTGTATGAGTTAAATTGTAAAATTTCGTTAAACTACTTTATTTTATGTAACAAAGTAAAATTTACTTTATTTTAAATCAAGTAACCATAGAATGTATTAATTTTTTTATTTATAATTATATGTGTTTTAAAATTAATTTTTACATAAAATTAATTTTTTCCAAACAATTTTAAGTATCTATCTTGACATTTTCATCGAGATAAATAATTTTAAAATGTTTTTCTTAGAATTTAATACATAAATTATTTAAATTTATATTTAATAATTTATTTTTAAATATATGTTATATGGTATACTTTATAATCCAAATCGGTCTCTAATGAGTTGAATCTCTTTAATTCAATGGGGATCGGATACTTAATAGTAAAGTCCACATGTAACACCCTAAAATTTTAAATTTTATTATTTTATGAGTATTATTGATATTTTAATTTTATTTAAATTTTAAGAAATTATTTGAGATTTTTTGGATTTTAAAAATCGGGTTCGATTTTCCGAAAATATAAACTTTGATGATTTTTAAAAATTTATTTAAAGACCACGTGGCAAAACTAAAAATATATTTGAAGTCTACGAATTTTTCTGAGTTTTTTGGAATTTTTTCGGAATTTTTGGACCTCGTTTTCGGTCCCGAGGCAGAGTAAAAATTCAAAATTTTGTATCCTCAATCGAACCGGACCGGATCGGACCGGTCTTCTTCTTTTTCTACCCCTCCCCGCGCGCGTCCGACCCCTCTCCCTTTCTCTCTCTTTTTCTCTCTCCTCCCTCCTCCCTTGCGCCGCCGCCTCTGCTACTCTCCATTTCGACCTCACCCCTCCCCATGACCGGTCACACTGAACGCCGAAAACGGCGCCTGAAGTGGAGCGACGAGTGCGAGCGACCGTTCGACTTCCTGGCCAAAATCCGGCCACCAATCAGACCGAATCTTGTGTCTAAACTCATCTACTCTTCGAGAGATTTCCATAGACACTAAGAACACCGAAATCCATCGAGCGGTTTGTCCAATTTTTACTCGGGAAGTTTTAGCCCATTTTGACTTTCGAGCTAGATTTCTCGCAAACCGTGAATCCCACGAGAAAACCGAGAGTACCAGAGCGCTCTACTCGTCGAGAGCTTTGCAGCGACATAAATTTCAAATTTTTCCGACACCCTTTTTCGGTGGGTCCCACTGAACTTCGCAATGTCTTTCCGAGCATTAAATGAGCTTAGAAAATTCTGAAAAATTTATATACTAACCCCCGTGTTGTGGGCTTCGTGTAGGTATCCTCAATTCGCGGAAATTCGACAGTTGTCTGGGTGTGTGAATTTCCGGCCAGACAGACCCGTTACCGGAAAAGTCTCCGAATTGGACCAAGGTTTTGGCTACCCCCCCATTGTCAGACATCTCGAGCGCGTTCCCGAAGTCGGAATCGGAAAAAGTAAACCTGAACCTTACTTTTTCGTAATTTTCTAGTGCTTAAATAGGATTAAAAATCCATAAAATATTCTTGGTAGCTCAGAAAATTATTATTCTTTTTGCAATAGCCTAGTAATATTGCTAAGGACCGCGGGGCAAAGTTTTAGAATTTTTAGAGCTTGTTTGGGTAGTTTTTGCAAAAATGATCAATTATAAGGACTAAATTGAAATTTTACATATTGTGATGGATGATTGATTTGATGGGCCCAGGAGGGGCTGTGTGATGAGATTGAGTTGTGGATATATGGGTTGTGAATATAGAAGTGTGTTTTGAGCCCTTTTGCAGGTTTGGTAGGTCCTAGGTATAGGGGAGACTCTGCCGGATTTTCGGAACGACTTAGGACGTAATTGGTCTTTTCTTGATTCGTATTGAGTCATTTGTATTAAATAACTGTAATGTAATTGTCAGGTGAGCCGGGACAGCCTTCTTCCTCCGCCCAGCCGCCCCAGTGACCGTTGTCAAGTCTGTGAGTAAAATATTAATTTTAATTGTAATTTCGATATTATTATATGTTTAAGCATGCCCATGTATCACTTATATGCATATATCTATGTAGATGAATCCTAGGCACGATTTATGTTGCATTCATAACTGCGAAAGTGCTATGTATGTTGTTGTGGTAATTTGAAGCAGTGTGCATACGTTGGCGTGCTTGTGATGTGGTGTGGACTATGGATAGGAAGGGTAGTCACGGCTTGAGTTCTTCGCTGGGACCCGTTCCTTCGGGGGTAGTCACGGCTTGAGTTCTTCTCTGGGACCCGTTCCTTCGGGGGTAGTCACGGCTTGAGTTCTTCGCTGGAACCCCGATTTGGTTTATTAAGCGAAAGTCCGGCTTGAGTTCTTCGCTGGCACCAGGTTGGAATTAAGAGAGCTGTATAAGGGATCAACTCCCATATATTATAATTGATATTACTGGGTGTGTGAGTGCTCCAAATTACCTTTTTGCTGTTATGATGTGAATTTATTGTTGATGTTGCATTTCACTCTACAGGGTGCATTAGTTTCAGATAGTTATAAAGATTATGGTTAAAATTGATATTTTACTCTCTGAGTCGAACGCTCACTCCTATTAAATATTTTTTCAGGCTACAAGAGGATTTTATTGTGGTTAACCTGCTTTTCTCCTTCGCAGGTTGTTTATCAATATTTGTGTAATTTTAATTACTCCTAGAATTTCCGCATGTGTTAGAAATATTTAAATGATTCGGGTCTGTAATATAAACTGTTATGTGGACCTGTAAAATTATTATATGCATGTTTGATGGACTGGATGAGGGAGCCGAGCTCCCATTTATCTTTATGTTGATTTGAGTATGTGGAGGATGAGCTGAGCTCCCCAAATGATGATATATTTTGTTTACAGGTCGGGTGAGTCAAGAACTCCTCGTTGAAATGTCCACTTTATGGTCGGACTCTGTCCGGTTGAATTCTTGAAATTGGGCCCAAATGGGCCTTAGAGTTGGGTTAGTGAATAGTTAGGCTTACTACGGGCCTTGGGGGCTTTAGGCTGGCCCAGGTCCTAGTGCCGGTCCGGCCCATAGGTTAGGTCGTGACAAATGTGGTATCAGAGCTTAGGCTCCAGATTCATAGGGAAAAATTGTCTAAGTGTTGGGAAGAGTCTACTAGGAGTCACATGCGGAAAATAGGGTCTACATTCGTCTTGTATTGTCATCTTTGCTTCTAGTTTTTGCTTTATATATTGTGTGTAAACATGAGTCTATAGAGCTATGTAATGTGCAGTTTTGATTTTTGTGGGCTAATGCTGCTGAATTTCAGGAAAATGCGTAGAAGCAGGAGAGCTGCCATCACGTAACCGGATGTGCTGACGAGGTGTCGGACAGGGATGGCGCCGCCCAGGAGGCGGGGTAGGAGGCCTAGAGCTGCTCAAGTAGAAGAGCACCGCCACGGTCAGATCGATCGTTTATGGCACAGGTCCCATGGACCCCATGGCAGTTACTCTAGCTGGGTTGCAGAGAACCATCGACATGATGGCGCAGTATATGGTCCACCCTCCACAGCAGCAGTCCACCGCACCAAGAGGGGAACCTTACAAACAGATAATTAATTTCAAGAAGTTGGTGCCTGGAACTTATGATGTGTCAGATGATGCATATCGGTTTTTGGATTCCTGCAGACAGGCAGGAACAGAATTGCAGTTGACTGATAGAAGACTAATAGAGTGTATGCAGCATGTCATGGGGCCTATGCCTAGACAATGGATGAATGACTACATATTACCTCGGATGGAGGGTTTGTCGTGGACTCAGTTTGTGGAACTGTTCATCAATCGGTTTGTGCCAGAAAGCTTCAGGGATCAAAAGCAGTGGGCCTTTGAGGCCTTAAGACGAATGGCAGTGCAGAGATGAGTATGTTACAGAATTTCTGGAATTGAGCAGGTATGCCCCTACAGCAGTATCTACAGAAACTATGAAGGTGAAGAGATTCCTAAAGGGGCTGGATAGAAGGTATGCAAACCTGGCCATGATGTCTGATCAGTCTTTTGATGTGGTAGTTGATCGAGCCAGACAGATAGAGATTAGCTATGTTATGGATTACAGTGGAAGGGCAAAGAAAAACAGAGCAAAGGGTTCTTCAGGTGTTCCCCACATGGGTACTCCAGATAGTGGTGGCCAGAGTAATTTTAGAGGAAGAAGTAGGAACAAGAATAGTGGTTTTAAACACAAATCTCGAGTTCGCACAGGTGCGGATCCAAAGAAGGGTCACAGCTCAGTGGCATGCAGCCTGAAGTCCTGTTCAGATCCTCCTTGGCACCTTGTGCACAATGTGGAAGAGGACATTCAGGACATTGTATGATGGGTTCAGGAGTATGCTTCAGGTATGGCCAACTAGGTCACTTTGCTAGGGAATGCCCCATGTTCAGCGAGCCACAGATGGGGTCACAGGGTTCTGTTGCAAATGTTCCTCGTCAGTTGTATCCGGGTGCTTCCAGCATGGCAGGCAGTCAGTTCAGTGGCCAACAAGGCCGAGGACAAGGGGGACGTGGATTTGGAGGCAGATCAGGAGGTAGAAGTCAGTATCAGGGTTCTGCCACTCAGGGTAGGGGTCAAGCTCGGGTTTTCACTCTGACCCACCAGGATGCTCAGGCTTCCAATGCAGTTGTGGCAGGTATTCTACTAGTCTGTTCCTATGAGGCTCGTGTTTCGATAAATCCAGGTGCTACGCACTCATTTGTCTCCCCTGTGTTTGCCATGAGATTGGGTAGAAACCCTACAACTTTAGAATGCCCTTTGTCGGTAGCTACCCCACTTAGTGACAACATAGATGTAGATATGGTTTTTCCGGGTAGCCCAGTAGTAGTGGATGGAAAGATTCTCCCAGCAGACTTAGTTCCTCTACCAGTAATGGATTTCGATGTAATCTTGGGGATGGATTGGTTGGCAACTCATTATGCCACTTTAGACTGCAGGAACAAGAAGGTGTATTTCCACGTACCCAGTGTGGAAGAGTTTAGCTTCGATGGTGACAGGAGCGTGGCTCCATATAACTTGGTGTCAGCAATTAGTGCTAGAAAAATGTTGAGGCGTGGATGCCAAGAATATTTGGCATTGGTGAGAGATACATCTGTAGAAGGTGTCAACATGGAAAATGTTCCTGTTGTCAGAGAATTCATGGATGTCTTCCCTGAAGAGCTTCCAGGGTTGCCACCAAAAAGGGAAATAGAGTTATGCATTGATATTGTACCGGGTACAAACCCCATATCAATGCTGCCTTATAGGATGGCGCCAGTAGAATTGAAGGAGCTAAAGGAGCAACTACAGGAGCTTTTGGACAAGGGTTTCATACGTCCGAACACTTCACCCTGGGGTGCTCCTGTGCTATTTGTAAGAAAGAAAGATGGGTCATTGAGGTTGTGTATTGACTATAGACAGCTGAACAAGGTGACTGTGAAGAACAAGTATCCACTTCCTCGGATCGATGACCTATTTGATCAGCTCCAAGGGGCTAGATTCTTTTCCAAGATAGACTTACGATCAGGCTACCATCAGTTGAGAATCAGGAATGAGGACGTGTCCAAAATGGCATTCAGGACAAGATATGGTCATTATGAGTTCTTGGTAATGTCTTTTGGACTCACTAATGCACCAGCAGCCTTCATAGACTTGATGAATAGGGTGTTCAAGCCGTTTTTGGACCGTTTTGTCATCGTATTCATAGATGACATTTTGGTATACTCTCGGACCGAGGAGGAACACGTGTGGCACTTGAGAATGGTGTTGCAGACTTTGAGGGAGCACCAGCTATATGCCAAATTTTCAAAATATGAATTTTGGCTAGAAAGCATCTCATTCTTGGGACACGTGGTTTCTAGTGAAGGTATTCAAGTGGATCCCAAAAAAATTGAAGCTGTAAATGATTGGCTTAGGCCTACAACAGTCAATGAGGTGCGAAGTTTTCTAGGTCTGGCTGGCTACTATAAGCGATTTGTGCAAGATTTTTCCAGGATAGTGGCTCCCCTAACTAAGTTAACACGGAAGAATGTTCCATTCATTTGGACAGATGACTGTGAGAAGAGTTTTCAGACACTTAAGGAGTGTCTAACCACCACCCCTGTGTTGACACTATCAATGAGTGGTGAAGGATACACCGTGTATTGTAACGCCTCCAGAGTTGGCCTAGGGTGTGTTTTGATGCAGAATGGAAAAGTAGTGGCTTATGCTTCAAGGCAGTTGAAGAGGCATGAGCAGAACTACCCCACCCATGATTTGGAAATGGCGGCTGTAGTCTTTGCACTAAAAATCTGGAGAAACTACCTGTATGGTGAAGTGTGCGAGATATACACCGACCACAAGAGTTTGAAGTACATCTTCCAACAGAGGGATTTAAACTTGAGACAGAGAAGATGGATGGAGCTTCTGAAAGACTATGATTGCATCATCCAGTACCACCCTGGGAAGGCCAATATAGCAGCAGATGCTTTGAGCAGAAAATTTTCTGGCAGTTTGGCGCACATTTCAGCAGAGAAAAGACCGTTGATTCAGGAAATACATGAGTTGATGGATCAAGGTTTAATCCTAGATCTTTCAGATGAGGGGGTATTGTTGGCTCATTTTTCAGTGAGGCCAGACTTGCGCGATAGGGTTAGAGTTTCCCAGCACAGAGACCAACAATTGATGAAGATCATAGAAAGAGTATAGCAGGGTGAAGGTGGTGAGTTTGGATTTGCCAATGATGGAGCCCTAGTGCAAGGTTCTAAGATATGTATGCCCGATGTGGACAATCTCAGAAATGAAATCATGCAAGAGGCACACTATACACTGTACAGTGTCCACCCAGACTCCACCAAGATGTACCATGATGTGAAGGATAGCTATTGGTGGAATGGCATGAAGAGAGACATAGCAGACTTTGTGTCCAAGTGCTTGACTTGTCAGAAGGTAAAGTTTGAACACCAGAGACCATCAGGGAAACTGCAAGAGCTCCCTATCCCAGAATGGAAGTGGGAAATTATCACTATGGATTTTGTGACTGGGTTGCCTCGTACCACGCCAGGATATGATTCGATATGGGTAATTGTAGACCGCCTAACCAAATCAGCTCACTTCTTGCCTGTGAAGACTACATATTCTGTTGCACAGTATGCCCGACTCTATATTCGAGAAATAGTCAGATTGCATGGAGTTCCGACTTCCATAATATCTGATAGAGGGCCCCAGTTCACTTCTCGATTTTGGAGGAAGTTGCAGGAGGCACTTGGCACACAGTTGAACTTTAGTACTGCTTTCCACCCTCAGACAGACGGACAGTCAGAAAGGACAATCCAAACACTGGAAGACATGCTTCGCATGAGTGTTTTGGATTTTGGAGGTCAATGGGATGATCAGCTAGCTTTGGTGGAGTTTGCCTACAACAACAGTTACCATTCCAGCATAGGAGTAGCACCCTATGAGGCACTATATGGAAGAAAGTGTAGGTCTCCTCTGTGTTGGACGGAAATGGGAGAAGCGAAGGTGCATGATGTAGATCTAGTGCAGTACACTTCAGAGGTAGTTCCTTTAATCAGGGAACGATTGAAAACAGCTTTCAGTAGGCAGAAGAGTTATGCAGACCCCAGACGGAGGGATGTGGAGTTTGCAGTAGGCGACTATGTATTCCTGAAGGTTTCTCCAATGAAGGGAGTCATGAGATTTGGAAAGAAGGGCAAGTTGGCACCTCGGTATATCGGACCTTTTGAGGTTACTGATAGAGTTGGAGCAGTTGCCTACCGGTTGGAGCTACCACCCAACCTTTCTCATGTTCATCTTGTGTTTCACATCTCCATGCTCAGGAAATACATTCCAGATCCTTCTCATGTACTACAGCCGGATGTAATAGAGCTAAAAGAGAACTTGACATTTGAGGAGCAACCTGTAGCCATAGTGGACTACCAAGTGAGACAGCTAAGATCAAAACAGATCCCTATGGTTAAGGTTTTGTGGAGGAGTCGGTCGGTGGAAGAGTGTACCTGGGAGTCAAAACGGGACATGCGTAGCAAGTACCCTAATCTGTTCAATGTGTAATCTTGTACTTTATTCTGAGTTGTGTAAAATTCGAGGACGAATTTTCTGTGAGGGGGGAAGAATATAACACCCCAAAATTTTAAATTTTATTATTTTATGAGTATTATTGATATTTTAATTTTATTTAAATTTTAAGAAATTATTTGAGATTTTTCGGATTTTAAAAATCGGGTTCGATTTTCTAAAAATATAAACTTTGATGATTTTTAAAAATTTATTTAAAGGCCACGTGGCAAAACTAAAAATATATTTGGAGTCTACGAATTTTTCTGAGTTTTCTGAAATTTTTTCGGAATTTTTGGACTTCGTTTTCGGTCCCGAGGCAGAGTAAAAATTCAAAATTTTATATCCTGAATTGAACCGGATCGGATCGGACCGGTCTTCTTCTTTTTCTTCCCCCTCCCCGATCGCGTCCAACCCCTCTCCCTTTCTCTCTCTTTTTCTCTCTCCTCCCTCCTCTCCTTGCCGCGCCGCCGCCTCCCCTGCTACCCCAGCTCGCCGCCTCACCCCTCCCCCACGACCGGCCGCCGCCTTGAGTTCTTCGCTGGAACCCCGATTTGATTTATTAAGCGAAAGTCCGGCTTGAGTTCTTCGCTGGCACCAGGTTGGATTTAAGAGAGCTGTATAGGAGATCAGCTCCCATATATTATAATTGATATTACTGGGTGTGTGAGTGCTCCAAATTACCTTTTTGCTGTTATGATGTGAATTTATTGTTAATGTTGCACTTTGTCACGACCCAAACTATGAGCCGGACCGGCACTAGGACCTGGGCCAGCTTAAAGCCCCCGAGGCCCGTAGTAAGCCTAACTATTCCTCAAATCCATAACCAGGCCCACAATTTGGACCCAATATGCATATAAGATAATTTAAATTAAACTGTTATAATTTCATTTTGGGCCAACTTAGCCCAGAACTTTTCAGAAAACTAAAATCAGGGGAGCCCAGCTCAACCCTATTACCTCATTTATAACCATTTAAAACTCATAAAATTTTTTTCTTTTCATTTATTAATATGAAAACTTGAATTCATACAGTCTCTGATAGGCTTAATGCTACTACTAGCACATGCGGAGTCCTAAATTACAAATTTAGAGAATAATAATACAATTAAGTAATCTTTTCATAACCTGAGAGGAAAGGGACAGGTTATTCTGAAAAATGTCTCCTCCTGTAGCCTGGAAAAATATGGTGAACAGGAGTGAGCGTTCGACTCAGAGAGTAAAATATCAATTTTAACCATAATCTCTATAACTATCTAAAACTAATGCACCCTGTAGAGTGAAATGCAACATCAACATCATTTTCACATCATAACATCAAAAAGGTAATTTGGAGCACTCACACACCCTGTAGTATCAATCATAACATATGGGAGCTGATCCCTATCTGACTCTCTTAAATCCAACCTGGTGCCAGCGAATTACTCAAGCTCGGACTTCCACTTAATAACCAAATCGAGGGTCCCAGCGAATTACTCAAGCCGTGACTACCCCTCGAAGGATCGGGTCCCAGCGAATTACTCAAGCCGTGACTACCCCGTCCTATCCATAGTCCACACCACATCACACGCACGCCAACGCACGCACACTGCTCCAAATTACCACAACAACATCCATGGCACATCAACAGTTATGAATGCAACATAAATCGTGCCTAGAGTTTAACTACATAAATATATGCATATAAGTGATGCATGGGCATACTTGAACATATAATAATATCGAAATTACAATTAAAATTAATATTCTACTCACAGACTTGACGATGGTCACTGAGGCGGCTGGGCGGAGGAAGAAGGCTGTCCCGGCTCACCTGACAATTATATTACAATTATTTAATACAATTGACTCAATACAATTCAAGAAAAGACCAATTACGTCCTAAGTCGTGAAAATCCGCAGAGTCTCCCTATACACGGGACCTACCCAACCTGAAAAAAGGCTCAAACAACACTTCTAAATTCTCAATTCCCACAATCACACCTCATCAATATCACATGGCCCCTCCTGGGCCCTCCAAATCAGACAATACTCAAAATCTTAAAAATTACGTTTTAGTCCCTATAATTGACATTTTTCAAAAATCCACTCAAACAAGCTCTAAAAATTCTAAAATTTTGCCCCGTTGTCCTTAATAATATTATAAGGCTATTGCAAAATGAATTGTAATTTTCTAGTCACCCATGAATATTTTATTCAAGAATTTTACTCAATTCCATAAGTTTCCATCAGCTAACATATTATTAATTCAACCCAATTTAATATTCACATATTTAAACCTCCATCCTCAAGTTTCAACCAATCATATAAAATTTAAACATCTTAATTTCAAACAATCTTATATGCCTATATGCTAAAAATTTAACTAAAATCCATCCATATTTCTCAAAAATATTCTACGATCACCCAAAAATTCAACTAACACCATAGAATATCTCCAAATAATTTTACTTTCATCATATATTTTTCTTAGAATTTTTCTCCAATTTTTCTGTTTAAGAAACATCGTATTTATGCTCTGCAGACAGAAATAATAAAAATTGTCTTAGAAGTTTATCTGTCTCAAAAATTCGAAAATTTATGAGGAAGCCTCGGAAGTTGAACCATCTCCATAGCTCACCGAGCCACCACGCGCCTCACTGAAGACAGCCGATCGCCGCAACATTTTCCGAATCTGATCATACCCCATGTTCCTCTCCTCTTCCTCGTCCATATGTGGTCTCGGATCGTCGATCCAACGGTCGGATCGTCGTAGATCTGACGAAAAAGCTTGAAAAACCCGAAACTCCTCTCCTCCATATCTCACTCATCCGACCTCCATTTGATTCAAAGAAAGCTCTCGGAACAAGCTTTTCAACGCCACCGGAATCGCCTCGATCGAACGTCGGACGAAGCCGGAATCGCGCTGGAAAGTTGCTGCCCATTGTGCGCGCGTTTTCTCTCTCTTCTCCCTCTCTTGCCGCGTTTCGGTGGTCTGGACGTCGCGGAGGGTCGCGGCGGGTGGGGAGCTGAGGGACGTCGCCACCGGTCACCGAGAAAGGAAGAAGAAGAGAGAGGAAGGAGAGGAAAGAAGAGGAATGGGGGTTTCCTCCTCCGATTTTTGAAACATTTTTTTTTTTTTTTTAAGAAAAGTTGGCTGTGACAGTGGGAAACCCACTGCCACACGCCAAAAATCCCATCAGCAATATTATTTTATTTTATTTTTTTTATATGGGTTGTTACATTCTTCCCCCCTTAAGAAAAATTCGTCCTCGAATTTTCGAAGAAACAAGAGATATGGAAAAGAAGATTATCGGAACAAGTGAAATCATTACTCCTCCAAATTATGCAGATTGGTAAAACATTTATTCTTCAAACTCTTCTAACTATTCATTGACCATTTTCTGACATTTTAAGTATTCGCTATACCTCACCGTTCTTGACTTGATGTCTCATAACTTTAATCAACTTTAGTGTTTACCTCACTTTTATTACGCCCCAACATGTCTCTTGGTGACTTCAGTCATCATTCCTTTGTTTTAATAATATCTGTTTTCCCTAATGACATAACTTATGTTCCTTGTTCCATGGTATCTTATGAGTAGCTTTCCTGTAGCACCTAGTCTAGGCATCCTGTTCGAGATCTTCACTCGTCTTATGACCTCAGTGGTCAATACCTATAAATCTTCTCACTCCCATGATATTTCAAATTTTTAATCTCCTTTTGTGTCATTACTAAGGTACTTAGACCAACCTCTGTCCATCTTATGTAACTAGTCAGGTAGAGTCTCTACTAAGGGCCAAGTGTATCATTTATCAATATTGGAAAGTAAACTGGGTCTCTCCTTCTAGGTAACAAAAGTGTTTATATTCCCTGACAACTCAATCCATGCGACTTTATCAATTCTCACTCCTTCTCTGGAATGGAAATATCTAGACTTCTTCCTATAGCTTCTTAGTTTGTGGCCTACTTCTGACACATTGGCACTCAGATCGAGGCTCCACTACTCCTTTAATCTATCATCTCATAATAACTTATTTTAAACATCCCTTAGTGTGTTCCTAGCATACATATTCCTCCTTATCCTCATCATTATAACTGGCTCTATCGAGCTCTTTTTCTGTCCTTTGCATCTTATCCACTTCCCTTTTCCTATTTTTAGTATTGTTGATATCTTTTCAACCTGCTGTACTTATTCATTAATCTTAGTCCTATTTCACCCTTACACCTTTTTCCTTCAATGATATCCATCCCATCATCAACTTTAACTTTCATTTTATTTCTTAGTCTTATCTTGATTACTAGTTCCATTACTTCGAGAATTTTAACCTTATGGCTTACTCCTGCCAGCACATTCTTCACCTTTTGTAACACTCATAATTAACCATAGAAAATTTTCCTTGTATCCCATTTTTCCAACTTAACTATCAGAACATTATCATTCCCTACCAGCCTTAGTAGGAAATTACTTATCCTGGATGGATATGAGCCCCAGAACTATAAGTTCCATCTGAACTAACACGGCTATGGGAAATGTGTGCCATGCCTTAATTCTAAACAAAATACTTCATGTGTTCATTCTCCTTAATATAATCACATATACTGCATATAGCTTTCTAAACTTCAACCTCAAATTATCCACCAGCAACAATTTCATCTATTGAAACTCATCCATAAATAGTACTTCCTCTAGCTCATAGTTTAAAATGGTGGCAAGCCTTGGTAGCTAACTCCTTTTGACTCCTGTCATTATTCTGATCGTCATTTCGTATTTAACACTAGGTACGTACTTACTGTCATTCTCATATCACGAAATTGTATATGAATTGGTGCCTACTAAACTCTCAAATAACTAGGTCTCCTTGACTCAGTCTCTGTTCCTTATATAACCTTTTAGAATCAAAAGCACAAGCTAAACTTGAAAAGAAAGAAAAATATCCTCTTATATTCAACTACGCCCAATTGTCCATATAATAACGTTTAACCTATGTTTCTTAGTCTTTCTCTTCAAATTTCATCATCTCCTAGCACAATTGTGCTCTACCTATAAGGTATCATCTGCCTGAACCCTATACTGTACCATTGTCCTTCCTGACATAATATTTTATAATTTATTAACTTTACTTATACTCGACCTATGATTTATATCTATTATAGTTTATATTGTGCCCTTAACTTTTGTTGATTCCTGAAAGATTTCTCTCACTAATAGATTCTTCCAACACTAATTCCACCCTTATCTATGGTCATTAATTTGATCCTTGAACTTTCTAGTGATTTATAACCACCCAGACTTGTCACTTTTCGTTCTACCCCTACTGTTGTTCTGTCGTTATTGCTTCATTGCAAAGTGATTCTGTTGATCACACTAAAAATGTTTGCCTGACATTCATAACGAACCTCTAACTACCTTCTCACTATCTCAAAAGTCTAACCTCAAGCCTATGTGTCATTATCTATAATTCTTTTCACTCATCATACCTATTTGATCCCTTAGATTAACTTTTATTCAACTTACTACTTACTAATTTCTTCTTCTCTGCCTAATTAGATAGTCCACAATATCATCGCACACCTTCTAGCTTTTTACTCATTATTATTGTATTCCATACCTCCATCACTATTCTTGCTAATATGGTCCCATTTTGGGTTCTCCATCCTTGTCATTCACCTTGCCAAAAATAACACTTAGCCTACCCTATATCTTAACTTTGTTCCTTTTATTATGCGCCCTTCGAATTGTCCTTTCATTTATTTCCTTTGTCTTACCCAAAATAGAACTTGACTATTCTGTCCCTGGTTCCATTCTTCTTCCTAACATGACAACTGTACCTGCTAACTATATCTTCCAGAGTCTCTACCACGTTATCACATATCTGTGCTACTCAGATTTGGTCCTTTGATCACTCTAGCTAGTACTCCCACTGGCATTTAAATTATATTGCATCTGCAATCAATTGTCCAAACCTTCATTCTGCACTTTCTTTATCCATTGGCCTTCTATGATTTATCTTCGCTAATTTATTTCTCTTAACACTATTATAATTAGATTATACTATTGTTTTGAATAATGTGAAGTTAGAAAGGAACTCAGGAAATTACAGTCATACTTTTATTGTAGGATCTCTATTCTTATCCTTTAGCTTACATAATATCCTTACTACCTCGAGAACTGATTCTGCAGTAATTTTATTTATTTGTTGTTATCATTATCATTATTATTATTATTATTTTCTATATTTACTCAATTCGCCAATACTTAAGATTCCGGGTACCCAAACCCGTCATCCAATTCAAAGGATTTACATCCATCGCGATCTGATTATATATGATTTCTATAATGGAACTTGTATCCTCTCTAGGATACCCGAGCCAACTACTCTCTACCACACTCTACAGTCCCATCTGGGGCACTATTTGGTTGGTCACCATCATTAGTAATAACTTTCGATCCCTTCTGAAAAGATAGGACTACATCCTAACTTGCTGCAACAAAGGTACATCTACCACCTTGCCAGAACCATGTTAAGTTAATGACTCTTTTATCATATCATAGCTCTATAAATCATCAATTCATAGTTTCGACCTTCTCTAGGTAGTAGAGTTGTACTTTATTCCATACTGATACACACAAGGTATACTATTCTCACTCTATAGGTGTCACCTTTACTTTGTAACTAGTCCGAAACCTCTGGTCTGATGGCAACTTTTATTGTAACTCTAGCTCATGCTGGGGTAACCGAGTCACTGACTCTAGTTATCACCCAACTGTAACCTTTCGATATTCTAGCTCTAGACTCTTAACCAGGAGTTCCCAACTCCTCTGCAGATATAGAACTCTGTTCTGGTATAATTGTACCAAAACAGAAGCCATCCGCAAATACCCTCATTATGGAGCACCACGGGGATGCACGCAGCTCTATACAATAATCTCATGTCGATCAGAATCTGCACTACAGAGCGGACATCGAGAACATTGTATAGTTACTACGATACGTCTGCGGACTAGGTCTCCTAATTTCTTATCTCTCCGAATCTTCTATTATCACAAACTTATTCATTGGGTCATCCACGATGATTGCCAAGATGGGTATCCTCATCCTTATCTAGGGCAACTGTACTTTCAAGACTCATCTTTATGTACTCGTGCCTTGCACGAAATGGGCACACCATTTAAACCCATACTGACAAAAATATAACATTTCTTGGAGTACGTATCCTCATGATAGACCTCACATGTCTACTAACTCTATTTCACATTTACGTACTGCGAAAAATCAAGACACTAACTGAGGTAATCTTATATTTCCCGAGGTATAACGCAGATTCTAGAAACAAAGAATTACAGAAAAAGACGAAACAGAATCCTATACTCCGCATGTAACATCCTAACAAGACTCCTTTTACACTCCCAAGTATATTATTTCCCATGAATCTAGAGCCTAAGCTCTGATACCAACTTTGTCACGACCCAACCTATGGGCCGGACCGGCACTAGGACCTGGGCCAGCTTAAAGCCCCCGAGGCCCGTAGTAAGCCTAACTATTCCTCAAATCCATAACCAGGCCCACAATTTGGACCCAATATGCATATAAGATAATTTAAATTAAACTGTTATAATTTCATTTTGGGCCAACTTAGCCCAGAACTTTTCAGAAAACTAAAATCAGGGGAGCCCAGCTCAACCCTATTACCTCATTTATAACCATTTAAAACTCATAAAAATTTTTTCTTTTCATTTATTAATATGAAAACTTGAATTCATACAGTCTCTGATAGGCTTAATGCTACTACTAGCACATGCGGAGTCCTAAATTACAAATTTAGAGAATAATAATACAATTAAGTAATCTTTTCATAACCTGAGAGGAAAGGGACAGGTTATTCTGAAAAATGTCTCCTCCTGTAGCCTGGAAAAATATGGTGAACAGGAGTGAGCGTTCGACTCAGAGAGTAAAATATCAATTTTAACCATAATCTCTATAACTATCTAAAACTAATGCACCCTGTAGAGTGAAATGCAACATCAACATCATTTTCACATCATAACATCAAAAAGGTAATTTGGAGCACTCACACACCCTGTAGTATCAATCATAACATATGGGAGCTGATCCCCTATACAGCTCTCTTAAATCCAACCTGGTGCCAGCGAATTACTCAAGCTCGGACTTCCACTTAATAACCAAATCGAGGGTCCCAGCGAATTACTCAAGCCGTGACTACCCCTCGAAGGATCGGGTCCCAGCGAATTACTCAAGCCGTGACTACCCCGTCCTATCCATAGTCCACACCACATCACACGCACGCCAACGCACGCACACTGCTCCAAATTACCACAACAACATCCATGGCACATCAACAGTTATGAATGCAACATAAATCGTGCCTAGAGTTTAACTACATAAATATATGCATATAAGTGATGCATGGGCATGCTTGAACATATAATAATATCGAAATTACAATTAAAATTAATATTCTACTCACAGACTTGACGATGGTCACTGAGGCGGCTGGGCGGAGGAAGAAGGCTGTCCCGGCTCACCTGACAATTATATTACAATTATTTAATACAATTGACTCAATACAATTCAAGAAAAGACCAATTACGTCCTAAGTCGTGCCGAAAATCCGGCAGAGTCTCCCCTATACCTGGGACCTACCCAACCTGCAAAAAGGCTCAAACAACACTTCTAAATTCTCAATTCCCACAATCACACCTCATCAATATCACATGGCCCCTCCTGGGCCCTCCAAATCAGACAATACTCAAAATCTTAAAAATTACGTTTTAGTCCCTATAATTGACATTTTTCAAAAATCCACTCAAACAAGCTCTAAAAATTCTAAAATTTTGCCCCGCGGTCCTTAATAATATTATAAGGCTATTGCAAAATGAATTGTAATTTTCTAGTCACCCATGAATATTTTATTCAAGAATTTTACTCAATTCCATAAGTTTCCATCAGCTAACATATTATTAATTCAACCCAATTTAATATTCACATATTTAAACCTCCATCCTCAAGTTTCAACCAATCATATAAAATTTAAACATCTTAATTTCAAACAATCTTATATGCCTATATGCTAAAAATTTAACTAAAATCCATCCATATTTCTCAAAAATATTCTACGATCACCCAAAAATTCAACTAACACCATAGAATATCTCCAAATAATTTTACTTTCATCATATATTTTTCTTAGAATTTTTCTCCAATTTTTCTGCTTTAAGAAACACAGATTTATGCTCTACTGCATGAGAAATAATAAAAATTGTCTTACCCGAAGTTTATCTGTGTCTCAAAAATTCTGAAAATTTATGAGGAAGCCTCTGGAAGTTGAACCATCTCCATAGCTCACTGGAGCCACCGCCGGCACCACCGCAAGATGGTGACGCCGGTCGCCGCAACATTTTCCGAATCTGATCATACCCCATGTTCCTCTCCTCTTCCTCGGTCCATATGTGGTCTCGGATCGTCGATCCAACGGTCGGATCGTCGAGATCCGAAAAAGCTTGAAAAACCCAAACTTCTCTCCTCCATATCTCACTCATCCGACCTCCATTTGCTTCAAAATTGGTATCAAAAGAAAGCTCGAACAAGCTTTCAACGCCACCGGAATCGCCTCGATCGGACGTCGGACGGCCGGAATCGCGCCGAAAGCCGCCATCAGGCGCGTTTTCTCTCTCTTCTCCTCTCTTGCCGCCGTTCGGTGGTCATGGACGCCGCCGAGGGTCGCCGCCGGGTGGGGAGCTGCTGGGACGCCGCCGTGGCCACCGGAGAAAGGAAGAAGAAGAAGAGAGGGAAGGAGCGGGAAAGAAGCGGAATGGGGGGGGGGGTTTCCTCCTCCCGATTTTTGAAACATTTTTTTTTTTTTTTTTTTTTTTTTAAGAAAAGTTGGCTGTGACAGTGGGAAACCCACTGCCACACGCCAAAAATCCCATCAGCAATATTATTATTATTTTTTTATTTATTTATTTATTTTTTTTATATGGGTTGTTACAATTTCACTCTACAGGGTGCATTAGTTTCAGATAGTTATAAAGATTATGGTTAAAATTGATATTTTACTCTCTGAGTCGAACGCTCAATCATGTTCAATATTTTTTCAGGCTACAGGAGGATTTTATTGTGGTTAACCTGTTTTTCTCCTTCGCAGGTTGTTTACCAATATTTGTGTAATTTTAATTACTCCTAGAATTTTCGCATGTGTTAGAAATATTTAAATGATTTGGGTCTGTAATATAAACTGTTATGTGGACCTATAAAATTATTATATGCATGTTTGATGGACTGGATGAGGGAGCCGAGCTCCCATTTATCTTTATGTTGATTTGAGTATGTGGAGGGTGAGCTGAGCTCCCCAAATGATGATATATTTTGTTTACAGGTCGAGTAAGTCAAGAACTCTCCGTTGAAAGGTCCACTTTATGACTGGACTCTGTCCGTTTGAATTCTTGAAATTGGGCCCAAATGGGCCTTAGAGTTGGGTTAGTGAATAGTTAGGCTTACTACGGGCCTCGGGGGCTTTAGGCTGGCCCAGGTCCTAGTGCCGGTCCGGCCCATAGGTTGGGTCGTGACACCACAGCCGAATATATGAATCAAAATGTGTTAATTCCAAATACAAGAAAGCTGGATGGAAATAGAGCTCAAGTAGGTAAGTATGAGTTTAAAAAGACATGAACATGACAAAAGCCATTAGAAAACAATAAACGTGGCTATCTCTAGGAATTACCTTAAGAAAGTATGTTTTCATAGCATACGAAAGTATACAACTTGACACTAAAGTATGTTTTAATATTTTTATTTACTATTGATTCAATTTTAATTTACATTATTTTATATGATGAATAGGGTTTGATATTAACTTTTTAAAATTATAAAATTAAAATTTTTATAATTAATAAAAAAATATTGAAGAATTAAAATTTTATTTAATATAAAAAGTTTTAACATATTACTAAATTTAAATAAATATATTAAATAAAAATTCAAAATTAATAAATGTAAAAATAAATATTTTATTAATCTACAAAATTAATTTTGTAGGATAAAATCTAGATTTATAATAAAGAAAATATATAAAATTTTCATTGAATTCACATAGGGAAGGGAAATCCAATTCATAAAAGATAAAAGGTAATTGGGAGGAGGGTCATGAGCCCAGCCCGCCATTGCCTCCGCACGGAAATTAAAATTGTTCGGGAAGCCTTTCTCATATCAGAGCCAGGTTTCGAT